>NW_009952990.1:1077226-1136940 GCF_000747805.2 Chaetura pelagica | reverse complement strand
GAAATCTAGGCAGCTAGGGAAAGACAGATCTGAAGATGGGAGAACAGAAAAGTCCTGAGGCTGATGAAGACAGAGGACAGATTGTGACATTAATGCAGTTCCCACTGCTGTACAGTAGTTCCCACTTGTTAAGGTGGTTTCATACTGATAGTGATTCTGATAAAGCTTGAGAATTTGCCTACCGTCCTTATTTGCTATCCATCATCCTGCGGTAGGTCTAAATGAGTTATTGTTATCCTTCCATTTGATTCTTCATGAACTTGGTATGAGTTCATACACTAGTACAGAAAATGTTTTAATTAACTACTGTCTCTTCTGGTGTCAAGGATTGCTTAACTCAATAGTTTTCAGTTTATGCAGAGAGTAATTTCAAAGATATGATAAAACTTACTCATACAAGTTTACTAGAAGAAACATGAATGCATACTTAAAATAATTTAAAGTTACACAGCATAGTGAAGGTTAAAGAGTTCATTAAAATCAGTCAGTTTTTTAATTTTCAATTTTTATTTTCTCTACTGCTGGATTCTTTGGTTTCTGCTTTTAAAAAGAGACAGTGTTGAAATGTGAGTAATGTTCTTGCTGTTGGTAGTCACTGTGGAAAAAAATAAAGAATGACTGTTCTTTGCAGAAGTTTTACCTTTTTTTAAGTTGGAACTTAAGTTGGAAACTACTTCAACTTTTGAATGTTGAAGAACAGGAAAAAGGAAATAAGAAGAGAAATAAAGAAGTCAGCATCCCTTAATTTACTTCTTGATGCTGTTGAATTGTGTATTTTAAAGGAAAAATGTCTTTTAAAGAGGATGGTTGTGGGAGTTGAAGAACAGAGTTGCAGTAGAATTAGAAAGGTAACGTCTCTAAAGTTGCTGGTGGAGCCTCTTGGCAAGTGTGAAGACATGGATGCTCTCAGCATATCAGGGCAAAGGCAACTTTTTGTACTTTGAGAAAAAAAGTTGTGATAGTATTTATATAGAACTTTATTTTAACCAATTTGTGGTTTAGATGGGTCTCTACTTCCAATTTTTTAAAAATTTCTCAATGCATAGATTTTATTCTTGTGAGGAGGAGAAATCCTGTTTAACATGGTATTGTGTTACTCTTTCTACAGTAGCCTGGCATAGGTTGTATTTCAAAATCCAGATTAATAGAATCTCAATCCTTGAACTGTCTTAAGAACCTATTTTGCATTGCAGCTCCTGGGCACCACTGACTGTCACTTTTAAAGCTGCATCTTGGCTATGCTTTCTCTCATCCTCTTTCATCTTCATGTTGAGTGCATAGTTTCTTCCATTTGTGATTTGTCTTATCATTTTTAAAAGACCTTTTGCAAATGGTTATCTAGAGAGGATATTTATCAGAGTTTTCTTAGTCTTTTTTTTTTTTTCTTTCAATCAGCTTTAATAGTTTTTTTCACTGTATTTAAATGGAAAAATGTTACTATTAAGAAATTTTACAGTGAAGAAATGTTACCTTGATTTATTCCTATAGACATAGATACAATACTGCAGACAACAAGGAACATGTAGACACATTTTTGTTCCTGGCAACATGCTTTTAAAAATTCATATTCTCTGGAAAATATAGTTTAGCATCTAGACTAATTTAATTTCTGGTGCTTTTTGATGGTAGATAATTGCTCTTTAATCAGAAAGGAACACAGTTATTGGTTAGAGGTTCCACACCATTGAAATGGCAAAAGATGCTTTGTCTTTTAAGTATCTTGTGGTGCTTATAGCTTGGTTATAACTTGATTATAACTTCATAAACTTGTTTAAAGCCTAGTTTAACAAAAACTATGTTATAGAAGCTTGCATGTGTTCTGAAAAACTATGGCTCATGTAGAGAAAGTGAGATGTGTTGAGAACACAGGGTAATATAATGTATTATGCATGCAAATTTACTTGATCTGTATTGGTCTTTTCAATTCCCTTTCCAAACAATGAACATGGTAATTTCATTTTACAGATAATGTAGTTTGAGGCCTTAAATCAGTTTAGCAGTACACATTTTTGATTCATGGCAAGGGCAGTTGCTAGCTCTAAATGTATCTGTTCATAATCTCTTCAGCAGAAATACAACAATAACTGATAGGTTTCATGGCACATATGTTGTCTTTGTGTATTGGGAAAGATCACATGATGATCTATATGACCCATCAATCATCAGAAAAGCTGTAGATAGTCACCACGGGGCAAAATTTTGCTATGCCTTTAGAAAGAAGAATAATTTGAAGAATATTTCACTGACATTCTGTGGCCATTCTTCCACTGACGTTGTGAATAAGAGTTATGTTCTTCTATTATCTTTATATTATTTTTTATGAGGGCATGTACATGTATATAATGTTATGTTGAGTTCCAATTTTGCCTTATGATATAAACAATGGCTGAAAGCAAAAAGGTTTCTATGCACATTCCTTATTTATCCCTCTGTTTCCCTGTACATTTAAGTTGTGCATAGACTGATGACCAACTTGAAGACTGGTTCTGCTGCTTGGTCTGCAGCAATCCACATGACTGCTAGTAAGCAGCTTGTCATCCTTTAGTAAATCATCCTGTTAGTTTTCAAAAACCCTGTAGATGTAGGCTTTTATGACAGTGCTAACGGTGCAGCAAGAACTGTCAGTTAACTTGCTCAAAATGCAAAGGAGATACGATTTGTATTGATTGCTATAGATTTTTCTCGTCTCTAATGGGATTTATATTTTTTCTATGAGCTTGTATTGAAAAAAAAGTGAAAATAAATAATGGCCAGACAGAGCTAAGCCTTTCTAAGTTAAAAAATAACTCAAAACTTTAAATTTCTCATGCATAACATTGCATCCCTGGTTTCTAAGGCAGCCAATCCTATGTGTCTTCTTGCCAAGGCAACGATGCTAACATGGGCTGAAAACAACATCCTTTCACTTTGCATTAAAGCACACAGACCAGCACTCAGCTTTGTGCGTTTTGAACTCGCTGCAATAAAAGTTTTAAGAGATAAGAAGCTTTTTCTATTTCAGGGTTGCCATTAGCCTGAATAATACATAAACATGCGAAAAGGTCTGAAGTCCTTTTGAGGATCACAGTATAGCTTCAATTAAATTATACATCATTATCACAGCTGCCAAGCCTGGTGTGGGATTTTAGCCCCCTATCTCACTAAATGTTCTATGTAGCTGTCTTGTCCAATTCTTTCTTCATCTTTTTTTGTTTTGTTTTGTTTTCTTTGTGTTTTTCTTGTTTGTTTTCCTAAGCAACAATAGCACTCTTTGAAAAAACTAGTTTAAGGAATAAATTGGGAGATGAGGTTTGGTTAATCAAGAAAGAACATTGAGATGTCAACAGTCAAGCACCAAGGGAGTAAGGAGGTCAACTCTCTAGCCTTAAAAAACACTAGGGAGAAATCAAACACTATTAAGTCATGGCATATTAACTTCCTTTTGAACTAGGGCTCTGTGCACTCCCTCTGTCTGCTGAGTGCTTTGCAGTGTAGCTCCGAGTTGCTCATGAAATCCAGCAGAATTGCTGGGGCTACCCACTGGGGATGCTTTCAGTAAAAGTCCACATAGATGGCAGTGACTTTGAAATGCAACCTGGACAGACAGATTCTTTGCCAGTTTGTCCATCTATGGTTCTTTCAGGCTTCACAACCCAAAATTTTCACAATGGCTTGTAATGTTGTAGATGATTGTTTTCTTGGATCTCACTACAATATAGAATTATTCAGTCATCAGATGTCAGCTGATTTTTACTTCTGTGGTGGCTTTCATATAAATCTAGGATATACAGAACTATTATTGCACAGTTAGGAAAATCATAATGGCTTGACTTTTTTATTTATTCCTATAATGTCCTCTTAAAGTTTTATAAGTGTTTTGATTAATTAATTACACTATTCACACTCCTAATGTCACCACATTTGCCATTAATTTTATCAGTTTGCTTGTCTTATTCGTACTAGTCTTATATTATAAAATATTCTGTCTTGAGTAGCCACATATGAAAGACTGAAATCATTATGCCATTGCCGAGTGTTTTGTGTAGAATACTTTTAAAATATTATAACCTACTATTGATTTTTACATTGAACATGTCATTGACTTCAATGGATGCTTAAGATGGAAATCAGTGACACATTATAGAGCTCGTATGGTAACCTTTGATATATAAAGCTGATTGGGCCAGTGGTATCACTGAGTTTCAAGCAGGACTGAAAAACTGATAAAAAGACAAACTTCCTTTAAATTTCAGTTACAAGATGTTGTTCAGGAGGAACAGCTGGCCATCATTGTATGAGGAATTGTGTTTTAAATGCAAAATGAGAATTCATAGGAAAACATCTGGGTTGAAAGTTGTTTGTAATGTGTATTTGTTGCACAATAGCCCTGGGAATGACCTTGCAAACCTTTGCATGTTGACTCATAGCCTGCCAGGCTTTCTGCCCACATGCATCTCTCACAGATGTGTTGGCTTTGATGTGTTCTGTGTCTGTGCTTCCCTGGTACAGTAGCAGTTTGCAGAGCGGCAAAAGAATATTTAGTGTACACTGGGGAGAAATTAGGCCATATAATTCATTATCCTAGCATCCTGAGTTTCTGGAGTGCAATTGGCAGTCCCTTAAGACTGTTTACATTAAACTTTACATGAACCACATTTTGGTCTTGTTTGAGGGACAAGGAGAGATGTTTGACTTGGAAATGTATTACGGACTTTTGTAATTCTATTAAACTATGAGACTAAATTTCTGAATCCCCCACTTGGCCCAGTTTTGTTCTAATGCAGGTTTCTTAATAACTGGTTCAGACCTGTGTATGTTCTCAACTGTATTTGCAGCTTTCAGAAACTTTTCCTAAGCCCAGGTTCTGATTTCTGCATCATTTGTATCACTAGAAGGGCATTGAGTTGGAGGATGGAGTGTTCATTTTTGATGTTTTGCACTGTGTTTCATTAAGTCTCAGACTACAAAATAAACTTTCTAGATCTCAGGTGTGCTTTAGTACGTACCTTAAAGAGAAATGCAGAACCTTTAAGTCTGTGCAGGCTGTCAGACCAAATATATAGTTAAATTTTTGCTGTCCTGTGGCAGAGCAATTTTATAAGCATTTCTTCTGATATTGAAAGAGAAGTAGCAGAAGCACCTTCCTCAATCACTTCTTTAAAATGGCTTGAAAAATCTGTTCTCCAGCATGTCAGTGTCCTGGTTTGAGCTATTCAAAGTTGCTTCGTGCTGCTGCCTTCTCTTATCGGTATGGGCCATAAATTTTGCATGAGTATAGAGGGAACTGCAGATTGAGTACTTGAAATAGTTAGCAAGATGCTGCTGAAGTATATAGACAAAGTACATTGGCAAATGGGTCTTTGTAGACACGCATTATTACCAAGATCCATGTGTGTCAAGTTGTGTAAGCCCAAGAAGCACTAAGGCCAGCACTCACAGGAACCTAATTTTGGGTGAATAGAGTCCTTAGATTCATTGTGATATCTCACATAAATGAAAATACCAAATGTCATTGACTTGTCAGGGAAAAAATAGCCTAGGCTTTGTAACAAATGGATCAGCGATGTATATTTGGAAGCTCCGTGACATATTAAAGTAGTTTATGAGGCACAATTTGTTTTGGTGGCCTACTCTGATTGATGGTGTGCTATCTGCCACTGCTTCAGCTGTTGTGGTATGTTTGTAATAAATGTTCGTTGTGAGACAGTGCTAAATGTGTTCTAGCTAAATCATTCGTTACTTATAACAAGTTTCAGTGTATATGAATCAAAGGTTGTTTATTCTTGCCTCCAAAAGAATTTATCATGCTGAAGCAGCTCTATCACCTCACATGGGGCAACTGCATGCTTAAGTGCTCAGACCCTTTCCAGCAGTGCCTACTAGAAACAGCACAGAAAGTTATGCAATGAGCAGTATTTCATTACATACTACTTTTAAAAAGTATGTTATCTGTTTCAATCTGCCTGTTCTTTTTGTTTTTCTTTTTTCCTCTTCTTGTTTTTTTTTTGTAAGCAGACTATCAGAAAATATCAGAAAAAACCAACAAAAGTGAGGGCCAGGAAGGCAATGTTCATGTGACAACTGGGACATGTCAGAGGCTGCACATCCGTGGCTGCGATTTTTGCTGATGTTTTATACCTGTGTATCACTAGTTTATCAGAAAACTATTAAAAATGTATGCACTATACACAGGGGATTTCTTCTTTATTGAAAGTGCAGAATGCACTGTCCTTAAGCATTCAGCATACTTTGTTTCCTCTTTATTGGTAGGAGATGGGATAATTTTTCCCTGTGGGCTTTGTCTGTGTCCTTCCTCCAAAATTCAAATGAAAGACGAGAAACCCGAAGGACTAACATTTCAAGGTGTTGAGTATAGAAATATTACTTCACTTTTTATTGTATAAACACTTTTTTTTTTTTTTTTCCTATGCTGCATCTGAAGGAAGAGAGCTTATTTTTTCTCTCTCGGTAGCCACTAGGAAGTATGAAGTAAAGAAAGATGTAGCCAAAGTAATACAGAGGTATTTAAAGTAATCTTGAATTCTTAATAGAACAAAAAATTGAATACTAAAGATTTGAATCAGAACAAAAAGTTCATTTAAAATCTGTGTACTGTTGAATCATAGGATCATAGAATGTCTTGGGTTTGAAGGGACCTCTAAAAGTTATCTAGTCCAACCCCCCTACAATAAGCCAGGACATCTCACACTAGAACAGATTGCTCAGAGCCCCATCAAGCCTGACCTTGAATTCCCCAAGGACAGGGCTTCCACCCTTAGGCAACCTGTTCCAGTGATCCACCACCTCATATTACAGAATTTCTTCCTAATGTCCAATCTAAATCTGCACTTCTCTAGTTTGAAACCATTACCCTTTGCCCTACGATTACATGCCCTAGTGAAGAGGTCTTCCCCAGCCTTCTTATAATTGTGGGTTTTTTTACTATTCTTTAAAGGCAATTTTTTTGACATAAAATACCAGTGTCTGTTAGAGTGTAGGTCAATAAAATAAGATACAACTTTTTAAATTACTTTGTGTACTAGCAGTTATATTTGAATCGTAACAAATATGTGAATATCTAAATGAGATAATTTCTTCAGTGTCCTTGATCCCTTATAACATGAAAAGAAGCAGACTTTGGTACCAAACAGTTAGTAAAATAGAGAAACAGTTCTGACAAATAATTGAAAGGGGAAACAGTAAAATTATTTGCCTGAGCAGTCCAGATTTGATGCAAGGAAAATATCTCTAACTCCTGATTGCCAATTAACTTTTAAAATGCAACAGAACTGTAAAAATGCAAATTATATTATGGCATTTGGAAAGAAGCATGTGGGTGCTTTTTCAGAAAGAAAACAGCACAGTATTAGAGAGTTAAAGTTGCTGTAAGGATGGGTGGAGGTTATACAGCTGCAGCAACACCAGTGAGGCAGCTGCATGGCATAAGGTGGTCTCTTCATTCCCCCAGCAGTGCTTATCCATTCTTTTTTTAAGTTCATAATTTGTTTTGTTTGTTTGTTTGTTTTTGGTTGGTTTGTTTTGTTGTTAGTGTTTTGTTTTATTTTTTAAACTTACAGCCTTTTTAGCTGTGGATTGATCCTGTTCCTTTGTTTCTGTTAGTGCTTTCTCTCCAGAAGTTCTTAAGGTGTTAATAGCGTCTTGTAAACAGTGTATTCAGGAGTGTCTGTCAAAACCTGAGAAGTTTTATAACTAGCCCCTGAGGAAAAACAAGATCAAATACAGGAAAACATAGAAACTTGTAGCGTCAGCAACACATAAGATAAATCGGTTAAAAATTCACTGCTTCCCAAAGTTAATGAACATATATTGTGTGGCAATAGATGGAAATTAAATCTTCACTTTGTTTAAGATCTGTCTTATCTGCCTCTAACCACTCCCCTGCCTTTTAAATTGCAAATCTTTGCCTCTACACCTACACATTTCTTTCTTCTCCATGGGTATCTTTTTCTTTATCATCTCATAACCAATTGAACTCTAAAAAATGCCTTATATAGGCTTGGTGGAAGATGTGGCCATCTTGAGTATGTTTCTTTATAAAACTGATTATCCCATGAGTTCACAGAAACTATACCCATCCATGGGTAACACATGGCTTTTACAGATTGCCCAATTGTTTCTCACTTTTGTATGTGGAAAGATACTGTATGCTTATGTATGACATATGTAGGGCATATATATATATGTTGTACGTATGATCTACAAGATCTGAGGTTCTAAATGTTTTTGTATTTATAACTCAAAAAATGACACATTCTTACCCCAGGGAGAAAAAAAAAAGGAACAACAGGTGTAGGCATTTGCATCCTCTGATCAAATAATTGCTCAGACTTCAGCAATGTTAATTACTGTTCCTGGCTCCACATGCCAGCAACTCTGAAATGTGGTGGTGAGGGGCTTCAATATCTGCTGTCTTCCTTTCAGAAAATAGTAAAGGTCTTAAGAGGAAGGCAAGAGACATCCCAAGTTGTCTTGATGATTTTTGGTTTTGCTCTTCATCTTCTGCTTAGAATGAGAAGAGAAAAAGAAGGGAAAAGGAGGCAATGGGAATAGACATGATGTGTCAGGAGCAAGCAGGGCAGACTAGAGACTCCTGCCTTGCTCTGGTGACTGCAGAAGTTACAGTGCCTTGCCATTCTGCTTCTTCCTTACCTACTGTTTCCACTATTTCTCAGCTACAGAAAGTGTTGTAAAGTTCAGCTGCTACTCTCCTTGGCAAACCTGGCTGATTTTCAAGATTTCCTGCAATAGCCGGTGTTGCTGTGTAACCAGCCATCTTTCTTTCATATAGCAACTTTCCACACAAGTTTTGCACTCAAGAATTTTGTGAGCACAGTACAGGCACAGGTTTATACTACCAAGATAAGGTCTTTTGTTCAGGTTTTTTGGCACAATACTCACCATATTTGGGAGGAAGCAACACATTTGTCTTTTTATCCAGTTCAATAACCTCTACTGCTTGTGCTCGCTACTATGGAGGGAAGACTAAGCTGGGGATCAGGGCTTTAATTTTTACCTCCCACTTGCTGGTGTAATCTGTTTGACCATGCCTTTTTTAAGTTCAGTTTTGTTGAAAGGCAGCAAAAACCACCAGTCTGCAAACTTTTCTACCAGCTTTGATGGACCCTTCTGTCCAGACAAATCTGTGATATTTTTCACTTGTCCTACTTACAGGAGGGTCTGCCCTTCCCAGCAGCTATCACTGAATTTTTTTCCCCCCCTTTTCTACAAAAGTCAATTTAAACTCACATCCCTCTTGCCAAGGGAGAATTTTGTCAAGTAACCACATAGAAATCTGAGAAATACAGGTATTAGATGATCTGCCAAGTTGTGCTTCTTATCTTCTTCTCTTACAGCACAATATTGAAAATATCTCTTTTGTAATCCCTCTTTGTTGCTAATTCCCTGGTTGTTCTTCACCTAAGTGCAATTAATTACTAAAGGGGCTTCCTATATGGAAAACTGTTGATGAAGCATCTGAAAAAAACCTCCACAAAGCAGTAGAGCATAAACCCCTGGAAACACCCTGCAACGGGGAGGGGGGGGGCAGGGGAAGAATGTATTTCCCACCCAATCGGATGCCCTTTGTTCCTCTAATTTGCATTCTGAGGTTTTTGGTGTCTGCATGGTTGGGTTCCCCCCTCCCTCCTCTTCTTAACTTGTCTCTGTCTTCCTTGGTACTTTGACTCTTCTTCATTTATGAGCAGGTTAAAAACAGTGAAGGAGTGTTGTCTGCAGAGTTAGCTCCAGGCTCTGCTATTCCCTTTTAAAATGACAGGTCTCCTTCCTCAGCTTACTTCAAAGGGCTTAATTTGCTTCCATAATCTAGATATTTACTATTATTGTGCATTAATTCAGAGATTAAGGATAAAATAAAGAGCTGAGCTTTTGAGTGCTTAGGGACTGCTGAAAATAGGACTGAAATGTTACTGTCCCTAATGGTTTATTAGGGAAAAGACACAGTTTGCCAATATTTTCTTTAAATACATGTGAACTCAATCTTGCAGAAGTTGTAAAAATCAATTTCACTAGTGATTAGAGTTATAGAATTTTTTGCCAGTAAATATGATAAATATAAGTAGGCATTGGACTCCACAAGTTCAATACATTTGGCTTCAAAATATATTCTAATATCTGTTAATGTAATCCACCAATTAAAAATCCTATAAATAAGTATTTACTCAATGGAATATAATGTCTCTGAAGGGAGTAATTAGGCTTTTAAGGAGAACTCTTAAACATGCCCATGAAGGCTTTAGTATTTTCTTGAATGCTTTGTCTAACACAAATGCACATTTCAGAAATCATGTTTGAAAAACTAGTTATTTATGGTAAACTTGCACTTTGTGCCCTGATGATAAATAGTCCTAAAATGAATGTTGAAAATGTATAATAATATTTATTTCAGTATGTAAATGATAACAATTAGGAGGCAGGTTTTCTTCCCTACTATATTGTTGTACACTGTGCTACATACTGCAACCTTTGGTGTAATTAACACTCATGTAAAAATATTTTTTGTCTCATAAAACTCTTTTAATGTATTTTATGTACTGGAGATAAAAGGATTTAAAAGACTGAGACAGACTCTAGATGTAAATATCAGTGAGCTGGGCTGATTTAAATTAGCTGAGCATCTGGCCTATTCTCTCTGAAAACAGATAATCAGCTTCAGTAATTGACTGAGATTTGTGGGTTTCATTTCTTTCATTATATATTTAATTGTATAAAATAGTGACATGCAAATGTAGTCAAGATTATTAGAATTATTGATCACCTATACTGTCCAATCAGCTACAAACTATATGCATTTATAAGCCATTAATTTTAGGTTATATTAGAAATTCATCCAATTAGAAAAAAATAATAATAATTAACATGATCAGGGATGTGTGTCAAAGCATAATTGCACATTCCAGAGCTAGAAAATTGTAATAGTAGGACTGGCAGTCATTCTTATAAGAGTGGGCAAGGGCAAATGGTGAAAAATTAAAATATGAGTGAAATGCCAGTAAATGTCATACTAATAACAGTATACGTTAAAACCTGCTGTGATTTCTCTCTCCCCTGGGTCATATCTTTTTCCTCTTTTCTCCCAAGGTACCATGACCATGGAAGAAAGCTCTTTCTCACATCTCAAACCTTTTTCTCTCTCTCTCTCTATATTATTATTTTTTTTTCACTTAATTGATCAAATGAATACCTTCTATAATTAATCTAAATCTTTCTGTAAGATGAGAGCTATGAGTCACAGACATGTAAAAAGAAAACAAATCCATTTATTTTGACATCACATTGTTTATATGTTACATAATTCCCTTTAGAAAACATCGGAACAAGCAGAACAACATTCACCATGTTTTCTCAGCAAACTTTGAAAATAGAACTGTACGTGTTGTCTAGATACATCAGTATAGCAGACTAAATCATATCAAGTTACATAGTAAGCAATGGCAAAAGTGACAAAAAGTGACTTGCAAGTATAACCCCAAGCTGATTAACAAAGTGATTTCTTCTCAAACCATATCTGAAAGAAAGGCATTATCATAGAATCATAGAATCATTCTGATTGGAAGGGACCTTGAAGATCATCAAGTCCAACCATAACCTAAATCCTCCTGCCATGAAAGTAAGAAGGGGTCAGAAAATTAGCTTCCAAAGGTAACTGAGCTGCAGCCTTTCCCTTTCTTCTCTGGACAAGAACCTCATTCACAACCAAAACCATTAGCAGAGAGTTGGGAAGAATTATAATAGCCAAAGAACACCTTTTAATGCTGAGTACTTTCAATGACTGAAATTACTGGAAACTGCCCATTTCCCTTAAGTTATTTAAGTGCCCAAAGTGGCAAATGGGTGCAATTTTCAAAAGTATATAGATGAATAATTCTCATTGATCTGAATTGCAGAGAAATGACCAGGTTCACCTGTGGAATCCCACTTTGCACTCATCTGCCTCTTTAGGTGCCTGCATATTGCTAATGTTTCCTTTGGACACCAAATCAAGAAACCATCTTTGTTTATTTAAACTCCTGCTTAAGTGTGAGTACATGCTGAAAATTAAGCATATACTTGTGTGCTTTTCTCAATAAACATAGCTCGGACATGGGAGAGTCCTCCTGGTCCTAAGTACGTGGCAGGGGTAAGTGCCATTACTAGCTAGCAGTTGCATTGCTTCCTCGTAACTTCCACAGTTTTGAAACTCTGATATTGTGAATTGAGATATAGTATCTTTTTGTCTTGAACTCAGAGAGGAATTCAAAATCTAATCTGTTAATGTGGAACAGAAAATAGACAGGGTAGAGGCTGAGGGTGCTCACTGAAAGAGGAAAATAAAGACTTAGAAAAATAATCCTCATTTAAATCCCTTAGGCAGCGTTTTGAAAATCTCTGCCTCGAGTATCAACTGTGCCAGGGACTGATACCAAACAATGGGGGGAAAAAAAGTACTTCTGATAGTCAGAATGTATTTGTTTTTTAAATAAATAAAAAAGGCCATAGACTGTTGCTTTGGTAGCTGTGCAAGTTCTTTCTTTCTTTATTTTTTTTTATTATTTTTTTAAAGATCTATTCATTGAATAACAAAGATAAATGATGCCAGACCATCAGAAGGTTTTCAGTGACAATGTAGATTACTGAAGTCTTAATTCATGTAATTAAAGAAGAATAAGAAATATATTATTCATAGTCTTTCAAAAGAATTAAAGAAAAATTAGTGGACTGAGGATTTTCCCCAGTCTATAATTTATAACAAGGCTCTCCAGTCTTAGTTAAAAAAAACAAAAAAAAATCCAACTTGTGATCTATAAAATATATAAGGACGTAAGAGGACAGAATTAGTTACTAAATGAAATGGTTGATCGAGAGACATGTTTTTCTTCTACGGGAGAAGGAGGAAAAATTGCTATTTTTGCACCATCTGATTTGGTTTGGAATGTAACATTTCCTGGTGTGTTCTGGCCACAAGAAAAAGACAGCAAATCGAGTTACAGGCTGTGGAGGTTGGAGAAATCAGGAGTGGCCCCCAGGCACTGTCTTGTTTCATTTCTGCTCCTTCCTCCCAAGCTGGATTTCAAAGGTGTTGCCCCCTGGGGCCGTAAGTTTGTTGTTAGGTCCACTTCAGGAGCTTTTTACTGCAATATTTGAGAGGGAAGGAAGGTGATACAGTCTGGGGTTTCAGCCTGACCAGACTTTGGAGAAGGGAAGGAGCAGGGCGCTGAGAAAGGGGCACAGATGACAGAGCAGAGGTTTTCTTGGACTGGTTTTGGTGGACAATTTCCTGTGATTTCTAATTGCCATTCCTACTGAGTTAGTCCAGTCTGCCTCTAACGTAGCCCTGCATCCAGGGAGTTTTCTGTCTCTCTTGAAAATCTTACCCATACGAGAGAGAGAAAAAGAGTGGAAATAAGCTATGGAGAGCAGGTTGTCCTCTTGTGAGCAAGTGGAGAAGGGTGGACCCAAGGTCCTTGCAGGCTGAGATGCCTTGTGGTCTTCTTTCCCATGGCAGGGATCATCAGTCATATTCCGAAAGGAGCTCTGCAGTTAGGCCAAATACTATTTAGTTTGACATATTCACTGTGAGTGGGGAGGCTACTGGCGCCTGTAAGCGGGTCCAGTAGGGTGTCTGCTAACTGGGCAAACTAGACCCACTGTGGCTTTTAAAGCCCACTCCACACCTTCTCTTGGCCTATGTGTCCTAACCCACAGACTTTTGCTTTTTTTCATGGCAATTATTGTACTACATTTTAAACTACTTTGGCATAGCATCAAAACTGCAGGAGTCCAGAGAGTCATGTTTTGGCATGGTTCCTGAAGAGATAATAGGTCTTCATATACTTTTACACTGTAAAGGAATGTTTATACACACAGACACTTCTTACAGCAAGTAAGGAAACATAATTATTGGAAATTCAAGCTGTAGGATAAACTGAATGTATTTCTAATGAAAAAAAAAAAAAAAAAAGGATTGTATTTTTTATAAAGTGGGTGACCTTATACTGAAGTACAATACTTCTGTGTCCACTTATTTCAGCAGAAGATTGCCTGCTTGAAAGGCAATTATAATACCAGATTACTTTAAGTGATAATTAAATGGCATAATACCACACCACCATTTCAGCATATTTTTTTTGTAAATATTTGCCACTGCTTAGAAAGTATGTAAAATTATCTTGTGAAATGCCAGGTTCTTCATTCTCTGTTTACAGATATACTAGAATTTAGCAAACTGTTAAATATTTTTATATACTTACACTACTAGATTAATTTTCATGTGGATATTTCCTGTAGTTTAGTGAAGGCTTGTGTAATTTTTTAACTTTCAGAAGTGCGACTATACTCAATTTAATAGGAGAGTAAAAAATTCAATATATTCAGTGTATTATTTGGAATTGGTCTAACTTACCTAACTTCTCATGCTAAGGCTTGTTGATCTAAATAAGCTAGCCATGTTACAGTTTCTGCAAAGCATATATTGTGTTTTTTGCAAATACACCAGCTATATTAAAGAACTTGATCCTAATAGTCTCATATTTTGAAACTTTTCTCAAGCTAGTTAAATACAAAGGTTAGTGAGTCAAGTAATGATGCCTATTTTAAATTGAAATTTGAATAATGGAAGAATGCTCAATATAAATAAAATAACATCATGTGCAAATGTTTTACTTTAAACGATAATAAAAATCTTTCTTGCCCTTTATTTACTCCTCTAGAAAGAAGTGACAGCCTGACTTTTTTTTACTGTTACCTATAAATCACTGAACAAGAGAAATTATATCAAGTTAAGCATGAGGTTTCAGCACAAGAAACCAGCCTTCAGTTAATCAATCTGAAAAACTGGAGCACAATTTCTTTTCTCTAAGTAGCATAGCTTGCTTTTACATTGTTTTCCTTTGGTATAGCATGTTTCTTCATGAAATGTCTTACATATGTATTATATACCCTGCTTGATTCCACTGCATACACTACAGTCAAGGACATTATGCAGATCTGGAACAAGCCCCAAAGGATTTTCATCCTTAAAATAACAAGATTTTGTCAGGCTGTGCCATATATAATCTTGCTTCCTTAAATTAACAAGTATTTAACAGGAAACTTTCCAGATTTCTACATCATTCTACATCATTTAAAAGAGCAAGTATCAGTCCGAGTAAGTATGGAAATTTGAGATACCTTTTCATATGACTAGTGTAGTGTATAATTTGCATTCTGCCTGCTTATTTTCAATCTAAATATTATTGTTCTTAATATAGGGTGTTTTTGTTTTTATAGTTGTTTTTTCTGTTTCATTAATAGAAAAGCAACCCATCTGAGTGTTTTTCTTAAAAGTCCTTGCACTAAATAAATGGCAAGTGTATTATAAATTCCATCATTTTAAACTAGGTTGTAAGTTTATGATATCTCTGGGCCTCTGTGTAAGTTTTTCCTGCAGGGTGATTGACTTAGTCCATAGTAGCAGGGTTTTTTACTAGTAAATCGATGCAGTTATTCTACAGCTTTGCAAATGGATGTTGCTTACTCTGTTCTGTCTTGCTGCTGGAAGATTAGAAGGCTGGCATCAAAGAGCATGAAGTGAGAGCTTTATTTATTGGTTTTAGCTTCAGTTTTGAAAAGCACAGTAGTAATGGGAAGTATAAGATGTTTATGAAAAACGGTGGTGCTAAAAATAATACGAAACTCGATGGCAATAAAAAGAAAATATTAAGCTGAGAAAAAATAGAGCAAGAAAAGGTTACAGTTTTCTCTGTTATCAGCCCTTTTCAAGTGTATATATTTCTGAGGCAGGAGCATTAGATGACAAAGTCATAAAATCTCAGTGGTATTATGTACAAACATTGCCTCCTCTGAAGCTCCAGGAGGCTGGAATGAGAGCTGTGCATGTGCACATGGGATGCAGCCTCCCTTTGAGTAAATAGTGTAGATGCTGGTACTTGCAATTCTGTCTGCCTTTCAGTAGCTGTGTGTATGGGGCAGAGGTGACCCTTCCTCCTGGAAGAGTGCAGAAGTAGTGCATGTTGGAAAGATTTTTTTTTATTATTTTTTTTTCCCTTTCTTCACATTGTAATGAGTTTTAAATAATGTAGATCAGAAATATGTTTGGTTTGAGATGGAAACTCCTCAAGAGAAAGGTTAAAATATCAACATGCTTACAACATTCATGATCTGTGCCTACCACTTGTACCTTAATAATAAAGAAGTCCATAGAGCCCTAACTCCAAAATGCTGAGTGAAAGCAAAAGCAAATATACTTCCTAGAGAGCTTACTGGGGACTGTGCCTGGGTCTTCATTCCTGGTTTTGGTGTGGCATAACCTCTGGATCTTTGCTTGAGCACCTTCTCTTATCCTGTGTTTCCCACTCATCCAAGTCCTTCAGTTTCCCACAAAGGATGGTTTATTATATTTTCACAGTTAGAATGCAGATAGGTATTGTTGACAGTAGGGACCTCTGCCCTGTGGGTTAAACTTCCAAGGAGAATGATAGATTCTCTGTCACCTTGACACAGCAGAAAAAATGAAACATTGGTAGACTCACCATGGATGATCATGTCGCACTTTGCATTCTTTTGGTTGTATGATGAAGTCCATATAAAATGGAAACCAATTTCTTCTGAGGAACATGAAATAATAAGCAAATTGTTGCCTGTTTAGTCTGAGTTGTGTACAGAAATGATTTAGTAGATCTAGTGCTGCATGATTAATTATGATGATATGTTTTAAATTTCTTGTTCCATTATTAAATTTGTGGCTTGTGTAAAATAAGATTAACTCCTTCAACCATACAATATGAATAATAAGTTAAAGAAGGAGGTGGATTTTCTGTCCACAGCATCTTGAAAAATTCAGCTGCACACAGTTAAAATCTTCTTAAAATACATTTTCTTAGAGGATCAGCACTCTATTAGTTTTTATAAATCATAGTTTAAATAAAAATAAAATCTTTCAGAGACATAGATAGCAATTATTTACTACATAAAGGGAGTTTGTATTTTGGTTCATGTTAATTTATTTTTAGAAAATTATTGTATATACAAGATTGAGTAGGTCTATATACACACGTGCCTTAAATTTGCCATAGAATGATTTGCATTTTAGGTAGGCTGATAGTGAGATAATAACTAATACAGGTGGAAGATGCATATGCTTTTAAAAAAAAAAATATTCTAATTTGTTACCCAAACAGTAGTCTTTAAAATTCCTTGTGCTAGTGTTCATGTACGTAAAAGCAAGCTAAAAAAGCTGAAAAAGTTAATCTTACAGCACCTATCTGCAGATTTCAGAAATCTGTTCACATGATCTCAGTTTGGCAGGCTATGATTGATACACCTGAGGTGGTTTCTGTAAAGCTACCCTGTTTTTTCAGGTGGATGCGCAATGCACTCCTGCATTTCTACTGCTTTCTTACCTCGCCTGGCTCATCTAAAGTCCAATTGCATGTTGCTGCAGAGAAAACTGCAAAAACAGCACATACATGAAGAGCGGAAAACCGAAAGGAGGGATTATCCAGTGTAATTATCTGTGTTAAACTCCAAGTTTTTCTGCTGGCAGACTGAGAGCAGTTCTGTGATGGTGTTCAGCCCGTGCAAAAGACCACTGAAGTGAGATCAGGGCTCATGATCTGAATGCTCAGATATTTCTATGCTATCTTTAGGATCTAGCTCTCTTAATGCCATATTCGTCACTGGGTCAGATTCTGATTCCCTTCTTCACATTAAACACAGCTGTGAGTCCCGCTGGGGTTGATAGAACTATTTCCTTCATTAATGTGCCATGCAATGTAAAAGGAGGTAATGGAATCTCCTCCTTCATGAGTTAGAGATGGTCCCATTTGATATTGCAACAACAAAATTTTCTTTTAGCTTTGCCCTTAGGTGTGCTTTGCAGTCTCTACTGTTTAATTTATAAAGCTCGTTAGTACAATTTTGGTAATCAGTACTACTTATTTTTCATCAAGAATGCTCAGATGGAAGACTTACATATTGGAAAGTGCATGGAACAACTCCAGAAGTATGTTTCACTGTAAATAAAACAACTTAGGTTTATGCAATTTAGAATATGTAGAAAGCTTTTCTCTGAATAAAAATGCCAGATAATCTCATGTGAAAAACAGAACATGAAGCTGAATCCATTTTTTAAAACAATTTTGTAACTTCATCTCTCCTCTTACCAACTTGTATTTCTCTTCTGGTATTTTTAACTTTTTCTATCTTCTCAGATTCTTCAGCATTCATTCTTTGATAACAGCTATATCTTTTTTTTTCTATGTATCCCAATCAGCAATGCTTTTTTGCCTTTTTTTTTTTTTTTTCTGTGATACATTTTTTATTATTTTATCTCACCACACTGTTTTCCTCTTTGTTCATTTTAGGAATATATAAATATATATATATACACATTCTTCCACATAAAGGTGAACTCTCCTGCTTAATCCTCTGCATTATTGTTTAATATTGGTTTTAGTTCTACTACAGATTGTTAAAATGTCTTGCTGTAGAGCTAGTACAGCAGAGATTGTTAAAAAAAGCTGAAGAAAATCAGTGTTATTTAGAAAGAAATGACACATCAAGACATGGAGAGTCTTTTTACTTGCATAGTTGTGAATTTTTTTTCTTCCTCCTACATTTCATTATAGTGGCTCAGAGCATGAGATTCTGATTCTTCTTAACTCTGCATCACCCTACCCCTCCCAAATATAAAAACTCCATTTAAAAAAAAAAAAGAAAAAGGTTGCCTAGGGGAAACTGACATCACTACATAGCTAATAAAGTATATATTTCCAATTTTGGAAGCATTTTCATGTTAATAGGTTGTGCTTTTATAGTGGATTTCCAAAAGCAAAGAGGCAAGTCACCGATCTAACTCTTTTTTAGGTTTTCATACTGTATGGCTCAAGAACGTAGATTTAGGTTGTGCCTGATGGATCAGCTTATTATGAGCAGCAGGCCTCTTTTTTCAGGTATAAAGGCATCCGGTTTGCAGGCAGTTTTATAATTTGCCATAAGTTGCAAGTAGTTTGTTTTTATGAGTGTTATCTGTAAGAGCAACTCCAGAGATAGGAACTTCCAAGTTTATGACTCAAATTAAATCCCTAATTTCAATGAGGAGACAGGTTGTTTGTTTAGGATAAACTTAAGACAATAACTTTGTCACGTGTTTCTACAACATGCTTCTGCAAGAAGCACATAGAGGTCCACACAAGGTCATTTCAAAAGACATTGCAAGATGAATCTGTGTATAAGGGGGACTTGATCACTTCAAAATTTGGCAAACGTTACACTTTGCAGTGTGGTCTGTGATTGCCTCCAAAATTTCTGATATTGCTTTCTAATTTAAGAACTGTTGATGTTCTTATTCTAAACCATCTGCAGACAGTGACTGTATACGATTTCTTAAAGTTTTCTTTTTTGTCTGAACAGTTTTCACAATCTCGTTACATGGGCATATCTAATACTTGACTGGGTTAGCCAGTTTAGGAAACTGCATGGCCTGAAATCTTTGAGAATTGTTTCCTTCCAGTTTTAATAATTTTATAGTTTGCCATATTAATTAATCGATAAAATCCTCATTCTGTGGCCAAATATATTGGTTATTTCCATCTGCATAGACTTTTCAGCTGCGGTGTTTTCTGGTATCCGTAGTGTCAAATATGTAGTTGCAAACTTTGGTTTTGATTTAATATTTGTGCAGAAGATTGCAGTTGCTGACTGCAATCTAGAAATTTTCATTAAAGGCATAATTTCTTAGTTCTTTTTTCTTTAATAGAGAAAAATTCTATAGCTTTTACTAAAGGGCACACCACTTAACCTATTCCTGTAACCCATCCTCTTTATTCTATTTGTAAATAAAAATTGAAGCACCTAACTGTAGGCACATGGGATAAGAGTTATCTTCTCTGCCTTTAGTATCTACACCAGAGATGCCTACCCCTGAATTCATAACTCTGGATTCTGTTTTGAGTCAGTGGGAAGCACTAGCATTTTAAATGCATTTGACAAAACAGCTGGATGAGTTTCATCCTAGATATAGCCTTCCCCCTCTGATGACCACAGTCTAAAGAGAGGTGAGATAAATACTGCACTTTTAAAAATCCTTAATATACTAATTAATATGGGCTCATATTTCAATTTTTTTTTTTTTTTTTAATCTACCCAAATATTCAGGTTAAGCATGAGACTCAGGATGTGAATTTGCAGGTTTGGACTTTGGACTTCAGGAACTTCAGGAGTAGCATGATGACTTTCTTATAAGGTGGAGAGTAAATCTCATTCCAAGTTTCCCCAGTGTTTTGTGGCAGTCAGTTGTTCCTTCATGTCTTGGGCCACCTTACAGTGTTCAAAAGCTGTAGAATAAGGGCTGCTAACCTGTTATTTTTACCCATCTAATACTTTCAAGATCTTTCAGTTTAGGTGGAAAGGTTTCCCCTTATTTTCCTTGTGGTGCTGCTTACTTAAATGTTTGGGATACAGAAAATAACAAAGAGAAAGATAAATTGGCATGGTGTCTTGTAATTCTGTATTTCACCTTCTCCTACTTCCTAATCCATTGTCTTGCTGAACTTTTGTGAGATGATTCCAGCATTGATAAATAATGCTTTCTCTTAAAATTGAGAAGATCTTGTATGTGAGCAGCCACCCATTCCATGGGCCTCCCTTCATCTGAGTGACATTTCATCTAATCCCAAAATGGCTGAACTTTACTGAGCCTGGTTGTGTTTTGCACTAACCAGACTGACGGCCTTCCATGGCCCTTGGCTGACCTTGCCTGCCACTTTCTGCAAGGTGCAGCTGACAGAAAAAAAACCTAAACCAAAACAAGGCAGCACGAGGGGATGTTTTAGATCCTCCTGATGCTCTGGGGTGTAGGCAGGGACCCCCTGTTAGGAAAACACTCAGTCAATGCTCACCCATCCCTCTTCAGGGATTAGCATATGCATTAACAAAGCTACGCACATGGAAACCGGTATCGGTGTCGTACCTGTGCACCACTCACCGCTTGGCCTATGGAGTAGTTTATGTTATTAGCAAAGGGCCTTACAATTAGTCTCATCTTTGAAATGCATCTGCTGTACAGTGCAGCACTAAGCAGCAGGAAAATGATCTTTTCTCTTTTTTTCCCCCTTCTCTTTTGGTGTGCAATCTTCTCTGTACGGATTTTTGAAAAGGAAATCCTGAATCTGTTCTTTAACATATAATTTTGGTATCTAAAAACAGCACTTGTGGTTAGCAGGCTTGTCAGAACAACAAAAATTTGGATGTTCAAAAAACCTCAACAATCCACCCCCAGCTTTTCAAGTATGTCAGGCATTATTTGCTTGTACACAGCTGCTGTAAGATGAAGAGAGAGGAAATGTAATAAAAGGAAAAGGTGTTGTTTTAAGGGCATGATCTGAAAATAATAGAACCACCCAAACTGCTTCATATAAGGTACTTCACATGCTCTACAAAGAGTGGCACTGACGTCACATTTGGATACATGTTAATTGCAGGCTCACAGCAAGATCAAGTCTCTTAGAACTTGTTTCTTTCTTTTAGTTTTCTCTAAAGAACAAAGGAACTTTAACTTGCATTCATCCTCTTCCTCTCCTCTCTGCACAGTCTGCTTTATAAATCAAGAATGAAATTAGTTACAACCTATTGACATTAATAAATGATTTTATGGAGGCATGGAGACTGCTATCATTATTTCTGAAAATAGATAAAAAGTTGTCTTCTCCTGCTTCCACTCTTCCAAAGTATTTCTGTCTACTCATATTTACTAGTCATGTCAGATGTAACTCTTAGGTCAGATTTCTTTTTTTGCTATCCTCCTGCTCTGCTGTTCAGCCTCTGGCAATATTTTGCTTATATGGAGCTACAAAAAAGACTGGATTTTTATAACTTGATATGTTTTCTTATCATGGCATATAGATTTACTTCCAGTGCTTTGGTTATGAGCCTAGTAACACCCTGTAATAATGCTGGCAGTTTTTTTAGTAGCTGCCGATCACCACAGTTTCATTTTAAAATAGATTAAGAAAATAACATATATAATAACAACTCACAAAACTGACCTCTAGTAATTGAAAAAGTTTGAAGAATTACTTTAGTTTTCCAAGCAAAATTCTCTCTGTGTCCTGCTTCTCCTCATAGTTCTGTAGTCGCTCTTTTAGTGTTATCAATGGAAGATTTTTATTTGTCTTCCATCAAGCTTTCATTGTGGGTTCCACAGGAGACCATCTTTGGTCTTGAGCCACAGGCATCTTGGATACACTCATCTTCTAGCTCTGGTTCAACCACCAACTGAAAGGTACCTCCCTATTCCTGGAATCTGCTCAATGAAAAACTGTCTTTATTTATTGTAGCCATTAGCCCAGACTCTAGATGCATAAATTATTCTTATGCCTCCCAAACTCTCTTCTTGTTTCCTTTGTGCGAACTACTTTTATAACTTCCTAGCCTATCTGTAACTCTGATGTGCAATACTACAGTACTGTTTTTCCCTTCCTTTCTTCATTTCTAGATGCACAGCTAAACTGGATATGAATGCACATAAATACATGCAAACGTTATTAGAATGCTGGGGAGAATTATGGGAATAGAAACAAAAAAAGGACATTTGCCTCTGAAGTATATTTAACTCTGAGAATCACTCAAGAGTTGAGTTGAAATTCAGTGCTTGTACATATATGGTCATACAAACCTATATTTTCCTACACTGCACATGGGTTTGATTGTGTTTTCAAAATGAGACCTGCTCAGAAACTCAAGGCAAGGATCATTCGTTTTCTTTTATCTCCAAATAAATAATATTATAAACATGGTAAGAAAGCAAATTAATCTTTCTTTGATCACTTCACTCAAAACTTTCTAACACTTCATCCATAAAAGCATGATATTGGAAGAGTGTCAGGGTTTCAAGTGTGCATGCTTACCAAGCACCTAAAGGAGTTTGTCAGAGAATCTGACACTCCCTTTTGTAAATGTGCCATGATAAAACCTGACGCATCACTGTATTTTTCATCAGAGGCCACCATAGCCAGTGAATGGTTCAATTAACAAATTATAGATTATGGGAAGGGTAAAGAATATTGTCATGTGTGTTGGAATAGACAAGAAGTTGAAGATTCCTACTGTAGGTGTGTGCTGGCTTGAGGTACTCCGGATATGAGCACATTAAATCTCTACAGACCACACTAATTATATAATCTCTTGTGTTTCTCTGGAACCCTACTGTTTCTGTTGCTATGTGCATCACGTGTATGAAGTGGGAATTCACAGGACACCTCGTGCCTTTGTGAGATACCATGCTTCACAGTGGGGAAGCAGCAGTGCCTCCCATCTCTCTTTGCTAGCATACTGCACAAAGCAGTCAAATAAAAATACGGGATAATGTGGCTTCCTGAGAGGAGGAGGATGTTTGTAGTCCTCCAAGGAAAAATGTGCTTGTGAGATGTGCTCCTTGTGCTGTGATGGCAACTGGGGAGAAGTTGGGGAAGAGGAAGGAGGAGGCAGAAGCCTCCCAAGCCCATGTACTTCAACTGTCTTTACAATCCCCAACAGTATCACTGTGGAGTACATTTTTAATCTTTCTTTTGTCATGTTGAGTAATGCAATCTAATCTTTAAGTGGCTGAAATGAAACGTGTTGGTTATAACTTCACATCTTTATCTTTTTCTGAATGGAGCCCATAGTTCTATGTGTAAAACCACATTAAATATTTATACAGAATCTCCACATGTGGTAGAAAATAATTGTTTATATGAATAAAACAATTATAATACATGCACAGTAGCAAAATCTAATATTTGAATATAAAAATTTCAAATTTGTCACTGAAGCAATGGGTTTAAACTTGAAAAAAAGCTGACATTTATACCCTACTATTTTAGATTAAAATATCCTTCTCATTACAGCAATTCT
Organism: Chaetura pelagica; assembly: GCF_000747805.2. Lineage (NCBI taxonomy): Eukaryota > Metazoa > Chordata > Aves > Apodiformes > Apodidae > Chaetura > Chaetura pelagica. The sequence continues at coordinate 1,113,051 of NW_009952990.1, read as the reverse complement.
TTTCCTCAGATACTTTGCTACTTATATTTCAGTGAGTTTCATGTGCTTTAACAATTCTGTGAAATGTTCACATACTATTCAATTACAGGCCAGAATTATTTTATTCTACAAGAAAAGAACTGGAATATCAATATATAAAAACCAAAATAATTCACTCCAAAATTTCAAATTCCTTCCACTCCCTTTGCAAATAAACAAATGGATGTTTGCATTGTTTTGTTTGTGAAAATGAGAAATATGCAAAACATGGAAGCAATAAATGAAATAATGTGGTTTGATACGTTTGCATTTCATTTTTGTGTGAAAATGAAAAATGCCTCCCACATCTGCCTTAACCACTTACTGATGATTTCTTTCATCTATTGAAAAACTTGTAAAATACTAAAGAGAAGTACCCAGATTTCTGATGATGTTCACGTTTTGATTATTTCTTGACCTTTTGGAATTCATATGTCTCTCATCTTCTGAGTGTATTACGGTGGTGTCAAATACTACTGCACATCACATATTTCAGAACTGCGCTTATGTAGGAAGTAGTAGCTGGTAAATTACAGGCCCTTCTGCCACTTGGAAACATCACAGGTTTTGCTCCCCTGAATTTTAAAACCTTGTATCTGCAATGTTGTTGAGCTAAGTGTGTGCCATAAGAGCACCATGTGTTAGTAGACGAAGATGTATTTATATAACCTGCAGCAATACAGATACAGATGAACTGCAGTAACCCAGATGCACATACACATCTACAGAATATGAAGGGGGGGAGAAAGGAATCTCATAACATTTGTATTTTTAAAAATGTGAGTTGGTATTATGTCTTTGGAGACATGCAAATGCTGTGTTCTTTAATATCTGGAAGGGAAAAAAATTGGAACATTTAGCTACTGGTTTTATATTTTGACTTCAAAGTTTGGAATTAAATTTGTGGGGGAAACTAAACAAAGGCATACAGTAACATGAAAAAAAATGCAACATAGACTGACAACATAAGTCGTGATAAAGGAGGTTTTTAAAAACAGAATTACTTAGAAAATAAGTAATGATGAAGAATTGTTTTATTTTATTTTATTTTATTTTTTAAGAGGGAAGCTTATGGGCTTGGATGTTGAAAGAGTCTATATACACTTATTTCTCTTTCTTATCAGAGAAACTGTGCACTTTATTATGCTTTAACATGTAGGGTATGATGGGTATGTTGTAGCTGTGGTCTGACAGGTTTGTTCATCATAGTTCATTTCTCAGCATAAGAGCACCATTTGTTTTTATTTCTATCCTTAGATGAAGTTGCTGAGATACAGTGCAGGTATTATTTCAAGACAACAGCAGCTGAAACCATTGCAAGCATTATCTATTGCTAAAAATGAATGCTGAAACAGGTTTGTGACGTGCGCACTTTTATGTGGCTTTAGTTTATTTGAAAGCTGTCAGTGCTGGTGCAGGTTGGTCCACAGAAAGCTTAAATATCCAAGACAATTTATGGAAGTGCTATGGCATGGTGTTACTGATAGTGCCGACAAGTCACAAAGTCACAGTTACAACGTGGGCAGGGTTGGAAGGGGCTTCTGAAGATCATCTAATCCAACCCTCCCCGCTAGAGGAGGATCAGCTAGAGTAGATCACACAGGAACATGTCCAGATGGGTTTTAAATGTCTCCCGAGACAGAGACTCCACAACATCTCTGGGCAGCCTGTTTCAGTGCTCTGTTATCCTCACAATAAAGATTTTCCTTATGTTTAGCTTGATACCCCTAAGGTCCACCTTGGGCCCATTGCCCCTTGTCCTGTCATTGGACATTGCTGAAAAGATACTGGACTCATCCTCCTGACACCTGCCCTTTAGATACTTAGAAGCATTTATGAGATTGCCCCTCAGTCTTCTCTTATCCAGGCTAGGTGACAACAGCAGAGAAGGATGCATGCTGCCCCAGCTGGATCTGTGCTGTCCCAAGTTCACCCTCACTTAGTTATGAACTAACCCTCACCTGGGGAGTGTTCAATCAGGACATCTCATTTCCAATCCTGAATTTTATTAATTTGTTTTGTAGATGTTACAGGAACTCAGCAGTATGGAAAACACTGTGTGTGACTCTAGGCAAAGGCTTGTTCTAACACTGGAAATGTTTGTTACATCTTGGAAATATATCATCTTATGATTGTTCTGAAAATTTTTGTAACATAAGCTATTCCAAATCCTATCAGATTTGAAAGTAATTGGTATATTTGTTGCTTTCTATTTTCTATTTTCATCCTTTTCTTTGTTTTTTTTCTTGCAATGTTTCAGTCTACCATCTACAATGTGTGCAACAATAGAAGAGGTGATTGGTTATCTCTATGAATATATAAATCCAAAATGCAGGCAAGGCTGCAAAAGAAGAAGGGAAATGCAGATGATAAATAATATCAAGAAGAATATGGTCATATATGGATGATTAGAGATAAGGTACTGCCTGGCAAAAAAACCCACAAAAACAAACAAACAAAAAAAACCAACAAAAAACCCCAATGCATAAGAGTTGACTGTAAAGTTATTTAAATTTAAATACTTCTGCCCTCAGAGCAGTTGTATTTCCTAAAATACAGTATCTCTTATGAATATTTATGGGTCTAGCACTTCAGATAAAGGAATCCACTCCTGAATAATCCTGAATAAAAAGGATTATAGGGATATTTGGAGTGTTTACATGTATGTATACATTTTCAGACTGGGAATTACTGTGAAACAACTTTATGAGAATTCTAGAAGCGTTTCCAGAGGTGCATGTTTGCTGTAGCAAGCATGGTGTGGCGTGGCATAAAATGACTAACTTGAGCGAATGGCACAGCAACTTCTGATGGGACTTGGGACTTTGGACATGAGGCAAATTGTGCAGTTGTGAATACCAAGTTACTGTCTTGCCATTCCTTGCATGATAGCAGGCAATACTCATCACTGTTCAAAAGCTTCTCTTTAGAAGAGAAAAATCTTTAAGGCATGTTGTTATGCATTTCTTTACTTCAGCAAAAGCTCCTTGAAACCGATAAGAAACGTACACAAGGGAATCTGTTCAGAGAGATCCTCAACAACTTCCTGTTGTTAATCAAATAGCCCCACAAGTGGTTTCAAGTGTGTAAGTTTTCTTCCTTGAAGCATTTTTTCCTTTTACTATTAATACTGGTGCTGTGACAACTGAGTTTTTTTCAGATAAGTATCACTTTCAGAGCTGGAGTGCTGCAGACATAAGGAGATCATAAAGCATCAAATGGATCAAATGACTATTGAGTGCTATCTTGGGAAATTTACCACAGTCTGAGAGGGATAATGATCTAAAGGGATGTTAACACAAGTTATTTTTGTTCATAACCCCCACTCTTCTCATCTTGTTGCTTCCCTAACATTTTTTTAAGTTATTTTATTTTATTTTCACTCAAAAGTTTGTTCTTCTGGACCATAGCAGAGAACAGATGAGCTAAGTCCAAAAGTCCAATGTTTCAATTGATTTTAGTAAGATTTGGGTTAGGATCTATGTTTATAGTTAACCCAACAGGACGCACAAATGTCTATCAAAGCTCAAATGATGACACTTCCTTGCTGCAACAGCTCCATGTCCTTCTTCTCTTAGGGACTCCTCAACTGGACACAGTACTCCAGATGGGGTCTCACCAAAGCTGAGTAAAGGGGGAGAATCACCTCCCTTGACTTGCTGGCCACTCTTCTTTTGGTGTAGCCCAAGACACATTTGGCTTTCTGGGCTGCAAACACATATTGCTGGCTCATGTTGAGCTTCTCATCAACAAACTCCCCCAGTTCCTTCTCCTCTGGACTGTTTTCGATCCATTCTTCACCCAGCCTGTAGTTGTGCATGGGGTTTCCCCATCCCAGGTGCAGAGCCTTGCATTCAGCTTTGTTGAACTTTATGAAGTTTGCACGAGCCCATGACTCAAGCCTGTCAAGATACTTGAGTCCTCACGCTTAGGAGTAGTGTATGGGAGCCACACAGTCACCACTGCATGGCACTTGGTGAGCACTGGCTTGCAACGTGGTTTCTAGAGAATTGTTTGTAGTGTCATTTAGGTTGTGTATCTTTTGTCTTTCAGTGTTACATTTTGCAAATGAGTTGCATATTAAAAATTGATGGACAATCAAATGGCTTTCTAATTCAATCTTGTGAAAATTACAAGCAGAAAGTATTTCTTAAAGTCTAAAACCATGTGGGTGAAATGTTAGATGTAAGAGTACAGATGAGGCATATGTAACTCACAAGTCTTCCAAATAAAATAAAAGCCATAGGACTGATACTTGCATCTGCAGCAGAAAACTGAGCATGTAAATGAAATCTTGTAAGTACTATCTTTTAATTCGTAGAGGTTTCTTTTAATGCTTCAGCATTTTGAGAAATGGGAATATTTTTTTATTTAATACTTCAAATTTTAAGGTTTTTGTTTTTGTTTTTGTTTTTAAATTATGCCAATAACTCAGAAACATAGATCCCTCTAAAACTCAAGAATATGCCGTGATAAGTAAGAATTATGTCTTCTGCACTGGAAACATCTGCATTGAAATTGCTCAAATGAAAAACAAAGAATACAAAATGTTTTTAGAAAAAAAAGGTCTTAATGAAAAAAAGCCATTATATGAAATTAAGAAGTTTTGGTTTCTCCAGTGTTGATAACTGCTCTATATGTAACGAGTCAGAAGGTTCCTGTTTTATTGAAGATAATGAAAATTTTTCATAGAAAATGTAGTGGATACAAATATGATTTAATTAATTTTATGATTTAATGAAATCAGGGGGAAATCCTAATTTTTCACTTAAAAAAATCTATTCTCATAATTATTTTTGAAAAACAGTGGTGCATGTCAGTGTCGGACATATGTTGTGATCAATGGTGCAGAGTCCAGTTGGAGACCTGTGACTAGTTGTGTTCCCCAGGGGTCAGTACTGGGCCCAGTATTATTCAACATCTTCATTAATGACCTGGATGAGGGGATGGAGTCTTATCCTCAGCTGATGTTTGCCGATGGTGAGAAGCTGGGAGGAATGGCTGATACACCAAAAGGCTGTGCAGCCATCCAGCAAGGTCTAGACAGACTGGAGAACTGGGCAAAGATGAAACTAATGAGGTTCAAAAAGTTATCCATGGGACAGCAACATGTCCTCGTGGCCAAGAAAGCCAATAGTATCTTGGGCTGCATTAAAAACAGTGTGGCCAGCAGGTCAAGGGAGGTTCTCCTCCCCCTCTACCCTCATAAGACCACATCTGGAGTATTGTGTCCAGTTCTGGGCTCCCCAGAGAGCTACAAGGATGATTAAGGGACTGGAACATCTGTCATATGAAGAAAGGCGAAGAGACCTGGAACTGTTTAGTCTTGAGAAGAGAAGATTAAGAGGGAGCCTTATTAATATCTATAAATATCTGAAGGGTGGATGGCAAAAATCTCTTTTCAGTGGTGCCCTGTGATAGAACAAGGGGAAACTACACCAAGCTGCAACACAGGAAGTTCCACCTCAACATGAGGAAAACATTCTTTCCTGTGAGGGTAACAGAGCACTGGAACAGGCTGCTGAGAGAGATTGTGGAGACTCCTTCTCTGGAGACTTTCAAAACCCATCTGGACACATTTCTGTGTGATCTTCTTTTGGTGTTCCTGCTGCAGCAAGGGGTTGGACTTGATGATATTCAGAGGTCCCTTCCAAGCCTTAACATTCTATGATTCTGTGATTCGATGATATAGATTCTTTTTTAACCATGGTTGTAGAAGACTTTAGGAAACACAAATATGACTATAAGTCTGCAGTGTGTGATGCACCATGCTAAAAGTTTCCAAGCTAGAATTGCTGTCCCTTAGTCCATCTTCGTGGCTTTTACAACAGAACATATTATTGGCTACTGTTCCTTGCAAGACTAATTTTTTAAAGCTGGCAACAGTTCACTGGGGGCTTTCTGAGGAATCGTGTAAAAGCTCTCTTTATGCAAGAAATTTACTCATGTTTATTTTGGCATTTTCCATTAGAGATTAATAAGTAGTATTCTTGTATATCCTACATTAATGGCCAATTGGGAACTGAATAACATTTCTGCCTGTAATTTATTTGTGCTAATTCTTGAAGGCTTATCAGTGCAGTACAGCACCATATAACTTCAAATCTCAATATGTTTTCTTTTTAGCTTTTGAACTGTAAGATATTATCTTTTACCTCGGTTCAACCTCGTGTTCCCAGTAGAAGAGTTTACTACTGATTTTAATTTTTCAAACTTATCAGCTTGCTGAGTGCCTTATACAGTCATTCTATACCCAGTAACTTAAAGCAAAGCATTGGCATGGAACAGTTCATAGGGTGAGACCTTAAAATAACTGTTCAACAGTTGTTTCTGTTTGAGCTTTGTTTTGATCACTAAATGACTCTTCTACATGAGACAGCAGTGCTTTCTATCTACGTATGTCTTCATATTTACCTATGTTACTTATGTTTTATTTCCTTTCAATTTTTGGGTGAACAATTCAAATTTTGGGGTGTTTGAAGTTAGGCACTTAATTCCTTGTTCAGGCATATATGACTGGATTACATTTCTGAGAAGTTGCAGCTGCAGTTGACTGTGGCTGAAAATGATTTTTCAGTCTGAAAATGAGCTTATTTGTATTTTGATGGCTAAAGGTGTATACAACTGCCTATTTTAGGCACTTGAGTTTGCATATGTAAATTTTCAGCTGAGAGCGATTTCCTTACAGTGTTTATAAAGCTCCAAAACTTCTGTAATTTTTATATACCTTATGCACCTAATGACAATGATCATTTATCCTTGCAATTAAAACTGTCTGTATTGTTCCTTGTTGAACCAATCGGAGTTCCCGGGATCTGGTCCTGCCCTCTCAAAATTCATAAGGAAATCTTTCCTTCTCACTGCAGGAGTAGATCATGACATAAGCAACCCCTCAAAACAGAGGTTTTGTCATTTGTTCTGAGAAACTTGTTCAGCATCAGATACAAGTCTAGCAGTAACAGCAATAATGTGACATGTCTACCATTAGGATTCATTGTGTTGAAGTACCTTGGTTCCACAACATTTCATATTAAGGACTGAAAATTTTGAGCATGTATGTACTTCCTCATCAGGACAAAGACCTTAGGATGTGTTAGAATCTTACTTAGAACTGGGAATACATTCTTTCACCTTATGCTATCACAGAACCAGAGCATCATGCAATAACATTAAACCCCAGGCCTTCCCTCATTACACCAGAGGTGTCAATAGCGTAAATGCACCCAAACTGGACTCCTTTTGGTTGAAACTAAAGAAGATTATGTGTTACAGGAACACAGGCACAAATGATCACTAGAGTTACTCTCAGTACATCTCCCAAAATGGGTGTAATATGAACATGAGAGCCTGAACATGAAAGATGTTGATCTGCAGGTCAGCTCCAACTGAAATTCATTATTTACTGGTACAGGTGTAACCTACGTGCTGTTTCACAAGAGTTGAGGCAGAAAAGGCTATAGGTCCAATTTTCACAGCTCCTTCTCTACCCACAGTAACAAAAAGATAATTAATTTTGATAATTTGCTGCTAAATTATGTATTCAAAGACACATGGGAATTTGCTGTGCAGTCTCCAAATCCATGCTGGACTGCCCCCCCCTCATTGCCTCCCAAACCCTAAAAGGACGGGTTCAACTGTGATTAACCACCACAAATAGTTTATTTGGATCAGTATATATGCCTCACTCCTTCTGTGTACTTCCACAACAAAATGTATCCTAAAGTCTATTGCTTTAAGTAACTGGGTTTTTTTTGTTGTTGACCTGAGCACAGATGGTTTATGTAACCTCAGCTGCACTCCTGCATTGCAGAAGTGGCTGATGGACATACAGAAGTGATGTTACCAGCATCTTTGTTGAACTCCAGGTAGCAAAAGGCAGTCAGTGATGGAGAAGTTTCTCTGTAAACCTTCTAGACTTTGTGCTGGGGTTTACATCCCCTCATGCTCTGCAGTTTACCGTGGTTAAGGAGTAATCACAAAATTAGTTTTGCAGTTTTGTTTTTATTTTTGTTTGCTTGTGCGTCCAGGCATTTGCTGAATGAATGATGGTCATTTGCCAGTATGTTCTCTCTCTAGAAAAGTGTAGTTATTAAAATCTGGGTCATTGGTGGGGGAGTGGGAATTAACCGAGTAAATTTTTTATAATCTGAATTAGCTATGTTTACTGAAAACATGACAGACATCACCAAGAAAGCAAGCTACCCAGATTAGAGAAACACTACTAAGATAAAAGAGATTCTGTATGCTGTAAATAAGAATAATTCACCCACATATAGTGCTTTGTATAGTGCCTGTATATATATATTAATACTGAATATGAGTTTCCAGAATCTGAAATGTTTTTGGACTATTCCCAGAAGAGACATGGATTTAAAGTTAGATTTGATGTTGGTATAACCATAGCAGACCTGGCAGATCCAAACATGTGAAGAGCCAGGCCAGGCTGAAATGCAGGTGACCATGACTTTTAAGACATGGAACAATACTGATTTGTCTGCAAACTGGTTAGAAACAGATCTTTCATTAATCTAATCCATGTACATAATTTCTCTGTTTAGTGCATGCTGCCTTACATTCAGCTGCATTCAAGAGGACTATATTTAAAGTAAAAAATGCTTTGGATTTTCCTGATCAAGACTGTGGAGAGTCTGATGAAACACAGTACAGAGTTTAAAAAAGAAAGGGCAAACTACCCTGCCATACACGTACCAGTTCACTCTATACTTCTTTATTTTGCTTTATGGAAAGCTTCCTGATCTCCACACAGTGCTTTGTTTGCTACTCAGGAAAATCTTATCTGCTCACTGTTTTACAGGAAGCATGTTAGACCCTGCTCAGCCCACAGAAACCGCATGCACAAATCCTTGGGGAGCATCATGATGGCAGAACATACTTTCAGGCTGAAAAGGCAAGCAAGTATGAAGTGTGTGATATATAATTGATGAAGGAGAAATCTCTAAATGTAACGGTTTCCTTCAGTCAAAATAAAGTAGCCAAAGGTGTGCGGGTGTTGGAATTAAAGATACATACACTCCATTTTCACAGATCAATATATATTCTTGACTCTAAGGCAGTAAGCAGAAATATGTAATTTTTGTGTAAAATAATGAAATTGACTTAAATCTCACAAATGGTTAAAAACAAAAAACAATACAAAAGAACAGACTAGACATCTCTCTTCACCTTTGATAACAGGAGCAAGCTTCTAATTGTTCTAATTTTAAATAGATTGCATCAATCACTTAGAAAATCTGAAAGGAAGGTTGCAAGATGCAGAGCAGAGAAAGATGTTAGTTGCAGAATGTGAGAATGTTGTAAATCTTTGCAGTGCAAAGAAGGATAATTCCTTTTCCCTGAGGTATTTTGGAATTTGTTTGGAGTGGGTTGTGATGGAAATTGTAATGTAAAATCATCCCTCTTGAATCCATAAATCCTCATTTCCAGAAGTGTTATGGCTTTGCAAACTTTCCTATGGGATCAGAGCTGAAAGTTCAGAGACCACTTTTGTGGAGAATGTGCTATGGCAAATGGGTGTGGGATTAAACCATGGCTGCAATGTACCAGATGTCCAAATGGCTCTAGATGCCAGCTAAATTCTACTTTGGATTTTTTAGCTCATTCTAGCATAGAGAGGTGTGGGATTTTTTTTTTTTTTTTTTTTTTTTTTTTTTTTTTTTTTTTTTTTTTTTTTTTTTTTAATTTCACCTGTGGAACAGTCTTTGAGGTACTTGATAGTGCTCTTGTAGCCCCACAGTGCACCTCTGCAGGATAGCTGGTTTCTGTGACTCAGCTTGGTGGGGAGGGCAGGAGGAGGGTGTCTAGAGAGATGGAAAAGAGGTCAAGTTTTTCATTTCTTACTCTGGTGGAATCTGCTGCAACTTGAGGGGTTGTTGAAAACTGGGATATTTCTTGTAAAGCATGATCTTTCCAGAAAGACAGCATTTTTTTAGTAACTTTCTGCATTGGTTTCATTATTTGTGTAATATGACTGTCAGTGGCATTATGACCAGGAAAAACCTCCTTTTTCTGTTGTTCTATTTTTGTTTGTGACATTGAAGTCATTCTGCCTAAGATGAAACTATTTCTTCAGTGGAGTGTCCTCAAGATACAGTCTTCAGACTTCACTTTCTGGTGAAGAAAGTGCTGAACTCCCCTTATAAAAGTAAATCCAGTAGTATCTGAGGCTGCTGCATAGTACGAACTCCTCATCCATTTGGAGTATGCTGCTGGAGGTAGATGTATTGTATAAAGGTACTCAGTAACGTGCAACTTTTGTGATGAACGTGGTGATTGACTGGACTGATACAAATGCACTGCTTTTCCAAAGACAATTTTGTGAAGGACAGTGGTTATTTATGTTTTTTTGGGGAAAACTGTGAGGAATTCCAAGCTTTGTACCTGGAAAGGAAGTGTGCAATGTCTGTGTGTCTCAGCACTGTGTGGGTCTGGGGTGGTGCTTCTTCCTATTTCTTCTCTAATTTTTGCTGACATATTGCAGGGCTTACTTGATATCTACACCCATGCTCATGATATAGAGAAACACTGTTTAATTAAGTATGCTTTCCTGATAAATTGATTACCAATGCAATTATTCCTAATCAGTATTTAGCTTCAAGTTTGTTACATTTGTTTCTTGTTGGAAGAAGATCTATGTAAACCGAAAAAAACCTGCTTTTTCCCTTTGTAACACAAAACATGATATTCCCACACATATGATATTTTATGTACTAAAGCATATTATTCCATACTATACATTGCATAACTTTTACTTTTAACCATCGAACCAGAAAGGCCTTTACTTCTGCAAAAACACCAAAATGTGTGGGTGTGAAGTTAGTCGATTCAGTGTGAGTATTGCTGTGGATAATAAGTACACGTGGCCACAAAGACTTTGTTCATTACTGCCGGAAAGCAATACCACGGGCAATAGCCAAGCCTGGAATTTCCAAGTTAGGGATCAGGATCCTTTGGGACTTTAATTAGTAGTGTTGGTGAGAAGGACGTTTTGCTGTCTTTTGTAGAAAATAACAGCAGTGAGACCTGATTTAGGCTGAATATTAAAGTATGCAAATGCTTTCTAGCACTGAGATACAGAATCACAGAATCACTTAGGTTGGAAAAGACCTTCAAGATCGTTAAGTCCAACAATTAACCCTACTCTGCCAAGTCCAGCACTAAGCCATATCCCCAGGCACCACATCGAGATGAGATGACTTTTAAACACATCAAGGGATAGTGACTCAACCACCTCCCTTGGCAGCCTGTTCCTGTTCCGATGTCTGACAACCCTTTCAGTGAAAAAGTTCTTCCTAATGTCTAGTCTAAACTGCCCCTGGCACAGCTTGAGGCCATTTCCTCTTGTTCTATCCCCAGTTACTTGTGAGAAGACACCAGCACCAACCTCTTTACAACGCCCTTTCAGGTAGTTGTAGAGGTCAATGAGGTCTCCCCTCAGACTCCTTTTCTTCAGACTAAATAGCCCAGTTCCCACACCTGCTCATAAGACTTGTTCTCAAGGCCCTTTACCAGCTCTTTTGCCCTTCTGTACAGATGATATTCTGGTGGGGAGCAAAACTTGTTTTAATAAAAAATGGTATTTCCAGTGTTTTTCCAAGCTTTGTTCCGATAGCAAACACAATGATTAACTGGGTAAGTATTAAATGGTGTAGCTTTCCAATGACATTTTCTTCCAACAGTGATAAAATGGGATTTTTTTGTGTGTGCTTAGAAGTAGATATTAATATAACTACAGAAAGATTGTATCATGAACAATACTAACTGACTTATTAAGATTACTTTTTTTTTTCACTGTGATATTTCTGGCTATCTCTGCCATACGTCCAGTGTCGGTGCTTTCGACTATTCATTTTTTGTTACGGTAGATAAAATATAAACCAATATCATAATAACATTTTGCTTTCCTTTATATTAATCTTACTTACCGAAGTAATACTCTTTTTTTAAGTCAGGTGTTCTTTCTGTTTTGAAGTCTCTGAAGACATGTACAAATAGAAATATTAGAGGGTTCTTTTAGAGTGAAGCCTGGTCATTAATCTCTTTCTCCTTTCATCTCTGTCACTAGATATTTGTATTAAAATAGATGTACTTAGACTGTATCAGGAGAATAAGAAGCTGTGTGCAAGATCTTTCATTTTTTAATGGTTTAAGGTTAAAAGAAAATGTCCCCCATGCTTCAAAACATTCTTTGTCTTCTAAGGATGCCTGCAGAGGAATGAGGTTTTGTGGGACTTTGTTTAGTTTCTTGAAAATGTTTAATTGCATGAGTGGCTGTTGCCTGGAAAGGCCACTTGCTTACTTTGGATCCTTCCACCACAAGAGAAAGTTTGCCCCTCTGGAGGAAGGACTGGTCAGTAGCTCTGGCTGTAGTGTGGTGGACACTACAAAAACAGCTGTACCTTGTCTCTCCTTATGGCCCAAAGTGTCTTGGATGTTATTCTATATTGTGGCACAATGTTAGGAAGGGTGGTCAGTAACTTTTCAGTGCTGTCCAGAGCCTGCGGAATGTCTTACCAGACTGGAAAGGTGGCCTTGAGACTGCTGAGGAGAATATGAACCTGTTACTCTCGTCTTCTGCTGTAGCCTCTAATTATGAGCATGAAGGTGATAAAGGACTATGTGTTGTAACTTTCTGGATACCTACTTCAATTTCTTTGTGCTTCAGTTTAGAAAGTGGCTAAAATGGGCCACCATAGTCCGTTTGCTTCCAAAGAAGTAAATAAATTACTCATACACATCTGTACATTCATGCATATAGTTTACTTATGTATACACAACCGTGTAAATTGCCTTGTGAGTCTTCTCTCAAGCTCAGCAACCAGTTAAAATAGACCTGATCTTTAGACAGGCAAAGAACAGTCTATGATCTTTAAGTACACTTTCCAGGGGTTTTAGTCTACAATTTAATGAAAAAAAATGCATAAATTTAAACCCCTTGTATGATAAAATAGTTACCCACAACCTTGCCCTTCTTTGCTTGCTTTCTCTTACTTGGTTTTAGGGGATGGAGCAAATGAGGTGTTTGGTTAAAATTCCGCTCATTTAGGCTGTGTTCATTTAACCCTTCATTGGACACCAAATGGACTGCTTCCTGGGGATGTGCCCATGCACATCCCTTGAAAAAGTTAGAAAGGCATGGTACATCAGGGGTGGGGGAGAGTATCTACAATTTCCAAGCATGCAAAAGCTTTTACCAAAAGAAGGCTGAAGTTTCTTCTGTTTCAGCTCCTTTCAATGCCACTGAAACAGTGATGCAGTGGCATATTGAAAAGCTTGGTTTTGAACTCAGCAATTTGCTGTTTAGCTTAAGTAGGTCAAAGTGAGCAAATACTAGAGTGAGTCAAAGGTGGGTAAACTCTATTTACTTGCATTCAACCAGGACTGAGAATGACATGAACCATTCCTAATTTGCTTAGACCAATAACATGGTGAAGCATGTTCCAGAAGATATTTCAACTTTATTTTTTAATGGACTAGATTTCACCTCATTTGAAATACATGTTCTATTGAGCCTAGGGTGGAACTTAAGCTCCCCAGTTCTACATAACAGTCTGCAGCTGCATTTAGAAATCTAGTGAGTTTATAAGTAGTAGTGATTAAAATTTGCTGTCTGAGATAGTTAGCTCAGCATTGCTCTAATCTATAGTTTTATTAGAAAGATTTAAATATGACAGCATTGTCATTAAATTTTGTTGGCTTGTAAAAAAAATCTGCATATTTCTAGACATAATTTGCAAGAATATCCATTGCATTAATAATGCAAATTTTAATTACTTGTTATAAAATTGATGTTACCCCTCCAAGCTACATTATTGTACAGGCTTCCTCCAGAGTAAGATTATTTGGGTAACGGTCTCCTGAGAATCTCAGGTTTTGTGTTGTGTCAAATTTTTTGCAGCTATGTGGCTTACAAACTCATTTTTTTGCACAGCAAGGGTGAAAAATAATCTTGACTGGCTTATTAGTAATCTTGTTTAGACACCTGTACAAATCTTATTGTTTGGAAGAATGATTTGGCTTATGTGTGTTAATAAGACTAGAAATACATTTCTCAACCATTATATATTGACAAACGTTTCAGTCTCCCTCTCCTTTTCTCATTAAATGTATAAGAAACATGTCTGTGTATATATTAACTAAGCATAAGAACTGTGAAAACCTTGCTGGTATTTTTAGAATTTTTTAGTCTGAACTTTCTTATGGCATTCTCAAATCAACAGTATAAAAATCTGTGAGAAAAATTAGAATTAAGCTACATTCTGAAGGGAATAATGGCTATTTTTAAAGGCATCTAACATGGTAATATCTTGGAGCTTCTCTTATTAGTCTAAAAATATTTCATAGTGAAAGTGCAATAATAAAACTTACTGAAAACAAATCTTGTTCTTGTTCTTGAGTCACTAGGCTTGCCAAGCTTCAAATTTATTTTTTTTTAAAGGCAGATCGTATTCTTCAACTTCCATTATTCTTAAGGGAATATAACACTTTAAAGTGATATTAGATGTTTGAAACCAACAACAATACAGTTTCTGTTTGGAATATCATTATAGTAGATGCCCATTAGTAGATTTTCACCCATTTCTTGGCTGGCAAAGTGGCATTTAGTGATGGCATGAGCATACTGTTGGGAATATTGCTCTGCAGACAGGAAATGGACCTGCTTTGGGTTTTGAGTATATGATAGGTTTAAAAAAAATAATAATCTTATTAACATTAAAAAATGCTTTCTGTCAGGAAATACCCCATTGTATCCCCAAAGACTGAAATGAAAGCAAACCCGAATTGGTTGAATTTCTTGCAGAACACAGACACCACATTTCTACCATTTCTATGAATTATGCTTGAGCACTTGATTACAGCGTTTTGATCTGCCCTTCATGTTCACTCCAGTCTTTACTGTTTGAGAAAAAAAACCCCAAAACCAGCTTAAGGTTTATCACACTAATGGTAGAAATGTCATGCAAAAAATAATTGTAAATAAAAACTTTATTGTAATATATTTCTGCAGCCAAATTATTCATGATTTTGAGATTTACATTTTAGAATGTAATTATTTCTGATGGAATGTAGGGTATTCATTATGTCTTTATTGTATGTAAATAATTCCAAGAATGTTGAGTTTGTGATGGAAACATTTTTAGAAGTTTAGAGTTTATTTTATTTGATATCTATAAATTTGTGTAAGGTTATTTTTAATGTGAACACACTCACCAAATAAATTTTCTGAAAATTATTGCTCAGTCTTTATTTAAAAACTACCTCCAAAAGAATACAGAGTTGTCTATTTGTTACAAGAATCCAGAAGAATACAGTAATTTGCTGTAGGGGTATGCAGTGTGATTTCCCAGAATCTGTTAATCTTATTTATATTATATATGTCCAGAGGTACTTCAGCTAACTATATCTAAATTTATTGTACCTCATATTTTCTCACTGTGTTTATCCTCCCAACAACTCTTTCAAGTTGTCAGTGGCTGTATGTTTTAATGTGCCCAGGGTATTATGAGAAGGATATCAACTTCAGTCTTCCACCAGCTCAGGGGCCATTCCTACCACTTCAACAGCTCTTGGAATTAACATGACAGGAACTTGCTTGGAGGAAAGCAAGAGTGTTGGTATCAACATTTCCTGTGCCTGGAAATGTTGGAGCTCAAAGACAACATGGTTTCCAGTATGCTGCCCTGTAGCTCTAATAGCAAAAACAAGAGGTAGAGGAAGAGCTTTAGGTGATGGAATGAGCTTTCACTGGTAATCTAAATGAGGCTTTTGAAGAAAGGTCTCTGTTGCTGGCCTTCAAAGGTCACTTCACTGGCAACACAATTAGTGCAATATGGAGCTTGGTCAAAAATTCAATGCAAATGCAATCAATACTGTAATGATATAATAATACATAAAAAGAAAGCAGAACTGAACAATCTGTTTGAGAAATTCCATTTTAAAGAAGCCATAGATATCTGTAGTTTATCTTTTGCATGGTGGAAACTTTTATTCTGTTTGTCTGTCTAGTCTTTAAAAGTGCCAGACATATCATCATATCATTGCAGTGAGGTAATATGAGATAATAATGATTTTCCTACTAGTGATTTAATGAAACATTTGCTGGAAAATTGTCAAATCTCCATTTAACATGAACTACTGAAATATGCAAACCTTAGAAACTTGGAACTACAAAGTTTTCTTATTAGGAGGATATTGATTTAACCTAATTCAGTTTAATTTATTTATAATATTTTAAAACTTGAAAGTGATGAGTTTAGAAGAGTACTAAGTACTGCTCAGCAGTCAAAATACAGGGTTTTTTTAAGGCAGACCTACTAATGTCACTTACTATTCATGACCTTAAGCTTCTGCTTCACTGTGCTATTTTTAGGGCTTTTCGTTTTTCTTTTAGTGCTATGGGTTTTTAGAGCATGAGAGTATATTATGACAGACTTTATTTTTATCAAGGCAATAAAATAGTGTGGTAAAAAGCTGTTTAATGCTGTTATAGTCAGGGAACTAATATTGAGAGAAATTATGTGACTGGATGGCTAAACTGTTCTAAATAAAATTATGCCTCAGCTTCTCTGCAAACAGTCACAGAATCACAGGATGTTAAGGGTTGGAAGGGACCTCTGGACATCATCAAGTCCAACTCCCCTGCCAGAGCAGGACCCCCGCAGAATCCAGGACAGGTCATTCAGAAATATATCCAGATGGGTCTTGAAAGTCTCCAGAGAAGGAGACTCCACAGCCTCCCTGAGCAGCCAGTTCCAGTGCTCTCTAACTGTTACAGTAAAGAAGTTCTTCCTCATGTTGAGGTGGAACTTCCTGTGCTCTAGCTTGCATCCATTGCCCTTTGTCCTACCACAGGTGTTCCAGTCCCTTAATTGTCCTCATAGCCCTCTGTGGGACCCTCTCAAGTAAGTCACTGACCTTCTTGAACACAGGAGCACAGAACTGGACACAGGTGAGGTCTCACTAGGGCAAAGTAGAGGGAGGGGGAGGAGAACCTCCTTCAACCTGCTGGACACACTCTTCTTAATGCACCCCAGGATACCATTGGCCTTCTTGCCCACAAAGGCACATTGCTGTACCATGAATAACTTGTTGTCCACCAGGACTCCCAGGTCCTTCTCCACGAAGCTTCTTTCTAGCAGTTCAGCTCCTAATCTGTACTGGTGCATGTTGTTATTCCTTCCCAGGTGCAGGACTTTATACCTCTTCTTATTGAACCTCTTCAGGTTCCCCTTTGGCCAGCTCCCCAGCCTGTCCAAATCTTATTTTTGCTCAATGCCTGCACAGCCTACAGGTGAATCAGCCAATCCTCCCAGTTTTGTATCATCAGCAAACTTGCTGAGGATACACTCTATCCCTCATCCAGGTGGTTGATAAAGGTGTGAACAGAGCTGGACCCAGCACTGATGCCTGGGGAACTCGACTAGTTACAGGTCTCCAGATGGACTTTGCACCATTAATCACTACCCTCTGGGTTCTATTGTTTAGCCAGTTCTCAATCCATCCCACTGTCCATTCTTCTACCCCACACTTCCTGAGCTTGCTCACAAGGATGTTATGGGTGACTGTGTCAAAAGCCTTGCCAAGGTCAAGGTAGACTACATCCACTGGTCTCCCTGCATCTATCCTTTAGTCGCAACATCACAGAAGGCTATCAGGTTAGTCAGATATGATTTCCCTTTGGTAGATCCACGCTGGCTCCTCCTGATAACCTTCTTCTCTTCTGTGTGCTTAGAGATGATCTCCAGAATGAGCTACTCCATCATTTTTCCGGGAATGGAGGTGAGGCTGGCTGGTCTATAGTTTTCTGGATCTTCCTTTTTGAAGACCGGAGTGACATTGGCTTTTCTCCAGTCCTCTGGCACCTATGCTGTTTGCCATGATCTTTTGAAAATGATGGAGAGTGGTAGGGCAGTAACATGAGCCAGCTCTCCCAACATTTGTAGATGCATCCCATCAGGGCCCATGGATTTGTGTATATTCAGTTTACCCAACTTATTGATCTCTAATCCAATCCTCATTGACCAGTGCAGAGTCATCCTTCCTCTAGACCTTCTTTCTTACATCCAGGGTCTGGGATTCATGAGGGCTGGTTTTAGGAGCAAAGACTGAAGCAAAGAAGGTATCCAATAAGTCTGAACAATGTGAAAATATGCAGCTCTTGATGGCTTGAATTTGGACTTTTACAGGTATGGTCTGCTTCAGTGTCCTTGGCTGAGTTTTCTGAATTTTAATTGAGATCATGATCAGGCCTCAGGTGTTGCTTTTGGCTCATATAGGGGAAGGGTAGTAACTTACAAAGACCAGCAAGTAATACATTAATAAGTAAATGCTGGCAAATATGTATCATTCCTGCAGTAGCTGACTAGAAAGGAAGTCAGATCAATGCTTTGTTTACACATCTTAAACTTCATTGTATTTGCTTTATTAATAATAGAGATGCACATTCAGATGAGCAGATGGGATTGCAATAGTATCTTCACATAGCAATAGGAAACACTATTTATTGGAATATCCCTTCTATTTACGGATCACACCTGTGTCATTCTAATATAAAGATTTTATAATTTTTTATTTGGTTCTTTAGAAAATTATATGTTAAAAGATGTGATGGTAAACTCCAAATCACAACTGGGAAGATCCAATAGTTTTTAGAGCATGGGCATGTCTTAAACTTTCAATTTTTGGTGTTTAGGATATTTTTTTTATATTAGGTATATTGTGCATATATAAATGAGATTTTGTCATTCAGTGCCCAGTTAAGGAAATTTACATCCAGATCTTTTAGATGGCATTGGAAAATGTTGACAATCAGATGAGAAAGTACGATATGAAATGTGGCTTTACAGAATTACTTTGGTAAAGTCCCTTCCATGTCTGATTGAGCAGAGTACTAAAGCTGGCTTGACTGAGGATGCTGGCTGCCTAGCAAAACTGTTTATCTGAAACTCTCCCTTTCTTCCCCTGCAAGAGCTGCAGAACGAAGAGCCAGCCTTTCCCAAACATGATACCCAAATAAGCTTAGCACCACAGGTTGCTGAGATAGATTTGAAAATGTGCTTAAGCAAAGTCTATGGAGATTTTTAGCTTTGTGGAGAGATCTCTCTAACAGATGTGTCAGAGCCTCAGCAGCTCAGAACTGCCATTTGCAGTTTGACACTGTGTTTTCAACTGAGACTCTCTTAATGGAGGACTTTCGTTTTAAATTGGGGCCTTTAGATCATCTGGAAGAAAATGGCAATTTTTTACTTCTTTCTTCTTATTATTTTAGGAAAATAGATTTCATCCAAACACTATACTTCAACTTTTACATAGATGAATCTCCCTCTCTGGAGAAGACCTGAAGGCAGAGAATTGCCTACAGAAATCACTTTGAGGTCAGAGTCCTGGAACTACAGTTACCTTTTTCGTAATAAGTGGAAATATATAATGTCCCACTGGGCATCCTGATAGCCTGAGGAGATACAGATTAATTAATTGCTCAATAGCAATATGCACAGAGCTTCCTTGCTTTATGCCTCTGGTAGTCATATGCACCTACGTTTGCAATTTGGGAGTATGAGGAAGAGCCAGAGTTTGAATTTTTTTAGTGCCTGCCAGATGGCCATGCAAGTGAAAGCTTTTTTATGTTACATAAGCCAATAGCTACCTGCTTTGATAGCTACCCTTGCAACATAGCTCTGCATCAGACCTTTTTGTTTTTTACTTAGGTATTAATAGAGGAAGTAGTGTGTGATAGTTCCTCTAGAGCTACTTCTCATTTGTAGGCTGATCTCTGCTAAACCAGAATAATGATTTGGTCAGTAGTTTGGGGTTAGAGACAATAATGCATGTGAACAAATACCTGTACATCAAATCTTTCACAGTCTCCGCCCAGCTAAAACTGCAGCAGTCCATTCACACTGCCAGTAGTGTTGAAGGATAACATAGTTTGTACATAAAGCTTTGTCAGTATGTTTGCAAATTAGTAGATAAAAATGCATTAAAAATGGATACAGCCTAAAAAGTATTAGTCTTTTACTTACGGTAACATAACCTGTATTCCTTCTAAAAACTGTGAAGATGTTTTCCAAAAATCCCCCAAACGAATTTTATTGCATCAGGCTAAACCTTAAACATCAAATCAGTTAAAATGCTGTCTGTGAGTAAAATGTACTGTGCCAAAAAAAAAAAAAAAGGTCTATATAGAGCCCTCACTTGGAAGTGATGAGCTCTCTCTAATAAACTAAGAATCCTGTGGTTAATTTATTCAATTTTCTTCTCCATGGACTGTAAGTATGGGTAGGGGTAGCTTGGTGATTTCAATTAGTTTTTTACTTGCCTCTTGCAAAGCCAAATTGGGCCAGAGTCTGACTTGCCATTTATTTTTCTTTCACCTTACAGTAAACAACTGTGTTCCAAGATTGAAAAAGATATTTTACTTCATTTTGTCTTGGAAATGGGGAAGAGGTGAGGAAGTTGTCAGAAATCATAGAGCTATTGTGATATAGGGCTTCCAGCCTTGCGGTTTTTAGACGTTCTGAACGCTGTAAAGTAGGGAAGTCCAGAGAGCCAATGATGCAGTGACTTAGAAATAACCCAAACCAAACCCTTTCTTACTTGGCTTAGTGTGTCTCAGGTGATTGTCTTGAGCTGCTGAGTCACTCACTGATGCTGTGCTCCACAGGGTGCTTACCTTGCATATAAATATTTCAATCTGCATCCAGCTGCAGAGTCCGTTATTTGGGAGATGCCTGAAGGGGTCCTCTTTCTTATCCCCAGTGATTATCTTCTGAAATGCACAAAGTTGTTTTTTTCTTTTCTATTGCAGAATTTTTTAAGCTGGTGCTGTTGCAGAGAATATCTCCTTAAATCCTTTATGCAAAAGGTTTTGTATACTTAAGAAAAAAGTCTAGTTTGATATTAAAAACAATGCACAGCCTTCCTGGACAATTATTTTTACAGTTCACAGCCTAACAAGGGACCTTCCAGCACATATGATGTTTTCATTTTTCTCCATTTTCAGGAGACTTGCATCAATCTCCTATTGTGTTGCAAGAGAATAAATGCAGTTTGCTTTCCTCTGTTCAGGAAAAAAACCCCAAAGCACAGTGATGGAAAGATGGGAGGAAATGTCATAATACAGATTTATGTATGAAATAAAAGCACCTCCTGTCTCGATTTCAAATAGGAACACCTGCTGATAGCTCAGATTGTGTCCTACATCACTTTGCTTTTGATGCATAAAAATGGAAAAAATTCATATGTTCATTCTTCTATGTTCTATTCTTCTTAAAAAGTTTTATTAGCGTTAATGATGAGTTTCTCAGAATTTGGGAAAGATTTGCTTATGACTGTAAGAAGGTGCTGGGATGTCTACTCAAAGTTGACTTTCAAGATAAGGGGACGGTTGATACCAGCCCACTATTAACATTGTGTTATTGGTTTGGGTTTGGTTTGGTTGGCTTTTTTTTTCAAAAAATGAAATTTTCTAGGGAGACGATTTTAATATATTTAATCGCTTTCTGAGAATTCTGTACAGCTGAAACCCTTGGATTCAGTCTGCCTTTTTTTCATATATATATTTTTTTTGTAAAGAAAGTTGAAGAATAAACAATATAGCTCTATGTGCTATACACAGTTGATAATTATAGACTAGTGTGTCACATTGGAAGAATATCTTATTGGGAACTTTTATGAATCACTCTGACTGCATCTCTAGTAAATGACTGGTACAGGGTAGATTCCCCAGGAGAGGAGAGGGCTTGGGATATCTCAGCACTCACCTTTTGTTGGATGCTTGGCATCAAGTGATATAGCCAGTGCTAATGTAAACTTCAGGGACTATATTAGATCTTGGGTTTACCATTTGAGTTTGTTACATGTTACAGTAAGCACTCTACATAACAGTGCAGTGCAACAGCACTATTCGGTGAAGTGTATGACATACAGCATACTCACATGTGTGATATGTGTGAATTTCCCTTCTGGGTGGTGGAGAGGAAGGGAGATCTTTCTAAAAAAATAAGTTCCTTGCTTTCATATTTGCCTGCTGAAAGTGGAAAAAGTGGAAAATAGTATTGCAACTAATGCCAGTGCTCAGAATTTAGAAGGAAAATTAACTTCTCCTATACCTGGCACAAGGTTTCTTTGTAAAACAACTCTTATTTGGGAAAGCTGACACAAAGTTGGAGTACTGTGATTGCAGTAGGCAAATCTGGTATGGCATCTGCTATGAAATATATTTAACACCAGGCCTCCGTCAGCTAATGTACTTCTTTTAATTTCCTCCATCCTTCCCAGTTGTTTAGGCAAATTTTTCGATTGTTCTAATATCTTTTTTTTTTTTTTTTTTAATTTTCCTGGTTTAATATGGAAATTTGTCTTGAGAAACAATTTGAGGGCCTTAAGAGACAGTGTCCAGTGGCTGTGATGGTGGAGGTGAAGGAGTGCAAGTGTTCTTTCCTTTCCTCCTGACCCTTTTAACTGTTGTGTCAGCAATCTTTGCCTTGCGTTGGCACAGCCACACATTACTACAGCTAGGAGAGTGTGTGCTAGGGGGTATCTTTATGGCTGTGGTCTTTTCTTGTGAACACTTATTGCAGGCTGCTTTTCCCAAAGGGGATGCTAAGCTACACAGGTCTTTGTTTTTACAGAATCATCATGGTTGGAAAGGACCTCTAAGATCACCAGTAACACAAAAAAAACCAAAACACGAAACCACAACCTTGGCCACTGGAGCAAGTGCCAAATCTACATGGCTTTTTAATACCTCCAGTGATGCTGACTCGACCACCTTTCTGGGCAGCCTGTTCCAGTGCTTGACCAGTCTTTCAGTATAGAAATTCTCCCTGATAACTAATCTAAATGTCCCCTGCAGCAACTTAAGGCCATTTCCTCTGGTTCTCTCATTATTTATTTGGGAGAAGAAGCTTCTATATACTATTTTTATATTCTATATTGTTATAATCTGCCTGGCAGAAAGGAATCAGAAATGTTGATCAACAGCCAGCTGAAAATGA
Source organism: Chaetura pelagica (assembly GCF_000747805.2). Taxonomy (NCBI): domain Eukaryota; kingdom Metazoa; phylum Chordata; class Aves; order Apodiformes; family Apodidae; genus Chaetura; species Chaetura pelagica. The sequence goes on along the minus strand of NW_009952990.1, from coordinate 1,090,018 downwards.
GCCAGCAGTGTGTGTGCCCAGGTGGCCTGGAAGGCCAACAGTGTCCTTGCTTGTATCTAAAATAGTGTGTCCAGCAGGACTAGAGAAATGACTGTCCCCCTGTACGCAGCAGTGGTGAGGCCATATCTTGAGTGTTCTGTTCAGTTCTGGACCTCTAACTACAAAAAGAACATTGAGGGGCTGGAGAAGTCCAGAGAAGGGTAACAAAGCTGGTGAAGGCTCTGTGGAGTCACCATCCCTGGAGGTATTTAAAAGACATAGATGTGTTGCTTAGAGACATGGTTTAGTAGTGGACTTGGCAGTGCTAGATTAATGGTTGGACTCAATAATCTTAAAGGTCTTTCCCAACCAAAAAAATGATATGATTTTATATTATATTTTTATGGTAGAGTTTAGGAGTAATTCTTAATGGGGGAGGGAGGCAAGAGGGGCTTAATCCTTTTTTGAGGTGGGATAATTTTGGAAAAATAAACATTTATGTGGTTTTAGATGCAGGTTTAACATATCAAAACTCTTGCTGCTTGTGGTTACTGGATAAGGAGCAAGAATAACAAGCTCTAGTTGAATTCTGGTATTTATCTTAGCTAAAGACTTACAAAGCTGCCCAACACCTGGAAGGACCTGTCCTGTCTCTTAGGTCTCTGGGTCATGACCAGGGTACACAAGGAAGAGGGCCGCAAGTGTTTTAGATTGGACACTCTACACTAAATATTTCTATACCAAAGGAAGAGAAGGCAAGACAGCAGAAGGGGTCAAGGTCTGTGTGAGAATTACTTCTCAGAGAAACACTTCATTTATTTTTTTTGCTCTGAGAGTTGCTGTACCGTGGTAGTTTAGGCACTGAGAGGTAAGGCAGAGCATCCTTGCTAAGTGGTGTGACTTCAACCGAGGCTTTTTTCAGCCTGCAGGATTCCACCAAGGGCTGGACAGTTTTGTCTTCAAAAGGGAAATATTTAACATAATAGTAAAACATTCCGTTTCAGTCATGCAACTCTGGCAGTATCTTTGTCTCATAATCCCAGAATCTCTACTGAATTGTGGTTATGCTATGGCATTGCTGAAAATAAATCCTAGCCTGTTTTAGTAGTACACTGCTTTGGTTATAGAAGCTTGGAAGGACATCTTTAAGTAATTCTGAACAGCAGGCCTTCTCCAGTGTGCATGTTTGTTATCAAATTAAATACAGGAATAAATAAGAAATTATGTTTCTATCATAATACAGTGAATTTAGGATTAAAATGGATGCAAGTATATAATCTGTTTCTTGGCAATTATCAGGGGATAATTGTCTTCAGGGATTTCTTTTTTACAAAGGGATCCTTAATTTCTCAAAAAAAACCCCAAACCCAAATGGTATCAGTGTTTGTGCTGTTAATGTGTATAGTGGTAGGAACTGCAGCAGTAAAATTTAAATTCTCCAGGTGTTTTGGTTTTTTTTTTTGCATAATTTGGCAATCTGTAAGTTGCTGCAGCCCTGGGCAGCAGAAACTTAATATGCATCACTATCCATCATTATTTTTCTTGATAGAAAGATAAGAAGTTGTATTAGTGGAGATTTTGTAGTATTTTAATAATAGGTAACTTTTTCTTACTTTTGTAAGAATAAACTTCTAAATAATATTTTATATATAGTGTTGTATGATTCCATTGTTACCAAATAATGACAACATAAGAAGAGACAGGAAGCAGATTCTTTCAATAGATACGAATATTGTGACTTGGAGCAATACAAGTGTCAATTCTCTCTAACCTAAGGAAGAAGTGTATCTTTGCAAAGATACTCCACTGAGTGTCATGTAATACTTCTCAGAGATAGGCTTGTATACCTAAGGTGCTTGTGGAAATACTTTGATGCTGAGCTCATTGTATTTTTAGACAATGCAGGATTTGTTTGAAACTTACATTTAAGCAGCTTACTGCTTCCAAACAAATGTGTACAAAAAGATTTAAAATGGTCAATGAGACTAACTTAAGCCTGCCTCACACAGAGCTGCCCCTTTTTACTTTTGTGAGGGGGGGCATAGCACTTGGAATATATACATATTCAAAAGTGTGTTTGTTTTCTATTTTGTTTTATATCCACAAGCCTTTGGCACTTTACTGTAAGACTAATCCTTGCTATTTTCATTAGAGCACTAGGCTAGTATGTTTTGTCTCTGAGCATGTGAGTATGATGAGCATCCTTCACGGAGTCTCAGGTCCCACTGTTCCAGGAAACAGGGACAAACCTTGGGAGCACCTCCTGGGAATAACCAGAGCTTGCTGATACTTTGCTTTGGCAAGTCACTTAGCCTACTCCCATTTTTCCATCTCTAACACATATTTTATATCCATATGTTGTTTTTCTTTTTATTACAAGCAACGAGTGAAAGCTCAGGGTCTTCAAAGTTATTTCTGTTAGGAGAGAAGATGTGACAAGTTGGACATGTTTGATGCCAGCATGTTTATTTTAAAGAACTTAAAAATTGTGAGGATTCTGAGCTTGAATGGAGAAGGGACTGCCTTGAGGGGCAGTTTTCTGGCTCACAGCCCTCTTGATTTTGAAACAAAACTTTCTCAGAGTACTTTTCCCTTCCCTGATCACTTCCCAGTGTTTTTAACTCAGAATGAAGCCTGCTCAGCCACCTGGCTGCTGTGCCAGCTCTGTCGACAGGGCTTCTCACTGGCACAGGCATCTTCTCCCTGCAGCCTCTTGGCACTTCTCACAGAATCGCAGAAACACAGAATCACAGAATTGTCATGGTTGGAAAAGACCTCTAAGATCACCAAGTCCAATTGTCAACCCACAAAAGATGCATTATGCCCAATAGAGCACGCCCTGAAATGGCACATCTACACATTCTTTGAATACCTCCAGGGACGGTGACTCTAACACCTCCCTGAGCCCGCTGTTCCAGTGCCTGACTACTCTTTCAAGTAAATAAATTCTTCCTAATATCTGCTCTAAACCTCTCCTGGTGCAACTTCAGTCCTATTGTTATCCACTTGGGAGAAGACGCCTCTTCTCCAAACTAAACAATCCCAGTTCCCTCAGCCACTCCTCCTAGGACTTGTTCTCTACACCCTTCACCAGCTTGGTTGCTCTTCTCTGGACTCACTCCAGCCCCTCAATGTCCGTCTTCTAGTGAGGGGCCCAGACGTCAAGACAGTGCTCGAGGTGCAGCCTCACCAGTGCTAATTACAGGGGCAACAGCTGAATATAGAATTTTCAGTAGCCTTGCAGATACTTCTGTTTGAAATTTTGTTAATTTCATTCATGCATTTATTTTGGTTAACTGTCAGCTTTTTGATGAAATTTGTTACAGCCTACTTGTATAAATGTTTTAACACTGCGTTTTTTAATCTTGCCTGAGTTATTTCCAGGGGCAGAGGGGTGTGTTGTACCATTTTTTTATGAATTACATGGATTATTTTAGGGTTAAATATCTTGGTTGTTGTGAATATCATTTACATATCATTCACAAACATTCAGATTTCCTACAAAAAGAAAAAAAAAATTAGAAAGGCCTCAAATTTAGGAGTCCAGCAATACAATATTCTTTCTTCACCATTTATTATTTAGTGCCTTTTAATTGTCCTTCTGCTATTTAAATGTAACTCCTTTCTAAGCAAAAGTATCCCAGCTTTGTTGTTTATTCCTTGTAGAAGAGTTTGTGCATGTCCTGGACGAGTCATGCTGCCTCCTCTCAGCCATCCTCCACCTGAGTCAAGCAGGGCTCACACTCTGCTCCAGCTGATAGCATCTTGCAGCATTATCTCTGGTATTCACAACATGGACTTTTGTACGAGTTTTTCCAACTTCGTATTTATTAGACCTCATCCCTGAGTTTAGCAATGCAGAGATACTTCACTCTCCTTCCTAGCAAAGTAAAACTCTTTTAAGGTTAAAGAGGGTTTCAAGCTTCTACCTCCAAATATAGACTACTTTCCCTGTATGACCTCTTTTACATTTGAGGTTTACCTGATGTTTGTAATTATCTTCCATCCTGATAAAGCTGTGCAGCTTTGTCGTCTCTATAAACATTTCCGCTGTTCATCAGCATTTCTTGATTATTAGCTTATATTTTAATCATTTATATTTGTGGCCAGATGACATAATTACCATGTCTGACATAGTAAGCAGAGACTTCAGCAACCAGTGACTTTTCACAAAATATCCAGGAAGAAGTCTGAATCCCAAGAGTTTCCATAGAATTCATATCTCCCTTTTAAATTTACATTAAAGTGGACAGAAATGTCTATGATGTCATAGTGAATGAGGACATTCTTTCAATCTTAAGATAAACAAATCCTAAATGGGAATAGTAGTTGCTATTTTCCTAACTGGTTTTATGGTGCTTATTTTGTAGTGAAGTATTAGTAAATGTTAACTAAAAGACTAGATGAAACTTTGTGAAATATACTAATATGCTTATATAGTAAAAATAAAAATATATTTAAATAGTACAAGTAAAAAAGTATTTATTATAAATAGTAGAAGTAAAATATCTTTATATAGTAAAAATATAATATTATTAAATGCTATATTTTCCCTATTGTCTGCTAAGCAGCTTTTGATAATTTAAAATAATTTACTCTGATACCCAATTGCTTACATTTTCAGAGATTTTCTATGTGAGACTTTCAAAAACAGATTTGAAAGTCCAAATAAATTATGTCAACTCGTTCTCTTTTATCCATTTTACCCATTACCGTGTGTATGCAGTATGACCCACTTTGAGAAGTATATCAGATGAGAAAGAGTTACATGAAGTGCTATAATACAAACCAAACCACTGTGTAAATGCATCTTCAAGCACCATAGCAGAAAGTGGGACTTTTCAGATCACTGTAAATTAAATTGATTAATAATACATCATATTAAAATGAATTTTTCATGGTTTGGGAGCTAATGTTCTCAATTATTCAGGAACGCAAAATGTAGGAAACTTACATATAAACAGCATGCAAGAACTTATCCATAAAATCTTTATTTAGAAAACATTTTTTGTTTAATATGATAGAACATTTTTTCATAAATATATCATTTACATTTGGTGGCAAAAATGAAATTAAATTGGCCATATATACACAGCATAAATGTCCTGTTTATTACAGCAACAAGACACACTTTAAATTGATCATTGTTTATCCATAATTTTCCCATATTTTACTTCTTCAGTACTGTGAAATAAAAATCTTTTTCTATAGCTAATATCAGAGTTTCTGGAAGGCACTGACCGTACAGAAATGGGAAGTTCTGTTGTGTTTTGCAAAGCTTAAGAAATTTTAGAACATTCCATTACTAAGCATTGATGTTATATTCCTTGCATCTTTCCTGGACCATGAATCCAATTGATAATCCTGTGTTCTTAAGCCTTGAAGTGTTTTAGTTCAAATGAATTTCAAAAATACAGGAATTGTACATTCTTGAAAATATGGCCAATGAGGATGTTTCATATTCAGGAGGGCTGTTTGGTTACTTTTAGCATATAACTTCAATTAGAATTAGAGATTTTTCACAGATATTCTAAATGAGATTGATTATATTGGGAAAAAAATAAAAATAAAAAAATATACTAGTCCAGGTACTAATCTCAGTAATAACTGCATAGTTTTGGAGTTTCTCTCCACAAAGCAGTAGCAGTACAATCCTCTGCATTGTATTTTTGGACATCAAGTGTTTTAACACTTTGTAGACGAACACAGGTAAGGACACTAATAATGCCGAGCAGCCATAATGCCTGACTGCTCTGGGGCATTTGGTATTTCTCAGGATATGGCCTGTAGAAATGGGAGATGGGAAACACTTGTGTGTTTGTCTGAATCATCTTTTTCTTACTCTTGGGCAGTTCCCTAGGGTGAATTTTTTAAGAACAGATGCCATGATCACCTGCTGTGTGGAATACCCCTTAAGCTTGGTGGGGGGTTAAAATGTAGAGTGATTGCAAGATTCAACCTGTTCTGTCTAGTGTCATGTTAAATGATTCAAGATTAGAACCTCCACATATGGTAGCAATGGTGGCTAATATTTCTAGATTATTTTCTATTCATACTTTGTATGAAGTAGAGGCCTTAATTTGTGTTTTCCACATTGCTAGATAAATTATGTGTCTGAGGTTGCACATGTAGTAAGGTATCATTTAATATCCTTAATGATAAAATTATATTGTTTATGGTGACATCTTTGCACCAAAAGAAAGTTCAGTTAGTCTATCAAGCTAGCCATGTTCAGAGAGGTGCACTCACATGCAATGCATTATAAAAGGTGAAAGCAATTAAGGAATTGAAGGAAAGATGCTCTCTACATGAGTACTTCTCAACAGAAACAGAATTGATATAATTCTCCATTTTTCCTTCTCCCTTAAAATCGCAGCTCTTGACCTCATTAAGAGATTTGCAGTGCACCAGTGAGATGTTTTGTCAACAAGAACTATGATGTTCCCAAACACACACATCACTATAATTTTCTGGAGGTTTTTGGTTTGACTGTTTCCTTTTTCCTCTCTTAAATCTTAAGAATCTTAAAATTGTTTAATGAAACTGAAGAAAAATCTACTTGAGTTCTAGGAATCATGCTTATATTTTTCAGCATACAAATGTAGAAATAGATGATACTGGTTTGAGAAAAAAAAGTGTCTTTTTCTCTGAGTAAGAAGACTGGTAGGGAACTTACCCTGCATGACTGCTATTCAGTGTCAAAAGTCAATGGAGAAATTATTGCTAATGGCATCATCTCTACTTTAGGAAATAAATCAGCATCAAAAGAGTTCTGTTGCATGCAACTAACCATCACTGTGTGCCTGAGCACAGGATTATTGCAGGCTACTTTGCTGGGTTTGCCATATGCTTCTTGCATGGTTGGAAGGAACCACAATAGCTTTCTGTGTTTCTGTTTTCCTCTTTACAAGAATCATCACCAAAGTCTGGGAAAATGTCAGATTTCTCATGAGCATGAGTGAGTTGTTTCCTGGAGAAACAAAGATACATTCATATTTGAAAATGATAATTTTCTGTGAGTCCAGATCTGACAGGGAGACCTTGTACCTCCCCTGACTCAGCCTGTTGGGATCTGTCATGGACGTTCTGAATTACAAAATATTTTTAGTGCCTAAAGAGATATAAAGTTATATAACTTAGAGATGTGGGATTTTTTTGTTATCCATCCCTCAAATCTGTTCATGATGAAAGAAAATTATTTTCTTTTTCTGATGTACCTATTTCACAAACACATTGTGGACGCACAGGGAGACGCAGACCTGGCTGTGTGGGCCGCAGTTACCTGCCCCACTCTGCACAGGAGAATCTGTTCAGAAACAGCATTTAACCCACAACGCTGTCCTGGTTTGAGCCAGGATGAAGCCAATTTTTCTTTTTACTGATTTTTTTTCCTTCAGTAAGCTTTCTTGTAGCTAGCAACAGTGTGTTCTGCTAGGCTGATAAGACAGTGGAATGTTTTTCTAACTACTGAGGCTTCAAGGCCGCACCTGCACTCTGCCGGCTCAGACACTGTGGGGAGATCTGTGACCCCCCCGTAGGAGGCTGAGTTAGATGGACAGCAAAATTGGCCAAAGATATTCCATTCCATATGTCTACGTAAGCTCAGAGGAAGGTCAGAGATCACAGAAGACAACTTCCTTCCTTCTTCTTCTCCCCTTCTCTTCCGTCCATGGCCGGTGTCCAGGGAGGACTCTGTTCATCCATCACCGTCGATCCTCAGGCTTGATCTCTCGTGACCCCCATAACTCTGTGCTTTCTCCAGCAGCAGCTCCGGGATTCCTCGGGACTCTTCCCAGTTCAGGGAAGTGCTGTGGGAGTTGCTGAGGGTGGGGGGTGGTGAGAGGCTTTTGCCTATACCTGAATATATATCTGTATATAATTGTATATGTTTTCTTGTATCATTCATTAGTGTTTTAATTAAAGCTGTGTAGTTTAGTTTTCAATCCAGCCAAGTCTCTCTCTTTTTCTCTCTCTCCTTCCCTACCTGGGTTGGGGGGAGGGGGGATCGAGAGCATTGTTGTCGGACCTGAGTCAAACGGTGACAAACGCTTATGAGTTCTATCCAGCCACCAAGTTGTTCTCAACCTTGCTATCATCAATCCTTCAATCATACTTCTCCATCAAATCTCTCTTCCCTCAATGTATTCCATTGCTATACTGTTTGTTACTAGAGCTGATTTTTGAGTGCAGATATAAAATTGAGATTGCGTAAGCAAGAACTAGCCCTGGTATCCACTGGTGCCTATTTATCTTGGGCGAGACCGGTTAGCTCTGTAAGATTTGTCAAAGCACTGTCGGCAATGTAATCTAGAGCAATCGTTTCTCTTCTGTCAGTGCAAATTCTGCCTGGGAAACTGTAAACCGAAAGCAGACTTCTTAGAGAGTGGTGCAGAGTGAAAACTGAAAGACTGGGAACTGCTGAATGTCAGCAAAGGTTACACAGTCATTTCTCATGTCACTTTGACAGGCTTGCCACTCACATGAGAGCCAGGAGCAAGGGAGAAGTGCAGAACAGGGATCCAGGGGTACATGGGGAGAACAAGGAAATGCACCACTGATTAAGGGCATCCAGGCAGCACATGAGAAAGGGTTCCATGGTTCAAAGTGGGGTTGACCCTTAGGAAAAAATTAGTTAAGCAAAGTAAGCAACATAAACAATTTAGTTAATGTTCTATGTTCATTGGTTAATAAGTTGAATTATTTATTACAAATAAATAAAAACAAACTTAAAAAGAGCAGTTTTTTAGAGGCATCATTGGAGCAGTTCTGTTCAGTTGCTAGATCTGTTTGTTAGATTTAGGACAATATATACCTCACAGATTTTTCAGAGCAAATTTTTTTGTGGTGCTGATAGGCACTGTGTACTCAGCAAGATTACATTAAATTGCTCAAAGAGACAGTGATACATATTATTGCCCCATTGATTCATGAGGTGTTTTATACTATGAACTGTAAAATCACTAAACCTCAGGTTAAATATTCAGTGTGGTTTGGGGTGTTTTAGTCATAGAAATCCTATTAAGAGAGAAAGGGATCATACAGCTAAACTCCTATAAACGGTACTGAACAGTTACCTCTAGTGTCCTGTAATGTTCTTAATAATGGAGAAGTCATATGATATTCATTGCTGAGCTATTGATCATAATGGATTCATTCATTATTAATGTGGCTATAGCAGTGTTGAAAGACCTGTTGCAAAGAGAGCAGGAAGATTACTTTTGCAGAAGAAATTTTGAGTTATCTGGAGATCAACAGGCTTACCTACTGTGCTGGCAGTATTGCTACAGAGGAAGTTAAAGGATATCAGCAGTTGACTCTTCAATAAGCTCAAAGAGAAAAGCAAACTTGAAACTGGGAGGAGGAGATATTGGAGCTGTATAAGGAGCCTAAATTCTCCAGGCTCAAATATTACCTTCATAAATTGAAGCAGATTGCTACTCACCATCATTACTGGTTTGAAGATCAAACACCAGCTTTGGTTACATAAAAGCCTGCCAGCTGGAGGCAGATAGACTAGAAGATATAAAAGGGCCTTTGGGGACAGAAAGTAATCCTTGGGCCAGCTGTGCATATGCAGTTGTCACCCACTGTGATGCAAAGTATCTTTCCTTTTAACCCAAGGGGCCATTGCTTGCTGAAAACTCTAGCTGCATATTCCAGGTGATTTCCCTGTATCCCAGTTGCTAACTCAGTCTGTTTTGTAAGTATCTTCACTGCACTTAGTTTTGTAATTATTCTTATGTTTCTCTATCACGAAGAAATACTCAACCAAACTACCTCCTAGAGTAACTATCTAACTTAAAGTACATCCAAAAGTATTGTGGAATGCAGTAAGACAATACCCCCTTTCTAGGCATCTCTTTTTGTGCTTCCGAGTTGTGACTGCTCCTTTCTTTGACAGGAGCAGAAAGGCAGATTGGTTATTCGGGTGAGAGCCTAGCAGGTTAGTGTTTTACCCCTTATGTCTTATTCTGATGCACCAAAAGCTCTGAAAAGGCTTTAAACAACTATTTCCACATAATTAGTTAGCTAGCTAAAGATGTAATAATCAATAGCTCACCTCCACTTTTTTTGTCTTTTCACATGCTTTTTTATTTATTTATTAATACTACTGGGAGCAACCAGATCTTTTTAAAAGTAACAATGGAAGATTATTTTCCAGTGCTTTAAAAGACAGGCAAGAAGTTCCTCTTTGATGTACTTTGCTTAGTGGTCCTTTTACGCAGAGTTACTTTTTGCTTCAAAAGTCATTGTGGTGAGTTGTTGGAATGTTGCTTGAAGATTTCTGTACCACATCCTTGACTGGTGTGAGCTAGCTAGAAGCTGAGCATCTGACTCTTATTTTCCTGTTTCACTGAGACTATGCACACTAGGGATTGCACTGATATTTTGTGTTTCTTTCTTCCATAAATACCTTTTTTATTCCATATCTGGATTTACTTCTCAAGCAGGTGGGCTGTGATGAAATTAGAGCTGGGTTTGAAACTGGTGTGTGGGTGGCATTTTAGCACATAATCCTCAGAGAGAAAATGTTAATTTCTTTAATTTATTTTGATCAGAAGAAAGCAGTGTTTCTATCTGTGCTATTCTTTCTCTTGTGTTCTCCCTAAAATACTAATCACTGAGGACTTAATGGTCACCTCCAGTTTTTGAGACAAATGAACTCCCATTTTCTCAACCTTTGTATTTTTGCCTGTGTTGTTGTAGGATCACATTGCCTTCACATGCATACTGTTCATCCTAATGCTAAAGCTTCTGTGATTTGTGTATCTTAAGAATGTAGAATATTATTAAGGCAAAGCAGTATTATCAGTCTTCACGTGCAGTGATGTAGATCATCAGTAAATTAAGCAAAGTTCATAGGAAATGGTGCCTATTCAGCTGAACCGAAACACACCCTGCAGTTGAGATTCTGTAAGAGTTCTTTAAAGGAATGTGCACAGGTATCTTTTTATAATCCCTTCTTCTCTGAATGTGCTTCTCATTTTTTGGCACTCAGATCTTACCTATGTTGCAGCAACTATTCCTTTTAGCAACTTCTCCTTTTCTGACCAAAGACAGTGAGTAATTAAACCAGTCTTGTTATGGTTGAAAACATGTTCTCACCTAATTTCAGAGAAACTTGGGTGTTTTTCTTTCCCCCCTCTCTCAGCAGAGATACTTTTGTATGAGAGCAATAAAGCATCTGTCTAGCAGGATTTTAAAGCTGCAGAACAGCAAAGCAGCAGGCTGAAGAAGATTGCCAAAGGCAATTCGTACCTTAAATATTAAAACTAATTATAATTTTCTTCATACTGTGATAGTGAACTGATGGAATGTCTATCTTATTGCAGATGTGCTGGGTGGGAGACAGTAAAGTCATCTCTTGATTTGTTTCCTTAGATGTTTCAGGAGTATACAGCAGCATTTTATAGCCCATCACTAGACAAAAGATGTTGTTTTTAAAATATGCTCAGCTCTGAAATACCATAGAAATCAGTGCAAATTTGTTGATTCCCATTTAAAGCAGCCCTCTATACAGATAGAAACCTAATGGATGGTGTTTAAATATAAATACTTTAAAATAATAAATAGCAAATATAACAATAAAATGCCAGAGTACAACTTCTCTTTAATTCAAATAATTATTAGCATGTGACATCTTTAAGTGGCTGTCAAAAATAACTAAAAGCAAATATGTCTTTCAAGAAATAAATTCCATACCCATTTTAAGCAAGCTTGAAGCTAGGCTTATAATGACAAAGTTCTGTAAGTGTAGGAGTTGAAATAATTCTCCAAAAGCTGCTGTATCAACATTCTTGGACAGAAAACATGCCCATGCATCAATTCATAAGCTTGTTCTCTTGCATGCCTGCACTTCTACCATCTGTTAGGGTGGCGTTTTGCCAACTCCAAGACATATTGTTTCATTTTCTACTGTGTATAAATATCAACTTGCTTTCTAGAGAAATCCAGAAAAAATATGGCTATTATTTCTGTTTTTTTCTTCCCACACATTTCCTCTTTTCAAGCACGATAGCTGTATCCTTTCAGTGGAAGCATAATGGATAGTTCAGTCTTAGTCTTTTTTCCATTTGCCAAAATCTTTTCTGAACATCTAATTTTTGGCTTTCTCCAGATGACCACAGGTTCCACAGGTTCAGTGGTACTGGCTGTTCAGCTGGTGTTTTCATAGGTTAAACATAAAACTTGGCTTATATTTTATTTGGCCACAAAAAGAGGAAATACAACCTGTATCCCTGTGCTCTCTGGAAGTCAGCTGACAACCTGTCCATGCTAATGTGCCCATCAATGTATCCAAAACACAATGGTGTATGAACTTTCTGTTGTAGAAACTCCCAGACAGATTTCTTAATCTTCCGGATGACAATGATGAATATTTATGCTGTTCTGCTGAGCCCTTGAGCATTGCTCTTAACCTGGTAATTCAAATTCCCAGTGTTTTAATGCCTGTGAAAGCTGAATAATCTATTTTGTTCTCAACTCAAAACATGTTTCTGCATTCTCCAAGTCACTGGCTCCACGTTTGGTAGTAAACTGCATGGTTTCATGTAAAATAATTTCCAAAGCTCTCATCAAGTTGGAAAAGATGGCAGCTAAACAGGTAAGTTGCATATGACTCACATGAGGTCTCTTCATCACAGTGCTGAACTTACACTTGAATACAGAAATGCCAAGAGGGACAGTAATTCCCTTAAAGAAAAGTAACATATACAGGAATAATTGGAGGATGTGTGCAGTGCATGCCAAATAAAATGGAGGTTTCACAAGTGCCTGAGTGATGTGTGAGTGCAAGGGGACCTGAAAGGCCCA
>NW_009952990.1:1006018-1077033 GCF_000747805.2 Chaetura pelagica | reverse complement strand
CAGGAATGAGATTGCAAATAAATGTCAGTCAGCCAAAGAGCAGCTTTTGTTGTGAATTTAAGTCTCAGTGGCATAATTTGCTTGTTTATGCCAGAGGATCAGATCTGACTGATGATTTATGGAGGTTTCCTTGAGATCACTGACAGGTATTTTTAATTAGAGTCGAGAATGCTGTGGAAGCTGAGTTAGGAGCTGTGACTCCCTCTGTGTCAGTGGAATTCCTCTTTTTATAATAGCTGCATTGCACAAAGGAACTATGAGAAGAATTACTTTGGGAAAAGCTCCTGGGTGTGTTGGAAGACTTTTTTTCAGGTCCGTTACCAAGTAAATGTTAGCAAGAATAGTGTCAGACAACAAGGACTGAAAGGACAGCCTTAATTTTTAAAAATTAAAAAAGGGGATGACTGCAGACCAAGTCATCGTTGGTTCACACACCAGACTAGTGAGAACATGGGTTTGTTTTTGGGATTGGGTAGAGTAAAAATTTATGCAGGAGAAAAGAAGGTTGCTAACCAGAGAAGCTGAGAAGTGTCCTGGGAGTGTGACCTCCTTGCAGAATCTTCTCTCCCCTACAGATCCTAGTGCTTCTTTCCCACATTAAAGCTCCATGTCCACTCCACCTGCCATCAGTTATCCTGCTGCTCATGCTTGCTCTTGCTTTTTCCAACTTCAGACTCATTCTTTCTGTCTGTCATTCCCATACTGATATGCCAGAGATACAACATTCACAGACAGGGATTCTCATTTGCAGTTACTAGCACAAAATGCAAAAGATAAGTTGGTTCAATAATATATAATGGAAGGGCCCTTTAAAATTGGCTGATGGCTGTAGCTGTTTACAGAAGACTTTACATTAACTGTGGTAAAGTTCAATATTTAATTTATACCTGATGAGAGGTTTGGCAGACAAGTGCAAATACTTTATTTATTACAGGTGTAACTGCTAAATGTTGAGCAACAGCACAGTATTGTGTATACTTACATTTTAAATTGCATCGTATATATTTATATACATATATCTACTCTGTATGTAAACTTATGCATAAAAAAATATTTTGTTTCCTAAAGATACATAAACAATTTACAGAGTGTACAGTTGATGCTGTACTGTGGCCTTTAAAAAGAAATGTAGCTGGACTTGGAGCAGCTTTTGGAAATGCATTTTACATAGAATGCAATCCAAATAATTTGTCTTCCTTAAATAGAAACATTTGGTATGTACTTGTGTGTTTACACATATGTATACACTCATGTACATGTATATATTTATAACTGTGACCTTAGTTACATCTGCTCTTCAAAAGAGGTTTCCCAGAAACAGGCTCTAAAATTCCTGTTAGTTTCCTTTTGCCATTTGGCAGGAGCATGAATTCATCCACGACCATTGTGTGTGTGTGTATATATATATATGTATATATGAAGGTAGTAAACAACGCTTATGGCAATGGCAAGAAATAATTCTCCTCCAGAGTGCAAGGACAGACTCTTTATTTTGGGAAACAGATACTGTAGGTAAATTTTCACAGGTAATTTTTGTGGAGGTGACTCAAAATAGCCATTCCAAAGTGTCAGCCCTCCGATTTCATACAGTACATAGCTGGAATGGGAACTTGACTGAGCAATGAGCAGGTCTTTTCAAATACATTGTTTGGGCCAAATGCATCTTAGAGTTTTTCATATGCTTGTTGCACAGCATGCAGTTGCAGGAATGAAGTAATATCAACAGTATGTTATTTCCCTTCCACCTACACTTTTATGAAAAAAATCCTGTACAAGAATACTGAGATTAGAGAAAACAGCTTATTGGGATTCAGTCTTTTATCTCGTTTTGTTTTATATTCTGTCCACTGGGATTGTCAGTATTGAAAATGAAATCGTTACTTACATGTCAATAAAATGTCACACTAGTCATTCTTATGGATGTAACACTAATGGTAATAAAGTGATAAAGTTCATGGACTGAGAAGACCATGAACTGAAAAATGACAACTTGAGATGGAGAAACTAGATAAAAGAGAAACATGAGCTGTACTGTGATTGGACTATCAGTCTACCATTGGTGTAACTAATGAAGTACAAGGACCAGATCTAGGAAGCAGGTAGAAAGCTATAGATGTAGGCAAATAAGTGTTTCAAATAGTTTCTTAGGAAGGGAATTTCCTAAATGGACTGTAGTAGAGCTAGAAAATAATTTTCAGTTTGCATAACAGTGGCTCTCAGTACAGTTTATTTTAACGGTTCAGTGATGGTCACAATAGATAATTTTTTCAGGTAAGTTTTTACTACTTTGAGGTACAGAGAAAATACAAAGTTGTCTTCATCTAATTGAATGTGAATACATATATATATTGCTGTCTTGTCAACAGTGAAAGTTATTAACCAATATTTAAAAGCTTTGTCTTTTTCTGCTGCAAAAGTTTTCATATTTTAATAATGGCAGTAATAAATTATTATTTAAGTGTGGCCTAGGAATGTTGGTCCTTTCTGGCATGTGCAAAACAATAATTTAACAATTACTATAGAAAAGTTTAATTATACCATGTAAACTATTAGAGAATGATTTCACATTAAATTTTTCTGTTTTAAACTGCATTGCCCTCCATGTTCTGCTTTGAATTGCAATGGTGCTATTATATTTGTATAACTCTGCTAACCAAGAGAGAACCATACCTATCAATATTTAACAAGGCATAACTGAGTACATTATTTAAGGAGTTTTTCTGATGCAATTAAAAAAAATATTCAAATTATGTTAAAGTACATGGCTTTCACTAATAAATAGTGTGTCAGATAGCAATGCCGTATTTTAAGTCTATAGCTAGGTTATGGAGATGTGATTATGACATATTTACATAGAATTTCCTTTGGAAGGGAACTTATGCTACCGTTACATGCTAAACCTGGTTTTGCAAAATCAAGGCAGATCACTTTTTAATATCTTTCAGCATGGTCCTTTTGAAAGAAATATAGTGATTTTAAATGATTTGAATATGTGGTCTTTATAATGTCCAAAGGAATAATAAACAAGAGTGCATTCCTGGTGTGCATTGTATGCTTGTACCTGATAGGCTTTAGAAAATGAGCACAAAAGTTTTCATATTGGAATATTCAAACACACTGCCCAATGCACTCATTAAAACACCTAAATTACAACATTCTTCTAAAATGTAGTGGATATGCCAGCACAGAGTAACTCCCTCTTTCATTAACTCAACAGTAATGATTTAATGAAGTCCAGAAAGTTGAAATATGTCACAGAAGGCAATTAACAGAAAAATACATTTGCTAAAGAATTATTTGGAAAGAAAATTCCAAGATGTGTCCAAAGAAGGTTTTTTATCTATTGCTAGAAAAATAATTTATTATGTGGTATGGAATCTCATTAAAGCTAAAAATATTGCAGTCACTATTTCAGTGATTAAAAACTAATCAATTTAATTAAGGAAGTATGCATCCTATAAGAATTTCCCTGGATTTTATGCATGGAGGGATATATCTTAAACTGGTGTAAAGGGTCTTCACACTGATTTCAAGAAAGCCCAGGGCCAGTGAGAAGGCATTTTCCACTGTGCTCAGCAGATGTGGTTGGTCAGCCTTGCTCCTTGAAATGGGAGCTGCCTTCTTTTCCAGGACTGGTGGAAAGGCATGTTGGGAAGGGTGTATCTCCTTTTCAGCTTATTCTAAATAGTTCATGGTCCTTAAATGCAGATTTTGTTTAGAAATTATAAACTGATTACATTTCTAAATATCTTAGTCTATGCTTTAGTCACTGCGTCTTTAAACACAAGTATTTTCAGGGTTGATATTGACAGTGTCCTTGCTGGAGTCAAGGGTGCTTAAGTAGAACTGAAAATCTCAATCTGTATGTGCTAAGCTAATATATATGTAGAATAACAGTTTTAAAATTATACCACCTTATTTTGGTAAACCAAATGTAACCTGAAAGGATTTATCTACAACATGCTGCTAGATCTTTTTAGTTGGGAGAATGGGACCATAGGAATTAACCAAAGCAAAACAAAAGACAATTGGCTGGCTTTCAGCAGCAGCATTTGATTTTTCTTGTATAAACAGGAAATATGTTCAAATTTTCACCATTCTAGGTTTCAGAGCCACCAAGCAACTGTTTGCTGAGGAACAGCCTGAAGTTGAGAAGGCTGTTGCTGCAGTGCAGCCTGTGTTTAACCTGGCAGAATACCACCAGCTTTTCCTTGGAACTGAAAGAATCAGGGCTCCAGAGATTATCTTCCAGCCATCCCTGATAGGAGAACACCAGGCTGGTATAGCAGAAACTATGCAATAAGAGGTTTAACTTTGACCTCAAATGTTGCAAAACTTTTGCCATTAGGTTTTCCTGGGTTCAAGCCTAGATGTCAGTGGGTAGTAAAGAGCCTGTCAAAGTTTAGATAAATATCTGAACATTTTCAAGGTTACAGTGTTCAAACAGAATTCTAATACATTTTTTCCCCTGGACAATATTAACAGCACATTATGTCACAAGAAGCTCCATATAGCATACTTTTCCAAACCAAATATGACATATTGAACATTACAGACTTTTCTGTGGTTTTTACTCAACACCATTGCACGGGAGTTAATCTATGAGTAGGACCATAGATGAAGACTGCAAGTGTTTTGACTTTAATGTACTCCTTTATCACCAATGTACTGGAATAAAACTAGGTCTCAGACTGTTGTATGGTAATTGCTAGAAAATGAGCCCTTGTAACATTATGAAATAGCTCTTGTTTACATTTTTTCTGCAAGGTTTTCTGTATCATTTTGTAAGACAGTGTATATATTAAATTGACAGCAGCTACATAGCAATAATTTACATGCCTTGATATGCTCTAAGATATGAGCATGACTGTTCCCTGGGGTTTAGGGAAGGACAGGATTGCTCCTTTGCTTGATGTTTTATTTTTTAGAAGTACTACACAATCTTTATTGTTCATTTTTCATTTTGTTTTCAGTCTTATCTGAAGGGCTGTATTTCAAGATGCCAGATGTCAGTATACCCAGTGACAATTAACTAGAAAAACAAGTTCCTCTATTCAGGCTTTCACATACCTGAACTGGATGACCCAGAAAAAAGAAAAAAAAAAAAAAAAAAAAAAAAAAAAAAAAAAAAGGGTATAAATCACATTATATTGACATTTATTTCGGCTGGAATTCTGAATCACCATTTTTCCAGTAAACTGGTATTGATTAAATTGATATGGCTGTAAATTTAATTATATTAGGAGTATATATAATTAAAAATCAAAGTCAAGCTAATCATCTGTAATCATTATTTCAATAATAGCATGGTGAAAATTTACATAAGGTAATTCTGAAACTGAATAACTGAATTTATGAGGTTCATATGCGTTAGACTTTAAGCTCTCATTATGTATCTTAACTTGAGTATTTTCATTATTTGTATGTATGAAGACAGTCACTGCAGGTTCTTTCCCCATCTTTATTTCCCTAGTGAAATGTTACTTTTGTTCTATTCCAGTGGAAATTTTGAGGTTTAATGCTTTGTATAACTATAAATAAATAAAATGTTAAGGAAAGGAAACAAGTACTTTGAAGAGGGGCAATGTAATCTGTAGTATAAAAAGGCAATCTGGAAGTGGTGTGAAGGGAATGGCTGGTAGAAGTCAGCACACTGTAAGGGAAGACTGGAGCTCTATAGAACTGGATCCAGACACTTCAAAACTCATACCCTGGATCTGACTCTCAAAGCTCTCAGTCAAGGCAAGGTTTTAAGGCATTTGAATATTCACTATAAAGTACAAATGTAAGCAGTGTCCTACAAACATCCACAAAAGATTAGCTGGAAATGAACTAGTGATGCTACTGAGACTTAACACTCCCGGTGCTGTAATGACACAATGCCTTTTTTATTTTTTTTTTCCCAAAAAAACCACCCCCAATGAGTGAGAGACTGCCCTGCCCTGAAAGATAATGACTTATATCCATGTGCACACTTTCATTACAGAGATTAGCTGAACTATTGCAGTGTCCAGCTGCATAGAAAACTTATCATTAGAACGTAGGAAAATTGCACACTTCAAATGAGTACAGAATATTGTAGCATATTATTTCAGCACTGTAATTCTCCCAGATAGACTTCACACTGAATATCAAGTCAGGGCAGGGTATTCAATGCACTGGGTCTGTATTAAACATCATCTGAAGCTCCAGAGTAAACACCAACTCACATTTCTGTGGTACCAATCAGTGTCCATGATAAGGATTAAATAATCTGAGCACAGAATCTGTATTCTTTAGGGTGGCAGATAAATTGAAAACATGCAAATTGTCCATGTCTGACAGAACTGTAAACTATTAACACAGAATGAAGTATTTTGTTTATGGAAGTGTTATTTTATGTAAGTGCTCAAGTCCAGATTGGATGGGGCTTTGTGCAAACTGATCTAGTGGGAATTGTCCCTGCCCATGGCAGGGAAGTTGGAACTAGATGATCTTTAATGTCCCTTCCAACCCAAACCATTCTATGATTTTTTTTATTTTTTTATTTTTATTTTTTTAATGTGGGGAAGGTAAAAAACTGAAAACTATTAAAATATTTGTTTGCAAGTGTTGTTTTAATTGCCCTCATAAGATATTTGAATACTATAGTAGGAAGCATAAACACATCTGTCTATCCAAAACAGTAATTCCGTGTATTTTCTGAGATCCTTCAGGCAAATGAGGCCTAAGTACTGGTTTCTTTAGCTCACTCAAATGGAAGTAAACCTAAGAACAATAAAGTTCCTTAAGTTATCTTAGTTACACTTTGTGTTTTTAATGACCGTGCCCGTAGCACAGACAATAAACAGGAGAAGTTACAAGCTATAGTGCAGCAGGGAAACCATGATCTAAGTGCTGTCATGGAAACGTGGTGGGATTTGCATGGTTGGAGTGCTGCAATGGATGGCTACAAGCTCTTTAGAAGTGACGGACAAGGAGAGGTGGTGGGGTAGCGTTATACGTTAGGGGGTACTTTGACTGCCTAGAACTCAATGTTAGACACAACAAGGTGGAATGTTCATGGATAAGGGTAAAGGGGAAGGCCAATGAGGTTGATATCTTGGTGGGAGTCTGCTACAGTAGCCCTTGTTCTCATGGTGGACTTCAACTTACCAGATGTCTGCTGGAATTCCAACACAGCAGAGAGGTTGCAGTCCAGAAGTTTTTTGGAGGCTGTGGATGACAACTTCCTGTTGCAGCTGGTAAGCGAGCCTACCAGGGGTAGTGCACAACTAGACCTGCTGTTTATGAACAGGGAAGGGCTGGTGGGAGATGTGGTGGTCGGAGGCCCCCTTGGGCACAGCGACCATGATATGATAGAATTTCAATGCGTGGTGAAGTTAGGAGGGTCATCAGCAAAACCTCTGCCTTGGACTTCCAGAGGGCTGACTTTGGTCTCTTCAGGATGCTGGTTTGGAGAGTCCCTTGGGAAGCAGCCCTCAAAAACAAAGGAGCACAGGAAGGCTGTGCTTACTTTAAGAATGAAGTTATGAAGGTGCAGGAACAGGTTGTCTGTATGTTCTGAAAACGGAGTGGGCGGGGAAGAAGACCAGCCTGATTGAGTGGGGAACTGTTACAAGAACTCAGGAAAAAAAGAGGAGTGTATCAACTTTGGAGAAAGGGGCAGGTGAATCAGGAAGCATTTAAGCATATTTTAAGGGCATGCAGAAAGAGAATTAGAGATGCAAAAGCTCAGCTAGAACTCAATCTGGCCTTTATTAAGGATAATGAAAAGTGCTTTTATAAATACATTAATACCAAAACCAGGAAAAATCTCCACTCTTTATTAGATGAGGGGAACGTAGTCACTAAAGACAAAGAAAAAGCTGAGGTACTTAACACCTTCTTTGCCTCAGTCTTTAACAAAAATACTGGTTATCCTCAGGGCAACTGGGCTCCTGAGCTGGTAGACAGGGATGGGAGCAGAACTCCTCTCCTGTAATCCAGGAGGAAGCAGTTAGGGGCCTGCTGTGGCACTTAGATCCCAGCAAGTCCATGGGTCTGGATGGGATTAATACAAGGGTGCTGAGGGAGCTGACAGATGAACTGGATAAGCCAATCCATCATTTATCACCTGTCCTGGCTAACTGGGGAGGTCCCAGATGACTGGAGGTTGGTCAATGTGATACCCATCCACAAGAAGGGCTGGAAGGAGGATATGAGGAACTATAGGCCTGTCAGCCTGACCTTGGTGCATGGCAAGCTTATGGAGCAGGTCATCTTGAGTACCATCAAGCTGCATGTAGAAGACAACCAGGAGATGAGGCCCAGCCAACATGGATTTAGGAAAGAAAAGTCCTGTCTGACCAATCTCATCTCCTCCTATGACCCACGTAGTGGATGAGGAGAAGGTTGTGGATGTGGTCTACCTAGACTTCAACAAAGCCTTTGACACAGTCTCCCACAGCATCCTCCTGGAAAAGCTGGCAGTCAATGGCTTCAACAAGTGCACCATTAGCTGGGTTAAAAACTGGCTGGATGACCAGGCCCAGAGAGTGGTGGTGAATGGTGCTCCATCCAGTTGGTGTCCATTACCAGTGGTGTTCCCCAGGAATCAGTACTGGGCCCAGTCCTATTCAACATCTTTATTGACAACCTGGATGAGGGGATGGAGTCCACCTTCAGTAGGTTCGTAGATAACAACAAGTTGACGGGGAGTGTTGATCTGCCAGAGAGTAGGAAAATGCTGCAGAGGGGCCTGGACACGCTGGATGGATGGGCTGAGGCCACTGATATGAGTGTCTCGGTTTGACTCAGGATTGGCAATTAAACCATTGACAATAATGCCCTTGATCCGCTCCCTCGCCCTCTCCCAACAGGGTAGGGAAGGAGAGAGAGAATGAGAGAGAGACTCCCTGGACTGAAAACTAAACTAGACAGCTTTAATTAAACATTAATGATAAATGAAAATATTAAAATATGTACAATTATATACAAGTGTGTTCAGGAATATGCAAACCCCAGTTGCCTCCCCTGACCCCCCAGCAACTCCCATGCCATCTCCTGAGCTGTGAACAGTTCTGAAATGTCCCAGAGCACTGCTGGAGGGAGTGGCAGAGCAGACAGGAGCTGAGGGGAGAGTTATGAGGGTCAGGAATGCAGGAGCCTGGGGATCAGTGGTGATGGATAGATGGAATCCTCCCTGGACACCAGCCATGGATAGAAGATAAGGGAAGAAGAAGCAGTAAGGAGGATGGCTTCCATGATCTCTGACCTTATACTGAGCTTACATAGATACATGCATGGAATATCTCTGGCCAATTTTGCTGTCCCTCTAGTCCACTCCTCCCTACAGGAGGGTCACAGATGCAACTCTTCTGGTGACCTTGCAGTCCTGGCAGAGTAACATAAACATTCCAGTGTTGTCAGTCCACTAGCTGGAAAACTTGCTGCTAGTTAAAAAAGATCTCACTGAAGGGGGAAAAAAAAAAAATCAATAAAAAGAAAATTGGCTTAATCTTGGCTCAAACCAGGACAATGAGGTTCAATAAGACCAAGAGCTGGATCCTACACTTTGGCCACAATAACCCCAGGCAGCGCTACAGGCTGGGGGAAGAGTGGCTGGGGAGTACTAGAGAGACCTGGGAGTACTGGTTGACAACTGCTTGAACATGAGCCAGCAGTGCACCCAGGTGGCCCAGAAGGCCAATGGTGTCCTGGCTTGTATCAGGAATAGTGTGGTCAGCAAGACTAGGGATGTAATTCTCCCCCTGCTCTCAGCACTGGGGAGGTCTTACCTCAAGTGCTGTGTCCAGGTCTGCACCCCTCACCTCAAGAAGAATATTGAGGGACTGGAGTAGGTCCAGAGGACAGCAACAAGGCTGGTGAAGAGATTACAGGGAAAGTCTTATGAAGAGAGTCTGAGGGAGTTGTTTGGTTTTTTTTGCTTGGAGGAGACTCAGGGAACCTTGTCACTTGCAACAACTGCCTGAAGGGAGGTTTTAGTCAGGTGGGAGTTGGGCTCTTCACCCAGGCAACTAGCAACAAGACAAGAGGGCATGGCCTGAAGTTGCACCAGGGGAGGTTTAGGTTGGGTATCAGGAAGTGCTTCCTCCACACCTTCCACCAGGAAGGGGTGATCAGACATTGGAAAGGACTGCCTAGGGAAATGGTGGAGTCACCATCCCTGGAGGTGTTTAAAGAAAGACTGGATGTGGCACTTAGTACCATGATCTAGTCAATGTGGTGGTGTTAGGTCGCAGGTTGGACTTGATGATCTCCGAGGTCTTTTCCAGTCTCCATAATTCTGTGATTCTATGATTGTGTTCACAAGTAGAAAAAAACTTGATATATGCATAGTGCTTAAAGCACTTCAGAGTGGTTTGCTGCCACTGATTTTCAAACCTATTCCAAATTCACATCATCAAACTAAAGAACATTCAAAGGTTATAGGTAAACCTGAAGCTTAGGTAACCTTTCCTGTTTCTAATGAAGCTGCCAAAACTCACTTGAGTTTATGCAAACTCTAAAATGAAATAATGACTAATCTTAATGACAAACATAGAAATTTGCCAACACTTTCAAATCACAAACTCCACTTTAACATTACTTAGCGAATGCAGCTAAATATGACAACCTTAGACGAGACAGGGCTATCTGAATGATTCAAGTATGTTACCAACTTCCTTCTATCACTGAATTGTGGAAGAAAGAATTTATTCAGAGCATAAACTGCAACACATGGTAAGTTTAATAAAACTTTTAAATTGAAGCTTGAAATCTTAATCAAGCTTAAAAAGGCCTTCAAAACAAGAGGTGGTTTTAGATGTTTTTCATGAAGGAGCAAATAATCAATTTGGAGAGTTGCAGCAAACATTAGGAGTACTGATAAAGCTGTTTCTGTCCTTCAAATCCACAGGCATGTTTTCTCAGGAAATAGAGTAACATCCTGGCAAATGTATATGAATAATTTTTCCACCTTTCATGGACTGGATAAACCCCCAGTCTGTTATAATAAGTGAATGTCTCTGGCTTTTCACATCCAGTGTTCCACATTTCTGCCATTTTGAAATTTAGTTTTCTGCTTTGATTTCAGGCTCTTCTTCTGTTGCTTCCTTGTCTGACTTTCCTTTCCATCATGCCACCCTAACCTTTACCTGCTGCCTCCTCTTCTATTCTTGTTTCCTGTTCAGAGATTAAATTAGTTTCCATTTTTGTACTCCTTCCATTTTCCAAATGGTCCCCTACAGAAGTGGCCCCTTCTTCACTATCTCTTAATTTGAAAGTGTTCAGAATGCCAACAAAGTCAAACTGTCTTCTCTGGTTGTTAATAATTCATTGCATATGCCTAAAGAGACCACACAATCTCCATACAAAGACAGGTAAGCACAAGGTGAAGTTAACCATGACTCACTGACATTAAGATGCGTTTCTATGTATCTTGAGCTGCCCTGATCTTTACTGCAACAGCTACTCTTTACTGACTGCTGGCTAACTCTGGTAGATTCCCCAAATTCGAAGTGAATTCTTGCATTTCCCAGTTCATCTCAAAAGTCCAACATGGTTGGAGGGTAAAAAAAACCCCAAACTGATTAGCAAATACCTAACTCAAACTCTTTTTCATATACAAGTATACACACACTCAACCCTCTCCCCCCTCCCCCAAAAAAAGCCTTCCCAAGCCACTGTTTTTAATTAAGCTTCTACAGTTTAAAGCAGCATTGGCAACATGTTTAGGAGTGAACTTTCTTAGATTTTATTCAGTGCTTCCTCACTCAAAGACACAGAGGACCTTTTTCTGTCTGCAAATCATCAGTGGTGAAAGACCACTATCACTGTTCGTGGGAAGTGTTTCTAAGGAGTGAGCATTTCTACACATTGTTGTTAATTTTATCACTGGTATTTTAATGATATAACATATAAACCAAAGCAGTGCTCAATTTCTGCTATAAGATCAGGTTTCCAGATAGGGTAGAAGATGCACAGATGCAAAGAAGCTTTCTGAATGTTAACGCTGGTTAATGCTGTACTATAAATAAGAATTAACAGTTACGAGGCAGAGAAATTAAACCATCAGATGGATTGGAAACAAGAGCAGAAATCCAGTGACGTATCATGTCTTTTCTACTGTTTCATAAATTAGAAGTTAACATTTCCACACATGCATGTGATCTGCCACATAAAATTACTTTAACTGCTGTCAGATAATTATCTTAACTGTAAAGACTGACTTTTTCCATGTACAACCTGTTATACCTGGATTCTCTCAAACTTTTGAATATGTTTATTTAGGTCAGTGCTTGCTGTGGAAACATAATCTGGCTCAACTCAAACCTTGTCAAGTACTTTCTGGACAAACTGTACATTATATATATATATAGTAACTCATATTGATTGTAAACAACTGTAAAATGTACCTAAAGCATTTTTCTCAAGGAAGTAATTTTGCCTAGGGCGAAGTTTTCCAATATTTGTTCAGCTTGTGGATTTCTAAATGTTTGTTCCTTGGTAGCTCTTTTTTTTTTTTTTTTTTTTTTCATGGCAATAGGCATGTTTTTCTCAATTATTTCTGCAGGAAAGGAAGAATTTCTTTACTGAAAGAGTAGTCAGGCACTGGAACAGGCTGCCCAGGGAGGTGGTGGAGTCACTATCCCTGGAGGTATTCAAAAAAGGTGTAGACATGGCAATTCAGGACATGCTGTAGTGGGCATGGTGGGTTTTTTGGGGGTTGTGTGTCATTGGTTTTATGGAGTGGGTAGTTGTGGGGTTTGTGGTGGGGTTTTTTTGTGGGTTTTTTTGTTGTTGTTGTTCTTGTAGTTGTTTGGATGGGTTGTGTTGTACTCCTCCTCATCCAGGTTGATGTTTGGACTAAGTGATCTTAGAGGTCTTTTCCAACCATGATGATTCTTTGATTCTGTGATTTTATGCAGATCCCAAAACCTAAAGACCTCAAGGAATTAAAATAAAAAAGCCATAAAGATCATTAAGCTACTTACCTGCTACTAATTTGTTGGGGTTTTAAAACATCTTCCTTCAGAGGCCAGTTTATTAGATGAGATGGTTACTGAAGGTTTAAATATGCACATTAACTTTTTTCAAACTGTCAGATTTCCTTCCTCATGCCTGAAGATTGAGGGACCGAGTGTATTTTGGGTGAACTTCTTACATATTTGATCAGCAAAAGCATGTCTTATTTAGTGTCGTGGTTTGGGCCTAACGTGACAACAAAGAACCAGCCACATGGCTGCTCATTCAACTCCCCCACACACACGCTGGGATGGGGAGGATAAAGGCCAAATAGAAGCTTACAGGTTGAGAGAAAGGGCAGGAAGGGTTTTTCACCCTGTCACATGCAACACAGACTCAACTTGGGGAAAAATAATAAATTAACACTAATGAAATACACACAGACAACACAAAGAGTAGTGCTTACATACATTACCCCAACACCTCCCTTCTTCCCGGGCCCAAATCTCTTTGTGCCCAGTTTCTCTCCCTCCTTCCCCCCAGTGGGACAGGGGATGGGGTTTAGAGTCAGTTCACAGGCTGGTGGTTCCTGCCGCTCCTTCCTCCTCAGGAAGAGAATTCCTTACAGTCCTCCTCTGCTTCCCATGGGAGAGAGTCCTCTATGAACCTCTCCTTCATGAGTGCTTCCCATGAGGTCCGGAGCTGCTTCAGCCTGGCCTTCCCCCAGAGTCATGGACTGCTTTGGGAACAGCCACCTCCCCTGGCACCGGGGTCTTCCCAAGCTGCGTAATCAGAGTCCACTGGCAGCAAATCCAAGTCCACCCCTCCTGGCGCCTTCAGATAATATTCCACCACATTGCTCCCTGAATGCAGGGGGACAGCTGCCATCTCACCATAGTTTTCAAGGAAACTTCTGCTAGGGCACCTTCTTCCCCTTCTTCCTCACCAATCACAGGCAAAGTTCTGCCTCTCCCAGTCAGCTCTTCCTAACTGCTTGTTCTGCTCAGGTCTTACATCAGCTCTTTCGTATGTTAATCACAGAGACGCACTTATTGTCTCTCTAATGGCTGCTTTGGGAGCTGGGGAAGCTCTTCAGCTTCTTACAGGAACCACCGGTGGGGCCCTTCCCCCACTACCAAAAAACCCTCCAAACCAAACAAGCACATTTAAGAAACAACATCTTTTAGAGTGTGTAATATCTGGATTACTTGTATATGAGGCTTTGTCTCTCTTAATAGAATAGTTTGGTTGGAAGGGACCCTAAAGATCATCTAGTTCCAATCCCCCTGCATAGGCAGGGACACCTTCTACCAGACCAGATTGCTCAAAGCCCCATCCAGTCTGGCCTTGAACACTTCCAGGGATGAAGGTTCCACAGCCTCCCTGGGCAACTTGCTCCAGAGTCTCACCAACCTCACACTAAAGAATTTCTTCCTGATTTCTTCTTCTTCTCTCTTAGGGATCTTGTTTCTTCTTTTGTTTGCTAAAGGATACTACTTTTCTTTCCTTTCTTTCCTTTCTCCTTTCCTTTCCTTTTCCTATTTTCCTTCAGAAAAACATACATTTTTTAGTTTGCAAAAACCTTTGGGGCACAGTGTGAAACCACGTAGTCATGGGGTGAAAGATTCTTTTAATGGACAGCGAAAGCTCACGGTGTGGTCATGGCATTGGTCTGCCTCTTGAGTCATAAAAAGCAAGAAACTGTAAATGATGCATAACTTTTTAATGAGTAAGTCCTAAGAATAAACTTCTAATATGTGAAATGGAAGGACAAATTTGGCTTAAAATAACTTATGCTCTTTATTTTATGGTACTGATTTTCAGTACAGCAATTGAAGATGTTTAACAATTGCAAAATGCAATTATTTTACTAATTCAAGTGTACATAGGCTGCTCTAATGCTGTGCAAAATACAACATCTAACAAAATCTCCCCTCAAATTTTTTTGGTGTGTCAAGTATGTTTATGGTTTGCAGATTCTTTTCTTAATTTCATCATCAACAGGTATTCAAGAGACCAAATTCCAAAGTTCCTTTTCCAGCAATGTGCTGGGAAATATTTCAGATGTACTGTGATTTATGCTGGATCAATTTTGTAGCTCATGCATCATCCTTTGCAAAGGAAACACGAATATATCTGTATCAATTAACCAAGTGGACTCCTCAGGGCATCATTAATTCCTTGTGTCTGGGGGAGAGCAAGGAATTGTGAAAGGGTTTGCATGAAGTTTCTCAAGTAATGCATATGCTTTCTGTTTTAATGCATGTATAGAGTAGAGCTACCTCTCTGGCAGGTTATTTAAGTTGTATCTTCTTTTAAGTAAAATAAACTATTCTGATGAATGAAGAATTATCTGATCCCATTTATGGAGAGAAGAGAGGTTGCTAAAATCAACAAATAATTTATTCAGATAAACAATCTCTTATGTAATTAAAAGAACAGCAAGTTAACTAGTTGGAGTAAAAACATTTGAATGTATTTGCAGATTCCAAAATTTTATGGCTATTTTAAGTGGAAATTTGTTAATATGAGTTTTAAATAATTATTTAGAAATCACTGATTTTTAAATAATGATCCTGACTGGTTTTCAATTAATTGTCTTAATTGGTGCTAGGAATACAAGGAAGATTTACGATGTCTTTAGGAAAGCAGGTTGCTTTCCTGGTCCTGGCTAGTCTGTGCCACATCAGGTGAATTATAAACAGAGAAAGAGATTTTTCTGTTGTCCTGGGAGCCCCAAGGCCCAGGAGAGAGTGCTCCAGAGAGTAAGATAGCAGAGCGTGTGGAAACTCACTAAGCAGTTCTTAGACCTGTGCTCCTCAGAGGCAACAGGACAAAGGAAGCCAGATGAGCAGTTGCGAAGTAGGTATTTCTTGACTTGCTTGGCTAAAATGAAGCCCAGCTGAAATAATCTGTGTCCTGCATGACTGTGATGAGGATATGTGTCTTTACAAAACCTGTTGTTTCTGTTCTTATTCTGAATTTTATCTATTTTAGAAAGTTCCCTGTTGCGGTTTATTTTTGAGTAAATCCTTGCCTATGTTCTTAAAGCCTTTGAGTGTGTTCTGTTGTACACTCAAAGCCCCAGTCAGCTTGTGTTCCAGCCTAGGCGGCCTTTCAGAGAACCTGCTCTGCTCACGGCTAAAATGGAAGATAACGTTCTTGAGAGGCTGAGGGGGGAGAAGGATACACATTTCAAAAAGCATATCAGCAATAGCTATTATACTTACTACTTAAGTAATGTATTTTTCTGCTGTTATGTTAAGTCTTTTCCAAACAACTGTGCTTAAGACATGTTGGAGAAACAAACTGTTTCCAAATAAAGTGAACAGGTAACTACAGACCAACAGCAATACAGAACCCTGCTGTGGGAGTGAGAAGCTGATACATCACAGAAACCAATCACTCAAATACACTGGGATGTGTCATTCAGGCCATATGGGCAGGCACAGCACTGTCTGCTTTCTGACTAGCCTAAGTTTAGGCAACCCCTCTGTGTGCTCATATTCAGAGCTGCTGGTTTCCAAACTAACCCTTACAGCTGACTGGAAAAAAGTTACTGTACCTTAGAATTCCCTAGTCTGGTCCTGGCTTTCCAGCCTCCAGAGTGCTGGTCTTTATTATCTTGTTTAAAGATTTATTACCTCTGTTGAAGAAATAAGTCAAAATGAAAAAGATTTTCTGTTGCAACACTGAATTCATAATTATATATAAAAGAAAAAAACAAACAACAAAGCTAAGTAGTAACTAATAAAAAAATGATGGTTTGTGCTTGACTCCTATACATCAGTAAGCTTGAGAGATTTCAGGTGATATTACCTTGCTCTGTTATGTAGCTGAGTTGTTAAGTTTGCCTTATTATACAGTAAATAAAGCAAGCATACAAAGTTAACCACTTCAGAAGTACAAGAACATGCAATATTATATTCATGAATGCTGTTAGATGCTGCAGTTTGACTTGAAAACTTGACTAGGTTCCTATTTTTTAGAAAACTTCTGAAATATTGTGGCTCTGAAATATTGGCTCTTTCTTATGCAAAGACGTCTTATTTCCTGAAGTGTCTTTCTTGTTCTCATTAATCTATTGCTTAAATAAATATCAGAGCAGTCTTCCCCTCTAGTGAACAATGTTAGCTGTTTGGACTGTAGGAAGCAATCCTGCTACATCCTGCAGGCTTTTTCCTGTATTGAAAGGTTTTGTGCAGCACCCAGGTTCAAATGTCTCGTCACTAAAGCTTGTTATCAAAAAGATATTGAGAAACTAAAAGATCACAGGAATATGACTGGTGACAGAGTTATGGGCATCCCTTGCAAAAACAAAGGTTCAAAGAGCCTAAAGACACATTTTGGCCAAGAGGTGACAGGGCTTGGTAACAGTGTACACGCACCTGAAGAGCACAAATGTAAGAGAGGAAATTTCATGTTGTAAGTAACTACTGCCTGAAGTACATTTGGACAATTAGATTTAGTGACTTGTGGAGCTCCCTCTGGAGTGCGGCTGGTGCTGCAAGGCAGACGTGAAATCAGGCAGTGCTGGGGGCCAGCAGTGGTAGGAAACCCATTGCTGGTGGGGAGGTGGTCAGGATGCCCCACTTTCTGCTCTCCATCTTCAGCACTGGGCAGTCTGTGCTTCTGTCGTGTTCATTGTGGATACACAGGAGCAACTGCAGACTGTGGAATTTAATAAATAAATGTGTTTAAAAAGCCATGGGTGTTGTATATGAGGAGGAGGAAAAAGGAGACAATTTCAAAGATAATCTGTGTGGTTTTGTTCAAAAATTCACTGAGATGTATTTGTGTTTCTGTGCATTTAATATAGCAGATACGTGAAGTGCACGGTGTGCTATGCCAACGGTTGTGTGGGCTGATGGATGACTGACATTATTATTTGTTTAGCACATTATGGATGAGGCTGCTAGAGAGACTTTATTAATACAACAAATTTTACAAAGCCTTTTTTTGGGATGATCACAGTAAATGTTTTGAAAATCTATTTACGGTACGGACTTGTCACCATAGATAGCTACAACTACAAAAAAAACCCACCAACACCAAATTACTGGTTTCTGATATTTCCGTCAGATTTCACAGGTTTTTGTGAAGATGTGATTCAGCATTATCTTATGAATTCCATAGCTGCAGAGTGTTTGTTGTCCCATCTGTTACGTTTTTCTAGGTTGATGGAGAGGGTGGGGTTAATGACATCTATTGAACAGCCCTATCCACACAGTTCATATGGGTTTTACTGGCAGATGTCATACCCAAGTGGATTTCTGAGTGAGAGTGGCTGACAGGAGGAGTTACACCAGGTTCTGATTAGCTATTTAGTGTTACAGTGTATTATAATTTACATCACTTGAAGCAAAATAAGGCCCTTACCTGAGAACTCACCTGAACTGACAGAAACCCAGAACAGCAGTTAGCTCCATGCACCAGGATGCTGTCCTTGGAGAGAGCAAGATGGTGGAAAGAGGAGCAGAGAAGGGCCTGAGAATCATGCACTTAAAGTTTTGCAGCAGTTGGGACTGGGGTACTTACGGTCCCACAGTATTCTTACTTCATTCAGATGTTCAAATATCTTATATTCTTTTGTTTCACCAGCAGCTGCTGTTGGTGATGCCCAGTTGTGGATTTTTGGGGGGGTTTAGGGCTTTTTCACGTAAACTTTTGACTGCATTTAATCTTTTTTATCAGCAGTGAAGTGTACATCCGTGCGACTCAAATGAGAAAATAACATCAGAGAATGAAATTTCATTTGACTCTCAAATGATAAAGCAGCAGTTGAATTTTCCAAATGCAGGTTGGATTGTGAGTCATCTTTCTAACGAAGAGATCTTAAGTGCTGACATATTAAGTTACTTTTTCAATGATTAGAAACATTTGTTAAGCAGACTGATTCTCCTTGAACAAAACCATGTTCTTAAGTGTTAAGTGTTTTTCGCCCACATGCTGAAGAGGAAAAATCCCTCTCACTATGAATCTCATGCCAATTGAAACTTACTTAGGAACAGATGCATAAACTTTCTGAAGCAAACATTTTACAAAAATGAGTGTAAAGTAGCTATTAATTTCTTTCCAAACTAGGCAAACTGAATGTTTCTTGGGAGTTGTGTAGTTTATTCTAATAAATTACTCAGTTTACAAAAAAAAAAGAAAAGAAAAAGAAAAAAGAGAAACACAACAAAAAACCCCAAACTTCCATAGAACTATGAATAGTGACATATAGCTTAGTAGTTGGTAGACTAAGTATATAGTATTACATAATCTGGAGATTTGAATCAGGGTATGTGATTCAGAGGTCCAAGAAATCTTGTTTTTGCAGGAGCTCAAGTTCAGTGTTACTGCCCTACAGTGTCAGTGTAAGAGCAAAATTAGATCTGAATGAGTTACCTGACCTTAAGTGTGACTGTACCAGTGGAGAACTACAGATCCCTTAGTGAGCTTAAAAAGTGCACACTAAACAACAAATGTGATTTCTTGTTAGTTCAAGTATATCCTTGGTGATTGCCAGAATTATTATTATTTTTTTAATTATTCTGCTGCTGTGATGATGTGGAGGAGTGCATTCTGGGCAGCAATAGTCAGAAATAAACGAAGCATACATGATAGCTGCTGTTTCTCAGTGATCTTTATAAGGCTGTTGACCAGCAACCTGCTGCTCCATGAGGCAGCAGTTCACAGCTCTTGGCCACTTCCATAGCTTATTGCAACACAGGCCAACTGACAGAAGTATGTGGTGTTGAGGTGTGCTGAACAGTACAAGAGCTGAGAGATACCTTGGTGTAGAGTTTTGTTACCTCGAAGTAGGTTTGGTTGAAGGACCATGAGGTTTCAGGAGTGGAACAAGTCGTAAAGCAAATAAAGAGTAAGGTGTATAGCCTTGCAGAGAGCAGCTTTGGTCATGGGCACATAGTCCATATAGCCCTCACATTTTTTCTGTTTGTGCTGCTTTTTCACCAGGTGTCTGGTGTTTTGAACTACAGCAGCTCAAAATGAAGTTAAATGGTAATTTCCAGCCAGACAAAATATTTCATGGGTAATCTCAAAGTAGGTTATCTTGACTCTGATGCAGATATGCAATATATTGTATAGATTATATTAAACACAATTGTATAAATCTAACTTTTGAAATAGAAGGAATTGATGCACTTCTGTAACTACCTTTCTACTGAAAATTTTTAAAGTTTAAGGTCTTCAAGTAGTACTAACTGAACCAAAGAGAGAGCAGAGAAGTCAGAAGTAAATCAAAATCGGAGGATTTCTGAAATGGTGCGGTTACTTATATACAGTGTTTTGTTTACTGTTCCAGTCAATACAAGGGCATGTCAAATCATGTGAACAGATAAGAAAAGCCGAAAATGACTAGTGCTGATTACTTTCAAGCAGTGAAGGAAAATCCAGGTACGAATTTAATGATGCCATAATGATGGCATAAACTTAAATCACAAAAGAAAACATTTAATAATCACAGAACTAGGTGTCATGCATTATGATTTGGGCTTTCTTTTAATGACACATTTTTATATAAGGAAACATAAGTTAGTAAAGAGCATTGTCCTCTGACAGATCTGTTATACTTGGCTTGCTGTAACATTATGCCCTCTTAAAAATTGGCTTTTCTTTCTTTACCTAATGTGTGTTATGACTGCTGCTAGTTGTGGTTTTAAGTGTGTGGCTTGCTAGACATTGAAAGGAATAATTATGTTGTCTCTCTGATCTGTTTCCTCAGACCAGAGGAAAGTTAATGTGGTTGAAAGTTTGTCTGTTTAAACCAGATAACAAATACTTAGAAGTCAGCCATTTATCTAGTTTATCAATCCACCTTTATCTAGCGTCTCATTGGTAATCTCAGCTGCTGTATCCCATGAATTAACTTGTTCCTTTACAAACATCTCATAGTAAATAAAACAAATTCAATTCTCCTAAGGTTTTAATTTACCCACTAGCTTTGTGTTCAATGTGAGACTTCTATGGGAATATTACACGGGTTTTTTAAAGTGCTTTTTGTGTGGCAGACTTGTAGGCTAGTACAACTGCAGAAACTTTGTGATGCACTAAATGGAGCATGGCAAGGGATTGGTCTAGTTTTCACTTCATCTCATTTTGAGAGCTGAAAATGAATTATTTAAGCAGTGAGATAGGACAGACTTAGCAGCATTCTGGATGTTTGCCTTGTTTTTCCATCACATGTGAATGTGCATTAATCAGCACTAACGCACAGGCTAATGTTTCTTAATAAGATTTCACTTTATTCTTTCTCTTGATAAAAATAGAATTTAAGAAATGTTACATTCCTGTCTCCAAGATGTGAAATGATAAAAATGCATACAAAACCAGATATTATTCAGTGGGAGTTTCTTCAGGAATTTTCTTTCTTATCTTACTAATTAGAGATCTAAAGCACTTCCATAGAACTCATATGTTTGCAGATCAAATTGTCTTTTTCCTTTTGCATCGACAGATCCATACAGCTTTGCATTGAGGCATAGCTAATGTGAATTTGTTTCTGGGACATCAGCTCCTGCTGCAGCACAGTAGAAACTACTGCTAGAAGAGTTCAAAATTGCATTGATGTGTGCAGCTACATTAGCATCTCAGTTTGGAGCATGAGTTTGCTTTTGTGATTGTTGATTTTTTTTTTTTTTTTTCTGGTATCTGAAGGGGGCCTACAGGAAAGCTGGGGAGGGACTTTTTGCAAGTGCATATAGTAACTGGAGAAGGGGGAATGTTTTAAACCAGAGGAGGGTCGATTAAGATTTGATATTAGGGGGAAATTCTTTATTGTGAGGGTGGTGAGACATTGGAACAGGTTGTCCAGACAAGCTGTGGCTGCCCCATCCCTGGAAGTGTTCAAGACCAGGTTGGATGGGGCTTTGACACATCCTGATCTGTGTGAAATAGAATCAATTAAAATAGAAGCTTTTAGCAAACAAATAATCTTCCTGCTTTCTTGTTCCTTTTAGGGAGAATCCTTTCCTTCAGCTTTACTGTCAGTACTGTAACTTTTAGAAGCTTTTTGGGTTGCAAAAAGCCTGTGTGATGTGTTCTGAATCCCTCAAAAATATCTTCCTTTTTATTGTCTCTGCAATATGTCTTTGTGTCTGCTTTTCCATTCCCCTGGATGCATATGGACAGTGTGTCCTAAGAAGGAGGAATTTTCCTTGGCAGCATACAGAGGGAATTGCATGAAGGAATGAAATTGCATGAAAAGCAGGAAAATAAAAAGATTGTCTGTTGCCTGTGTCTCAGTAAAACAATGCATGTGCAATAAAACCTAGATATACAGGTTGGAAAGTTATGCAAACTATCATAGTTATGGAAAAAAATAATTAAATGTATTTCATTTTACACAATAAAAAAGAAACGTAAAAGGAAAAAAATATACTTCAGTCTATAGCAGCTCAGAAATGGCTTTGTTTTTATTGCTTCTTAATTTACTCCTGGTGATGTAAGGAGAGGAAGGAGGGAAAGGATCATCCAAACTGGTTCAGAGCTGAGGGCACAGTATGCATTTTTTCTGTATCACGTTGCTTTGAGTTTTGCAGTATAAAATCTTGTTATTTGTAAACACCTCAGGCACATTCAGTAGTTTGGGGACACCAAATCTTTTACGCAGTGGCCTGTGGCCTTACCTAATGGAGTGCTTTAGTAAGGCTTTATGTTATCACTATCAAATGGGGGCTAAACCACAATAAAAGTTGGAATTTTCTTGCTGGAAGCAAAGGAAACAAAACATGATATGCATAGACCTAGGATCACTGTAATCTGTGAGTGATCCAGCCTTCAGGTGTCAAAATGCAAAAGATCAATTCCCTTTCACTTTCTCTTCCTTCTGGTCTCTGAAAATTAGCTACAGAGACTTTGTGGCTCTTTTTATACTGAAAGATACACAGGTTTTGATTAAGTAAAATTTGATCCTTTTAAAATGTAAAAAAAATATGAAATAAAGCTATGCAGTCATATGACTATTGTTCACTAGCAGCTTCTAAAAGCATAGGGTTTTCTGCTTGCTTTATCACAAACTCCTGTAATTTTCCCTCTCTCTTGTCCACGTGTTTATTCTTTTATATCTTTGCTGCTGAAATCTCAGTATTTTTTACAGTAGATTTTTATTTCATCTTCACTACTTCAAACATTCTCCTTTCCTACCCATCCAAAATGTTGACATAATTATCAACTGCATTGCTCTGATCACATTTCCCTCTTTCCTAAATTATTGAGCAGGTTTTCCTCTTCCACATACAGTTCAAGTTTCTCCTTATACTTGATGTATTTATTCTAAACTGCTCTCTGGGTAATCCTTTCCATGCTTGCTCCCTTCTTTTCCCTCCTTTTCCCACTGGTGCTTGTAATATGTTGGTCTATATTAAAATCACAAAGCACATCCATTCTCCTCTTTGGAAGCACTTTAAATAATCTATATATTTGGCAGAGCCTGTAAGTATGGGCACCCCTTGGAGAACCCATTTCCAACGTATGATGGAGGTTTTACTCTGGTTCCCTTCAGCATGTGATGACAAAAGCACTTCTGTCCTCTCTCCATGGCAGGTGGCTTCAGGGAAATGGAGCTGATTGGACTTTGGGCTCTAGGCCCTATGGTTTTATTCCCTTGAACTTTTAATGTCACAGTCTGCCTCAAGAGCTGCTTTTACCTACCTCTTAATACTTTACAACTTATGGGCTATCTGCCTTTGGGAAACTGTGTAAAATTCCTAGGATTGTTTTACAGCTTTGAAAGCAGTTTTTAATTTGCATTGCATTTAATTGTAAAATCT
Organism: Chaetura pelagica; assembly: GCF_000747805.2. Taxonomy (NCBI): domain Eukaryota; kingdom Metazoa; phylum Chordata; class Aves; order Apodiformes; family Apodidae; genus Chaetura; species Chaetura pelagica. The sequence goes on along the minus strand of NW_009952990.1, from coordinate 1,053,331 downwards.
AAAATTCATCTGAATGTTTCCTCAGTTGATTTCTTAGTCAGCATTAGGACTGAACTGTCCTTTAGGCCTCTTCCAAATGATTATAATGTGAATGTCCAAGGCAATGCTGAACTAGAATTGTAGCACCCTGCATGTCTGTTTGGAACTTACTCCTGCTGTTGTGTCCAGCAGAAGCACTGTTTCTCTTTCCAGCTGCCCACAAATATCTATGCTTAAAAATATTTACTTCTGCCGTGGAATAATTTCAAGAGCTGTTTTGAATAACATGGGTTTCTTTTATTCTAAGACCATTGGCTAATTCCTTGGAAATAGCAATGGTAGTTTGTCTTGGCATTTATTGATAGTAAAATCTTCATTTTTTTTAGTAGAAGATTTTTAAATCCTGTTTGATTTATACATTCACATTTGGACCTTCACTTCAATTTCTATAAAATGAGGAGCAGAGTCTGTAGAGATTTAATATAAGAATTTATCAGCCAACCGGTGGAATGGTGTTTTAATGTAGAAATTAGATAAAATGTTACTCTGAGTGAGCTTCTGCATTCAGAGAGCATAATTTCATTTTTATGTGTTTAGGAAGATGCAATTACATATTCAGGAGGAAGACAAAGTAGCTTCATGTCATTTTTCAGTTACATATATGGAGGGCTCTAATGAAAGTGAAGATCCATTGGAACAAACAAATCACAAGTGAAGTTTTTTCTCAACAGTGCAACACTAAGGCTCCTTGAAGCTTCTCAAAAATAATTGAATTTTTTGATAGTAGAAAAGGTATTCTTAGGAGAGCAAAATAGACTTCTTATAATTGCCAATTGGTCATAAAGTATTTCTGATTCCATTAAGTACAGAAAAATTAAATTAAATTAAATTAAGTACAGAAAAATTTAATTAAGGATTAAAAGTTTCATTTGCTTCATAGGCTTTTTTGTTTACAAGCTGTGCTTGAACAACTGCAGCATTCCTGATGCAAGAATTCAAGTTTTTATTATGGGTTCTTATCTAAGCAGATCCTATAAATCAGCTATAGTAAAGTTCACAAACAGAATAATATACATGAGAGCGAGTGTGCAGGCGTATATAGCAGTTATCAAGACAATCTATAGATAGATGTTTCTAATTTTAATGGTGCCTTTAAGCGAGTAACTTTTCCACTGTTCATCACGTTGAAGGGCCATCATTTTAATATAGTCTTCTGTATGCTAGCATGTTCTTTCCAATCCATTTCACCAGGAAATTGTCCATTGTTAGAAAGATATTGTTTGCATGGTTTGGTACATCATTGTCACACTATTAACCTTCAAATATTACGCACACAATTGACATACACCGAAAGAAGCAAATCAAGATGTGTCCACTTATTTTTGCTATCTAGTGGATATGTGTTAAATAATGTGCTCTTAATTTGACTGACAAGAGACTACGACCATGATACTTGCATATTACAGAAATGAAGTGTAAGACGAATTTTGAAGATGTCATTGTTAGATGTGTGGGGTTTTTTCCCTTTTAAGTACTGTAACAGATGAATGCCTGAACTTGAGCACTGACCTGTGTGCCAGCCAGCCTTCCATGGGGAAGAAAAGTATGTTCAGGTCTGCTGGCTGGAGTACTAATTCACATTCAAGAATTTAATTGTTTGCCTTGATAAACTGCAGGCTAGGCTTTTTCATTTCCCTTGCATATGATTATAATCTAAATTAAGTAAAAACTAAAGCACTAAGTACATTTTCAGCACTGGAAATATGTTTAATATATTGAAAATAGCAGCTACTGTTATCAAGCTCATCAAACTTTTAAAGTGTATGTGGGTATTCTTTGTCTTAAGATAGAAGTTGTGTGAATCTCATCTATTTAAAGAAATGAGTGAGTCAATCATTGCTTTGTATGATTTTAGGTCTTTGAAGTTTTTAGAGAAGACATGCAGCATTTTTGAAACTAAGACATGCATATGAACTAAATACTTTCTTCCTGGGTGATTTACAAGATCTCATTTAAAGTGAAGAATGACTTTTCCTCTCTAGTCTTCTAGTTATTTCACATATTAACTACATCTTAGACGACTAAATCTACCACAGTCTTCATGGTCCCATAGGAGGCTTATTCCTTATTCTTCTGCACTGATGTCATTAACATGGTTCTTCTTTTAAATTAGTTTTCTGTGTTCCACCCCAAATAAAGTGGTCTTCCTACAAATACCCTTCTCCTGTGGACTTCCACAAGTGCTCTGAGGTCTGCTCTTACAACAAAAGGGATTCTTCTACCCTTACTTTCTTACTTTTTTTTTTCTTTTTTTTTTTCTTTTTCCTGGGGGAAACGTTTCTCTGCCCCTTTCTTATTACCAGTGAACAATGTTGGCTCTTTGCTTTAGCCCAACTTCTCGTTTTGTGCTATGCCTCTATTTGGATGTAGCTTAGGGAGGAAGGAAAACAGGAGATGGAAACAAAACAGTCTGAAGTGATGCAGTCTCACCAGGAGTGGGTCCAGAGCATTTATTCTACACATCTACTGCCACCCCATAAATTACCTTTTCAAGCCATTCTCAACAGAATGCTTTTTCAAGGACTACCGAATACAAGTATTTATTTTCCAAATGGTTGAAGAAAACTGCTGGTTTTCTGTTCACAAAGTGATTAGAATTTCCACGTGGAAAGTCACGTTATGTATTAGATAAAGCAGTTTCCTAGGAATATATAAGTGATACTGAATTCCAATATGTTTTTTTGCAAGAAGAATACCTGAATGTGATTTGTGCTCATGTAAAGTATCACAGCAAGACTTAGAGCAATTGGTTTCCTCTAAAATGCTTGCAGTTTTATGTGGACTGCTAGTCAGTGGGTGGAGGGCTAAGAAGGCTGGAAATGTTAGTATTGCAAAGAATTTTTTTATGGTTTTCATTATTTGAATAAAATGTAAGAAAATGCTGTAAATTAGGTTTCTGTTGTGCTAAGGTACCAAACTTGTACCATAATCTAATGGCCCCACCTTATTGCAATTAGTCTTTTGTTTAGTACCTAGTAGAGAAAATTACTGGTTTTCCTTCTGGATTTTCTTTAAGAGATTAGCAGTGAGGGAAGTCTTTCTTCTATTTCAGAAATTAATAATAGCTGTTTGTCAATATTTTGAAATAGTAGCACAGAAAGCCATGAAATATTTAAAGTGTGCCAAATCCCATCCTTTCTGCAAGCATGCCTTTGGTTCCAGTAATTCTGTTTAGTCTGGGTTATTTATATTTTTCCAATGAGAACTAATTTAGACATTCATATTCCTAGATCTCGGTTAAATATTTATCTAAGTTTATAAAACTGCTTCTGCTGATTAGTGAGCTACCTGTTATGGAAGAACAAAGAACCTCAAAAGGCAGCAAATTAAGGTCACAGGTCAGTATTCAGGCAAAATAGAGCTGAGCTACCAAATGATTTCCCGTTATTAAGCCAATAAATCAGGCAGATGTTGATAGATGCAAGCACTGGGGCAGTGTGTCAGCCTCATGAAAAAATTGTTTAACAGATTCAGGTGATCAATGTTGTCAGAATCTTGCATGTGAAAAATAAGATGACAAATTAAGCTCTAAGGCTGTGACACCAGAGATTATTATGTGCCCCTTCCCCCACCCCTATCACTGCCACCATCGTTTTACATCTACCTAACAGCAAAAGCACAACAAATAAATAAATAAAATTATTTGTCTACCCATTTGTGTCCCTTGGAAAGCCCACAAGTGAGACGGAAGGCTAATGGATTTTCAAAGCGAATGCAACCTGCTGCATAAACCCTGATTGAAGAGCTGTGAAGGGGAAGAAAACAGATAAAGGAGTTATTGAATTATTAATGGGCTCTATGATAGTGGTCTAATTAGAGCTAAAGAGGTATCTCTTTTTACTTACGGTACAATGAAAGCAAAAATAACCATCAAAAGTCATCATGATAGAAATTATGTTAAAATTTAACACCTTTTCATGGCAAAAAGCTCTATATTTACTTTTAGGAATTTCTGAGGTTTGCAATTATGAAACATAGCAGAAAATCTGCCATTCATTTTCTCTGTATGACACCAGCATAGTAATCCAGTAATTTGATTTTGAAGGCTTGGGCCTTCTTGTTTCCTCAACTTTAAGACACTTAAAACTGACAAAAACATTAGTCTCTCTTAAAAAGGACATCTTTCTGGACATTGTGTCTGGTATCATGAGCCACTGAAAGCTGAGTGCTTGTTGTTTTTTTCAGGGGCTTTTTGTAAAGATAAAAGTGTTTAATTAGATGTTCATTTTGGAAACTTGAAAACTAGGCTCCAAGAGACCAATGTACTTTTCCTGGAAATCTCACTCGGGAGACAGTGCCCCCCATCTGGGTGTGCCAGCTCCCTCTGCCCCACTGCTTGCACTCCCCACTTCTCAGGCATTACTGAAGTAGCGGAGTTCAAAACTGTTGGTTGTGGTGATGTGTAAGGGACCCAGCAAAGGGCTATATGAGTGAGAGACTTTGTAATTTTCCTCCTGAGACAAGCATGAACCCTTTCCTGATTTCCCTGATGTGATGTGTGAGTTAGGCCATTGCCTTCAACAAGTGCTGAAAGAGCACATGTGCAACGTGAAATACAAATTCTGACGCATTGAGCTAATTTGCAAACTATTAAATATCATAAGGCCACAAAAATGTTGACTTCATGGGGAAAGTTAGCAGAGGAAGACAACTAAAAATATTCATGCTTACCTTAGGAGATACATGGATGCCAGGATGAACTCTCTCAGGTAATTTAAGATTTTTTCATAAATTCTCCCTCAGGTCTTTGACTGGTTCAGTTCATAGTGACAAAGTCATGGTAAATGATAATTGGTAAGCATTTGAAGGAAGCAGGTGAGTAAAAGGCTCCAAGATTACTTCTATTTTTTTTTACAGGAAAAATAAACGAGTTCAGTAAACTGATAGGATTGTTGGAGTTTGCTGAATTTGATTAATTCTGCCAATTTGTGTGAAATGCAGTTGGAGCTGTGATTTTGTGAGACTGATACTGATTTTTAGCATCATACCTCAATGGTGCAGATATTCAGATTCAGGAGATATTTTGGGATATTTGGGAGGTGTTGTGAACCTGGTACATAAAATCCCGAGCCAGTGCGAGCCGCAGTAAGGCTGTGTTCATTAAGAGTAGGCTATGGGTGCGTGCTGCTTGGGGTGGTCCTTCCCATAAAAGCTGCTGAGATGGTCCCTCTTCCGTCCACCGAACAAATCTTTTCCATCTGGCTCAAGTGGTTAGGTACTGAATCTGTAGTTCAGTTTATTCAGTTATTGCAGTATGATTTGTATTTGGAAGTTTAAACTATTTTTAATAGGCAAGCTATTACAATGGATAACTTTAATTGACCTGGGTTTGAAGGAAAGAACAAGAGTTAATGTCCTGCTGCTTTGAAGGGTCACCATCTCCATTTTGGGGGTAGCAGGTAGGAGGTTTTATCATGTTCAGCTGCAGTTAGTTCAAGATAGGTAAATGCAACCCAGTGGTGTCAAATCTCCACAAAACTGTTGAACCTCACTGAAGGGTGTCTTTCTTTTTCTTCTGTGTTTAGCCTAGACCAAAACAGACACATTTTTTTAAGAGTCTAAGCAATCATATCTGAATTTGGATTGTCAGTGCATAGCTTACTGAATGGTGTCAGGGATGAGCAAAAAGTGAGTGTTGACAAACAGAAACACAAGTGCTCTGCTTGTCATCCATGTGAACAATCCCGTAGAACATTTTGCTGTCACTAAAATAGAGCTACCACACATGAGTGTCTGGATGACACATCTGGCTTGGGGGGCACTATTTGCCACAGTTATTACAAATGTACAGTCCCCCCAGACACCACCTTTTTATTCCTCACATAGGCCACAAATAGATCTGCAAGCATTATTCACACAACAAATGTTGTGGAGGTGCTGGCACTGTCAGGAGAACACTTCGGGCCCCATGATGTACAAGTTGCTCCATCACACAGCTGTCACACAGCTGTCTCTTGTATCTCCTGGATGATGCTTTCTGGCTACTTCAGGCACTTCTATTTCTTCCTGTTATGTGTAGAAAAAAAATAAGAAGGGATAGAAAGCAAAAAATTATTAATATCATACAGACTCATAAAATATTGCTTCCTTTGCAATCCTGCAAGAATGTATGAGCAACATAGATCAGTTTGTGAAGTCAATTTCTTTCAAGAAATTCTATGTGTTGCAGGAAACTGCATAAATACCCCATAACAGTGCCATTTGCTACGCTGAAGCAATAACCATCTATTTTTGTGAGTTTCCAAGTTATCGTATGAGGGTCTTTTATTATTAACCCCAGTGGTCTCTGCATAGGTTGCTTTCATCTTTGTGGAAATGTACAGACCTTCTTTTACCAACTTTTAATTTTCATACATCGAGAGCATTGAAATGGGCCCCTCTGGGTACACTAGTGACCAAGACAGCGCATGTGATGTATATTCTCATTTCAGTGGAGACACATTAACAGTTTTTGAGTACACAGTGTACTTACTGTTAAAAATTGCCTGGAAATTTGGGTTAAAAAAGAAAAATGTAAGTCCTTAGTTTATCATGTCCGTAACAAACTGTCAGAAGACTACATGTGGTTATATAATTAAAGGCCACTGTTCATCACAGCAGTGCTGTTAATGAGTTGACTCGATTGAGGGTCTCTTCTCAGATATAACTTAGGGTGCTATATGCTATCATTTTAAAACAGCATGAGTACAATGACAATTTATTAAAACACCGTTAACTCTCTCAATATGACCATGAGGCTAATTAAATATAACAAGTTCACTTCTGGGATTGGCTGCACAGTCTACAGGCTGTTCTTTCTCTAGACCCTTCGGGGTTTCCCATCTGTGTGGGAGATCAAGTGCAGCCCCATGTGACACAGGTTTCTACACTTGGAGAGATTTGTAATTCCCTGTCAGAGAGGTGAAAATTACATTTAGGTATCGATTGCATCCAAGATTTAGGGGCAATTTTTAAAAATCTAGAAGTCTGTCTTAATGTTGTAAAAGTTTCTCTCTCTTAATAGTGGTTCTGTGTTTATACTGTGAAGTTAAACATGACTGCAAACATGTTGGCCTACTTCCTGAGGCCAACTGATGTGAAACAGCCCATATCCCTCCCTGGTTTAGCTATCTTCAGCTTCCACAAGAGGCTCGCTTTGTGCAAACTGTCTATTGAGCTCTACCTGTCCCCTGTTAACTCCTGAATTGTATGCAAGATCAGTTGGGAGATCATTAACTGTCCTGGGCCAAAATCCCACTGGGGATGCTCTAATAATGAAGGGGTATAAACAGTCTTGTTCCAGATCCTGAGAGTTTCCCAAGGTGCTTTTTAATTTCCTGGTAACCTATGAGTGCTGTCACGGGGAAAAAAATGCTCAGTTAACATACTTTTAATCAGATTATTACCAAAGTGGTTTATTGACTTATTCATGACACGTAATTAACCAGCAATCAGGAAACTATAAGTATCAATATCCCCAATGTAACCAGTAAACCACAATAATAGACATTCACACAATGTTAATTAACACCTACAAATTTCTTGGTGCCCCTTCTATAGCTAATCCCCAAAAGCTCTCCTCACACCCACACGAAGTTAGGAGCTCCAGTCACTGCACACATTTGTAGGAATTACGATGCTCCAGCTCTGTGAACGCTTTTACTGCTTCCCACAACCCGGTGATGCACAGGCTGGTGAGAAAGCACCCCTGGGGTTGCATGTGTACACCGCCGGCATGGGTCCTGCCAGTGTCCCCAGGATGGTCAGTCCCCCAGCTGGAATGCAGAGGCTGCTTGTTGTCTTCAGAGCCCAATGCTGAGCCTGTGAATTCTGGCCAAGACAGAATTCTGGCCATGGCAGAAGTCCCTGGGGTCATGGAGAAGGTCAGGGGGTGACTTCTGGCAGTATTAATCCAAGCTTGACTCTGCTACCTCCACTGCCAAGTCTCTACCCAACAACGTTCATGCCTCCTTTGTACTTCTTTTCCAGCTGACTCCGATGTCTCAAGAGTGTCCTTGTAATTAATTCCCCAGTTACTGCTTATGCCAGCTCCATTGTTGGCTTTTCCTTAAGCATTATCTGCAGGTGCCCTTTTAGGCAGTCCTAGCTAATCAATTCACTTATGCCACTTACACTGTTATGCCTTTCTTAGCAGCTGTTGTCCAAGCCATTTTGATGAGTGGTCGGACACAGCCTCACAGGGTAACTGGACTACACATCATGAAAGGTACACAGATCTAACCTTTCTTTTAAAAATAAGAAGCAATAAATATTTTTCTTGCTAAGTAACAAAGCTTTAAAAGGCTCTACAATAAACACCTCTTTAGCAAGAAGCTTGATATCCTTTCTTTCAGCTTCATTGTATAAGAATTGAAGTACATCATGAAATTGGGTGAATACAGGTTTTATTCACTTTCAGGATTTGATTTGCACCAATGAGATTGTGGTCAGATAAAATCATATTGGTTTTATTTGCATATGTGTTTTCTTATTTTCTGTACACTCCACTGACTGCTTAGAATTAACACACGGTTTCTAGTAAAGCCATTGGAGATTCTGCTTTTCCTTTTTTCTTCCTCTCTTCCCCACCCCAGCTTCTTATCTCATGTTTTCAAAGGCTGGAAATAATTGCTTTTCCTAAAATCTCTTTTGTTAGCTTAAGAGACATTTCTAAATAATACAGCCTAAATCTTCAAAACTGGCTTGACTGATGCTCCTTTTTTTCTTACTCATTTAAAAGGCTCTACAATAAACACCTCTTTAGCAAGAAGCTTGATATCCTTTCTTTCAGCTTCATTGTATAAGAATTGAAGTACATCATGAAATTGGGTGAATACAGGTTTTATTCACTTTCAGGATTTGATTTGCACCAATGAGATTGTGGTCAGATAAAATCATATTGGTTTTATTTGCATATGTGTTTTCTTATTTTCTGTACACTCCACTGACTGCTTAGAATTAACACACGGTTTCTAGTAAAGCCATTGGAGATTCTGCTTTTCCTTTTTTCTTCCTCTCTTCCCCACCCCAGCTTCTTATCTCATGTTTTCAAAGGCTGGAAATAATTGCTTTTCCTAAAATCTCTTTTGTTAGCTTAAGAGACATTTCTAAATAATACAGCCTAAATCTTCAAAACTGGCTTGACTGATGCTCCTTTTTTTCTTACTCATATTTGAGTGTCCATGTAGATATTTTTTTTTTAGGTTCAATCTGTGTGCAGCCTTCCAGTGATTCTTCCTGTGATCTTTCTCCTCTAGACCTGAAATTCCTGTCTTGTCTGTAATGCTAGCTCTGCAAGCCCTGGTGAACATTCTAGGTACATGCCAGCTACCAATGCACAGCTTAATTTCTGCAGTGCATTCTACCTTTTCTTGTGTCAAGATGGTGGACCATGTTGCAAAGCACATGCATCCACACTCTAGGGATCATGGTAGGGTGTGATTCCTTAACTTGAAAGTTTTAAAAGGTGGGCTGTGAGTCAGAAATTTTTTTAATAGTTTTTTTCAGAAATATTTTTTCAATAGAGGTGGCACACTTCATCTAACATTACTACAGGTAAAAGAAAAAGATTTGAATCTGAGAGTTCTGAAAGAACTATTATCTCTTGGGCTCTGTTTTTCTTTCCCTGTTTCTATATAGTAATAGGGGTGTGTTACACTTCTGTGAGTATTTTGAGCTTTGATCAAGGCATATGTATAACAAATAGCCAGTAAGTAGAGTGCAGTAGAATAAATTGTGTGACTTCCCTTCAGACTACCCCATAATATCCAGGCAGTGTTTCTTACTTTGAGTACTAATTATCCTGCAACTTAATTGAGCCATGAATTACCCATCATTATCTATTTTCCATGGTAAAACAAAACCATGTAATTATGCTCTCATCAATGCCTTGAATTTATACATGCTTTGAGGAGAATTTAGGCGAATGTGTACTGGGCTAACAGCAAGAGTGGGCTTATTCTTTTAGCCTTGAACTTCTTCATAGCAATATTAATTTGATTTCAGGAGAGCCAGAGATATCACCCAGAGAAAAGACAATCTACTTTCAGGATGTGAATCATGAGGGTATAGTGTGAAGTGTGTTTTTAATCATCCTGATCACGGCTGCTTAAGCTAGGATCAGGTTAAGGTTTGTGGAGATACATGGTCATAGTGCACTAGTGTTATTCCCCATGTACTGTGGCTTTTGGAGATGTGAAATGCTTTTGCACTTCATTTGTTTACAGCAGGCAGACAGGGCTGTGAACAGCTCCAAGATGAAGTGACCTTTGAAGGTGCTTAAACTTATCCATCTCTGTCTGAAGCATAGTAATTGAGACTCAATCCCATCTTTGCCTGTATTAAATTATTAGGTAACAAAAACCAACACTAAGACTTTATTCCTTGGAGTAGAATAGATACAAATCTTTAGGATAATACAGTCCTAAACTTTATATCCTGAGATTTGGCATCTCATTTTGCAAAGGCCAATAGATTACATGCTCTAAAACAAATATAATGCAGGAAAGTATAAAACAGATAAAAGGTATTGAATCATGTCATTTTCTGGTGTGTGTCTCTGTTATGTGTCCCATGATGGAGCACCTGCATCAAGGCTTTCTAGAAATGACATATCACAAAAAGGTCAGATATCATGCAATTCCTCTGCTGAGGCATCTGTCAAGGCATGTTTGCCGTCAAAACAAGGTAACGTCCTGAAAAATGCAGTATGTTCTGTAACAGTCTGTAGCATATGGCACTAGAAATGTATGTCAATAAAGTAAAAGTCATGCCATGTACCTGCTTTTCAACTGTAACTTGTTATTTGTCATAAAAAGCTGCAGTTGTTTAATTTTTTATAAACAATTTCCTTGTTTTCATATATTGCTTCACATACTGGATTCAAAACAAAGAGCAGGAAGCCTCTTTGTTCAGTATAGAAGTCTAAAATGTCAGAATATAATATGTAATAAATAGATCATTAGACAAAATATGAGGCTGATTCTCATTTACAAAAAGGCCCGCTTACACTGCTTCAGCAGTGCAAAGCACTGTGAGTTTAAATCACCCACTTGAAGTGAAATTGAGAATCAGGCCCACAGGCCTACTTGAGTTTAATTCTAATTAACTGTTTTATCTCACCACAGCAGAGAAGTTATGTGGATTGTTTTATTGGTCAGTGCAACCAAAACTTGGCTTTAGGTATGACTGTGTTCACTGAGTGCACCTATTGTATGCTCCCTGGCCTAGCTCCTGAGAGCCAAAGAGAAAGATGCTCAAGTCAAGGTCAAAGCTTATATATGAGAAAGCCCCAGGTACCCCTCACTAGGCTAAGAAAATCCATTCTGACTTAGGCCTTCGGGTAGCTCTTAAAGGTAACAGGTAGGTGTAATTTCTACCGAGCAAGTCCAATAAACACTAACTGCCTTGATTTGGGAAAATAGTAACTTGTAATTGCCCTATGTCATGTATACTTTAATGATTTGCATGGCTACTACTTTAGAAAAGAACTTGCACTAGGTGAGCCATCAGTTCCTGTCTTTTCATGCCTTATTTCCTGTTTGGGAAACAAATAATTTGATTGCTGAATAGACACAAAGTCATAAAGCTCCAGTGTCGGCAAATTCATCTTCTTGCTTTTTAGCAGTTCATTGCTATTCAGAAGTATATTCTTGTATATTCTTATTACAGCAGTGCATTATAGCCTGTAAAGGAAAAGCCTGGCAGAAATCAGAGCAGCCTGACTTCTGTATTACAGTAATCTTTCTAATCAAAGTACATTTACATTCACTATTGTGAATATGTAAATCAGAAAATATACAGTGAGATAAAGATTACTTGGTACTTTATGAAAGCAGAAACTGGAGGAACTGTGTCCCTGTCTAGATCTAAGGCTAGTCTGATCCCTGGAAATATTTAGGGCTAAAAGTTGAACCTGCAAAGTTTGTGAAATGTCCTGCCTTGTTATCTGTACATGTCAGAATTATAATTTATTTTGCAAATTACAGCAGGATACCAAATCTGTGAGCTTGGAAAATCTTACCTATCCTTAAGATATGCTAAAAAACCTAGCAAACTTTCCAACGCCAAAGCATGAGGAGTAAATTAAGGGAAGTTGTTACAAGATGTTAGAGTTAATATAGGGAAAAAAGATAGTTTCACTTAACAATTTTAGAAGCTATAATAAATGCCACCTGTCTTTTTATTTAAGAGGATCTTGTTTGGCTGGTCCTTCAAAGATGACAAGAGCATTTTAAATGAACTGTTGCAAATGTTTAAATCCCAATGAATTATGAATGTAGTGAGAAATCCATAAAGCTATTTACTTGGATAAATCTAGGCAAAACATTTACTTTTGAGTCCTCACTATTTTAGCATTTATGCTGAAAAGTGACTCACTCCAAACTTTATTTCAGTTCAAATTCTCCTTGGAGTATGGAAACAGGTCTGCAGTTCACACAACTGCCTGGCCTTGTGGCTTGAATGTAGAAGAACAGCTCTCCTTACAGTTGATTTCTTTAAAGTTTACATTCTCAAGCCATGAATTCTTCATCATTTGGATAGATTTTTCTATAATTTTCCAAGGTTTATAGTCCTTTAAGCTTTAAGGCTCATCTATCTGTAAACTACTTGATTCAGGAGTCTTTTAAACATCCTTTATCATAGGAAATACCGAGCAATGGGAAATTGCTATGCTTTTCAAAAGATATAATGTATTATGTTGTGAAAAATATTTCCAGACTCTCCATGTGGCAGTGTGAAAAAAATGGATCAATACACAGAATGAGTATGTCTGATATATTTCGCTCGTGTATACTGTCTCTTCAGATCCAGCACAACAAAACATCTATCTTTGAAGAATTAAACTTGGGATTTGTTGGATTTGAACAATATTTGCTCAAAGCAGTATCTGTGTGAGACTCACTCTCCTGACCCCTCTTTACTTTCCCCTGCCTGCCTGCTGCTGGCAGCTGGTGCCATCTCAACTCCAGGTCTCTCGTCCCGTGTGAGATTGATTCCCCCATTACAGATGCCAGTGCTGCCCAAGATGGATCCACCATCAATCAGTGTCTGGCATGAAGACCACTGGAGTGAGGCACCTGCAGGTTGTGGCAGTGCTTCAGCCAGGATGTGATTCATCCACGGTTTCTTGCTCGGGGGAGTACTGTTGGAAAAAGCAAATCCAGGCACAGAAAACCTATGTTTCTCCTAAGAGTGTCTGCACTTCTACTTAGGAAGAAATGGAAGGAAATGATCCTACTCTGACCTTGGTGTTCCCTATGTTGTTCCTTTTTTGTCCCATGTTTTTTGCCCTTCCTTATAGAGACTTTCTCCTAGGCACCACCGCGGTGGCTGTGGGACTCTGCTGTGCCCTGCCGGGGGTTGGTTGGAGCTGGCTGGAACTGGTTGTGTCCAGCACAGGGCAACCTCAGTCGCTCCCCAGAGGGGCCCTGCAGACCTGACAGCACTGGGGCACCTGCACCCTGTACAGCTACATTGTGGTACAGGTGGAAAATCGAGATATCTCCCACACCCACCCTGGTTTTCTACCAGGTAATCTGTAACCATCTGCCTCACCAAATTCCCTTGATTCTTTTACTGCAGTCAGTTTAATAAAAGTCTCTTTATACTATTTTGTTGATTTAAAGTTTCTTTTTTTCCCTTCTGAGTTTCTCTATGATGGGTATAGGGAACATATCTTCTCACGATTAGAGAGAAATGCAGCGATACAAAATAAATTTGCTTTGTCTTTCACTGATAACTTATCGTTTGAAATACTTAATGTGGGATCAATTTCTTGTGCATTTCATTCACAAATATATTTTCTCTTTGACGCTGTGTTGTGAGTCAAAGGGGACGAAAACTAAATTTCCTTCTCAGCAAAGAATTGTTAATGAGATTTTAGAACTCTCTGAATTGTTTATAAATCTTTTCATAATTTAATATTCAAAACCTTCAGAATTACCTGATCTGTGGTGATATTAAAATATATAAAAAAATATATTGAACAGCATTTTTTTCTTCAGTTTATGATCTTCATAACGTTTGCAGATGGCAAAAATAGTCCTATTACACTGTCTAACAGTTTGAAAATCTGATCTACATCAGAACAAATACAATACAAGTACATTTTCCTATTGGATTCTTTTCCAGTGGATATTTACCTTGTTTTAATGGCCAGTCACCTGAAAGTACTAGGTACATGCCAAAAATCTTTGTCTGACTGTGACCCTCCAGATGCATCAAGGATGTTATGGGGAACCCAAGAGGAATGGGCTTGATGTTGGCTCCCAAGGTTTCCTATCCTGCCCTGCTCTGCCCAAACGTGCAGTAGCCATGTGTCTGGCTTTGTCAGCAGCTGGATTTTCTCACCTTTCCAGAACTGCGCAGCCTCTATGCCATACCAGTGGATGTGGATTTTGCTAGGGAGAAAGTAGTCTTGGTGAATAGGATGGCTTGACTGCATCACCAAGAACATGCAAAATGGATCAATCCTAATGAGCTGATCACAATGACAAGGAATTTAGGAAAGCCCTAGAAATGGGAGGAGTGAACATAACATGCTTTTCTGTAGCCAATGTAAACGCAATTCAACAGCTTTATATTTTAGTACATATGAAAATATTAAAATGTAAATATTTTGCCAGTAAATAGTACCTATCCTATTATTAGCTTGCTGGTATGATTTCCTGATGTTCTCTCTAGTGTTTCACAGATTTCTCATTATTCTGCAGTGCATATGGTAGGCTAAGTTCAGCCCTTAAATCTTTCCAGTGGTCACTAAATTCTCTTCCTTCTTGTTTTTTGCTAGAACAAGGGCAATTCATGTGATCTCTGGAGAGTTCTCTGGTGGTCTGTGAATCTGTCTGGTGATACAATTCTGATTCTTTAATTCTCAGTTTAAATTTGATTAAAAAGAAGCTTAAAGGAGTTTAAATACCTTCTGTTATGTTTTCCAGATAATGAATTGCTGGGGTTGGTCCTGTATTCAGTCACTAATGAGAAGATAGGTGATCTGTGCAGAAAAGTACTTTGTTTCACACAACAGTGTCTGAAAATGGTGGTTTACACTCCCAAGAGTCTAATTGTTTTGGCTGGGCTTGGCAGTTGCTTTTCCTGAGACCTGGCATAATAATATTTTTTGGCATTTCTGGCTTGCTCTGGAGCCAGCAAAACATTATAATTGGTGGTAAAAAAATACTTTGCTTCATGTGTTTTAAAGGTATTTTTCATTTGGTTGTGAAGATCATGGCACAGCATATAATTATTTTATTCTGTTAAACTGGAAACCAGTATTGTGTGGTGCTGTTGCAGCTACTAAGTCACTACACCTCATGCTCTGGATGTGATATGCAGGCACTCATCTCTAAAATGCCACTTTACTACTTGGTGCATTTGGAGGATTAGGGGAAGAATTTTGTTATTATGTCTCTTATACCTCTTTCGCCTCATTTGCTTTTGCAATTGAGTCTGCTTTGAAATACTGTTCCATGTGGGAAGGATCTTTGATAAATTTCTTCCTTGTTTATTATAGTCAAGAGCACTCAGTCTAAGAGGTGTGGGGATGCCTTTCTAAGGGAGACCAAAGAACTGTGCAAAATATTCTGAGTAGGCATTCCATGCAAATGCATTTTAGGGCATTGCATGTCGTATATTCTAATCCTAAACTGCCAAAGAAATGATATAATAATCATACAGGCTTTTGATAGTTCAGTCAGTGGAAGAAAAATATCTGTAAACATGCTATCAAATTTACAGTTCATTGAAAGTGACAGAGAGATAAAAGAGTGGCTAAAATGTTATAATAGAATATGGAACACTGCAAGAATGTATAGCATTTAATCTTGTATATACAGATGCATGTAACATTTCTGCACAGTTAATGATCCAGTGCTTAAGCTTGAGTGATAATGGGTCACTGCTCGGCACGCCTAAGAATGCAGAAAATAACATTGTCTAATTAGTTTTGCAGTGGCTTGGTTTTTCTTTTATGTTGAAATAGGTGATGAAAATCTTTTCTGCCTCTTACTCTATTTCTTATTTTTTTTTAAATGTGGTTTTCGTGAAATTACATACATTTAAATTTTTAGTGCTGTTACATAAAATATTCTGTTCATTGCTCTTTTTATCTAGTTTCATAAATGTAGTGGGTATTTCTCTTCCCTTATTCCTTTTATCCCTGTTTCCTCGAGAAAGAAGATAGGAGCTGACAGAATTGTGAAATTGACTTGAAAGTTAAAATCTTTCAAGTAACTGGTCCTGTCATTGACAAATCTTTTTCTTCCATTCTCATGCATTTCATGGTAATTTAGAACAAGTTTCAGAAATTTTACAATAATAAATACAGTTCTGCTAAAAGCATACATTATACAAGCAATAATTTAAAACTGTTCATGACATCAATTATATTTTGTCATGGTGAAATATATAACACATCAGATTTTATCAGCACAATGAAGACATACATTCCAGAATCATAAAGATGGAAATCAAAACGGTTTTTCCTTTGCCTAATGGATTTAATTGCAGGATACAATAGAACAAGGTTGCTCCTTTATTTAAAATTTCATTTTATCAACTGTCTATAACCTGTCACAGTATGGCCAGTGCGTGACGGTTGTACCATTCCATTCAGTTCCACCTCAACAGACTTGTGACAATATGCCAGCTGATTGTTTTCTTCTCTTTCTTCATAAATGTGCAGGTTCTGCATACTACAGATTTATTAAAATGCTGTCTAAGCTACATCACAGATGAGTATTATCCATTACCAACTAGCTGTCCATCTATAGACTCATCATCCGTCCATCCATCCATCCATCCATCCATCCATCAATCCATCCACCCTCCACCATAGCCATTTGTAATAATTTAGCAGAGTCCATAAGTAAACAAAACTGTGGAAATATAAGCATTAGGATAGTGCTTTTTGCATGGTTTGGCAGATAGTTTCTGTCTTAGTTCTGTGCCCATACAGATAAGCTTTAGAATAGTTATTCTGAAAAAATGCCTTTGGCTAAAGCTTCATTCCCTGCATAGAGTAAAGACAGTTTTATTGTATGAACATATACATTTTCTTTTATAGTTGTGTCTAATGCATATTAAAAAAGTATACATAGAAATATAACTAAATTCAGTAGTGGGCCAAATTACTTGATAGCCATACTGCCCAGAGGTGACTTGGAACAGGAAACAAAAAAAAAAGTGTTTCTTCCTACACATGCATGCAATTAAAAGTAAAGAGAAGAGCACATCCACTGTATGAAAAACAAGGTAACAGCGTGAAAATTATAAAAAATGGCAGGGTTGCCATTCCATTTTCAAATGTTTCTTAATTTTAAAAATATATATTTTTTATTATTATTATTTATTTATTTTTAATCCCATAACATATTTAAATGACAGAGCATTCAGGATGTTAAACATGTCAAGAACTCTCTGGACAATATGGCTGACCTTTGGAGGTTTGGAAGGGATATTCCAGAATACAGACTGCTGGGAAAAGTTGTACCCTCTTCAGAGAGTTCCTTCAGAGCTCCCATATGCTGCTTGGTGGCTATACAGCTTTCTCATTTTAACTCATTCTTCTTTGGTGAGCAGGAGCCTATTAAAACTATAAAAAAAGAAAAAGCCTTACTTCGTTAAATATCCTTCCTATCACAGAAATGCCTTGAATCTATTTAATGTACCAGTGAGTCTATTTCAACATCGTCTTAGGAAAAAAACACTTTAAAGCAGTGTTTTTAATGTCAATATATATTCAGAAATGTTAAAATAGACAAAAAGATAGGAAAAGGGATGTTAAAATATAAAGAAAAAGAAAAGATACATATGTGTTTCAATATGGAAGCAGACATCAAAATAACTATGCTTATTTTAGCCTTCCTCTGAAGACTATCTGTATTTAATATTTATGAACATTTAATTAGGACCAATATCTTCTTTCCCAAGCGTTCCCCATAACCAAGATTCAGACTAACCTGTTGTTGTGATATATCCAATTATCACCTTTAGCCTTGGTGCTCTCAGTTGCTCCATCGCTTTCAAGACAGGGTATCATCAGGATTTCCAATAAGACATAGCATCATAGTATGTATGTACTGGAGGAGAAAAAAAGAAGAAATAATAATAATTAAAAAAACCCACAACAAACACATAGCAAGCAATAAATAATTACCTGCTATGGAAAAAACAGTCAGTTCCCTTACAGAACACATGGTGGGACTAGACAAAGGCAGAAATTCATTGGCTATGTAACTATGAATGAACAAGTGAAATAACAGTACAGAATTATAATCTGTGGTCTTTGTTATAAGAGACAGTTATCAGACATTTGAAAGAACTGAAAGGGTAGCCGAACAAACCTTTGGAATCTGGTATTGCTCTTTGGACATGGTTGTGAATCCTAACATGATGGGGAGAATGAAATGTAAACTAATGCCAACAGAGAAAAATGCAGTCAGCTTAGGTGGAACACAAATAACATACAGGTTGAGAACTCTGGCAAGTATATGCCTCTGATCTCTCTCAGACACAAAGTTATGTGCGTTCCACTTTTAAAACTGTAAAAAGAGGGGGGGAAAAAAAACATAGCAATTTCCAGTTGTATGAATAGAAATAACAATTCATTACCAGGCTTTGTGATTACTTTTTTGAATGAGAAGGAGCAGGTCCAACTAGTTTGTAAAGAATGACTTTATTATAGCTTCATTCCAGTAAACAAATTTTACAAATTTGGACCAACAAAATGGTCAATCAGCCAAATCCATGTAATCTAGATTTAAATTTCAATAGGCAAGAATGTTGTGTTATCTTGGGGCATCTGGTCAGGGAACAGTGTATGATAAACTTCAGCAGCACGTTTTCTAGCAGAAATTTATTGATTGAGCAGTGGATATTGTCCACCTGGACTTCAGGAAGGTCTTTGTCCCGTAAGATCTTCATAGACAAGGTGTTGATGTATGTATGGGCAGGATGTGCAATGAGGTGAATTGAAAACTGGCTGAACAGCCAGGCCCAGAGGAGGGTGATCAGTGTCACAAAGTGTAGCTGGAGATCAGTAGCTAGAGGTATACCCCAGAGGTCAATATTGGGCCCAGTCCTGTTTACATTGTCATTAATGATCTGGATGAAAGGGGAGAGTGGACCCTCAGCAAGTTTGCTAGTGGCTCAAAACTGGGAGGAATGGCTAATATGCCAGAGGGTCATACTGCCATCCAGAGGGACCTTGACAGGCTGGAGAAACAGGCTGACAGGAACCCTGTGAAGTTCAACAAAGGGAACTGCCCAGTCCTGCAACCAGAGAGGAACAACTCCACGCACCAGTATGTGCTGGGGGCCACACGGCTGGAAAGCAGCTTTGCAAAAAAGGCTCTGGGGCTCCTGGTGGACACCAGGTCGGATGTGAATGAGCAGTGTGCCCTTCCTTGCTGCAAAGGTGGTTGATGGTATGCTGGGCTTCATTAGGCAAAGTGCTCGCAGCAGGTCAAGTGAGACAGTCCTTCCCCTCTGCTCAGCACTGATGAGACACACCTGGAATGCTGGGACCAGGGCTGGACTCACCAGGGCAAGAGAGACATCGACATCCTGGAGCGAGTCCAGGGAAGGACCACAAAGGTGACAGTGACTGGTGCATCTGTTGTATGAGGAGAAGCTGAGAGAGCTGGGACTGTTCAGCCTGAAGAAAAGAATGCTCAGGGATATTGTATTAATGTATATAAATACATGAAGGGAGTGTGCAAAGGAAATGGGCCCAGGCTCTTTTCTGTGGTGCCCAGTGACAGGACCAGAGGCAAAGGGCACAAACTGAAACACGGGAGGTTCTGTCTGAGCACTGGGAAACACTTTTTGATTTTGAGGGTTGTGGAGTCTCCATCCTTGGAGATATTCAAAAGCCATCTGGACACAGTCCTGGGCAACTGGCTGTATATGGCCCTGATTGAGCAGGGGAAGTTGGATAAGATGACTTCCAACATCAGCCATTCTGTGACCCTGATTTATGGTTAGGAAAGTTGTGGTCATAAATCAAGCCTCCTTTTCTCCCCCCTAACAACATTGAAAAGGTGGACATATTCATCGATTTCAGATCCATGAGAACATTCCTCATTGATTTTTTCTTTTTGGTGAGTTTAATTTGTAGTCCTTATTCTATACTTCAAAGTTCTGCAATTTTGAACATAGTGTATTTCAAAGGTATATTAATAAATCTTTTCAAAGCTTAAGAACAACCTTAAAATAGGATTTAATAACGTATTATTTAAATACTCATTTTATAGAGTTCTAGCTAATCATACATAAGCAATACTGTATTGTACCAATCTGTAATATGTGCTACTCATGTCTGTAACATTCTTGTTACATGTATGAGTGATCATTTTATGCTTTATAAATAATTTTTAAATGTGAGTGTTAAGTGTTATCAAATGTTTTTTCTTGGGTCCAGAATTCTTTCCTCATCTTGCTGTACTTAAGGAGCCAAACATGCTGTTGACAAAGCAGTATCTCAATTTGTAGTACTTCAAGGGTGTTCAAGGTTAGGCCCCAGAAGTAAGAAAATAGTACCATTAATATTCAGAAATGCCAAAACTGCTGCACTAATTACTTGTAAACACAAAAATCCAATCTAGTGGGGAAGCTTATTGACTGGAAGTAAATCTGGACTTAATACCCCTTTTGTCTTAGCAACATTTTCCAGAATAAGAGACTCTCTGAGGTGTTTCTGTGATGGCCACTAAATAAAGTATTATTTTTATTTGCTATTGTTTTTGAAAATGGCCACATGGTACTTTGGGGAGATAACCTACCATTTTCTTTTTCCATGGCTGCTGAAAATGGTGACATTGTTAACACTGAAGTAATCTGTATTAGTAGAAATCTGTATTAACATTTTCACTGATTACATTCTGCTAGAATTAAACCCATCCTGGACAGGAAAATTGGCACAATTCAAACTAAAATCCAGGTCTGAAATGGGGAGAGAGAGAAAGAGAGAGATGGTCAATCTAGTGGTTGTTTGCCTGTTTAGTTATAATTCCTTCTAGAATTCTCATTCAAGTATAATTTGCAAATTCCTAAGCTGACTTCTATGATATTTCAAGTAGCACATAATGAGCACAAGAGTGCCACTGGTCAGAAGAAGATGAGGGGCATAAGTGATTCTCTGTCTTTTAGGGGAAGACTTCAGTTTGAATGCCTTAAGCCACTTTGAAATTCTTTTGTGGTGCTGAATGCCAGAAACTCCAACTGACTTGAGCACATGAAGACACTGAGAGCACTTAATACCTTATAGGCTTATATGCCTTTCTCACATAAGTTTTACTAGAGAAAAGGGTCTCAGCCCATTATTTTTATTTTCATATGCCTGTAAAGTAAATGTAGTCCTTGTGAGATTGATAGCACTGAAAAGTGAAGTCCTCTATTTACCTGCAGTAGAGGTACATCATATCAACACTTCTGTCCAAAGCTATTAATGTTCCAGCATTTCAAAAACAGGAATTATTGTAGAAAAGAGAGACATTAATCTTTGTGCTCTGTCTGAAACTGGCTGGAGCAATTGGGCTATGTGTATACAATTGAAGATAACATCTTATATATTGCAAAGAAAATGGCTTATCCAGGAAAGGTGTGTTTAAAAGATGTTCACAGTAGGACTTCTTGTGCTACTGGGCATGGGACTAAGTGTTGCCAAGTCTGAAGTATTATGGTGTAATAATAAGTATATGAGCTAGGACAAAGAGAAGACGGAGGATGTTGGTTTTTTTTTTTTCCCCAGGATTGGGACACCAAAGAACATTGCAGTGGTGTAGATCATGTGGAGATAATGATAATATTCTTACCTGTTTCAATAATTTATGGTTAAACATGCTCCTACATGCTACTGGTTCTCAGACATGCTATAAAAGCAAACTAAAACCACAAGTTAAGAATATTTGGAGCACCTCTTTGTTTACAAGAAATATCCACAAATTAGACCTGTTCCTGTGATCTTAGTCTGAACAAAGAGCAGACAGAAGTCTTATTTTTCAGAAACTTCAAGTATACCTTCTCCAGCAATTCTAGCATTGTAAGAAGCTTTATCTCTTCTTCCCATAAGCCATTCGTAGCTTCTGTATCTCACGCTTTCTTGGTTTCCTGCTGTGAAGATGCTAACTGCAGAAGTGTTTTCTCTAGGAGGAAAGCCAGTAGAAGCTTGCATCCTGTCTCTGCCTGCACCTTCAGTCTAGGCTATTCACCACTCCTTTAGCTGTGCCAATTCACAATCTGAAATGTGTCTATGTGTATGCATCTGTATATATATATGCAAGGTAAATGATAGATACTCATTGTTCAGTTTACTGTTGAGCATTGCAAGTGGCTAGACACAATTGAAAGGATGGTGAATTAAAGCCCTAGACTGAGAATGAAACAAGAAGGCTGGAATAACCGTGGATAGCAGCAGCCTTTTAAATTATGGTTGTCCACAGAAGCAGATGGCCTTCTTGTACCCTCACCCATCCACGAGCATGCCCAATAACCTGCTTACCCTGTGGTTCAGTGGGTGTAATTAATGTCATAGAATCATGGAGTGGTTTGGATTGGAAGGGAACTTTAAAGCTCATCTAGTCCAACCCCACTGCCACAGGCAGGGACATCTTCCACTATACCAGGTTGCTCAAAGACCTTCACAAACTGGCCTTGGACCCTGCCATGGATGGGACGTCCACAGCTTATCTGGGCAACCTGTTCCAGTGTCTCACCACCTTCATCTTAAAGATTTTAGATCCTTACATCTAAAACTTTGGATGAAGCTCCATGGTCTGGTCTGTTACCTTGGTTTGCCAGCATTGTTTGCATGTGTCAACACCTGTATATAAGGACCAGTGCTAGGGCGCTGTGGGCAGGGGTCAGCAAGCCCAGCACCAATCTCCACCCCACAGCCCCACTGAGCTGGGGGAGAGTGGTAGGTGGAGACTGGGACTGCGTCTGATCCCTCGGTGCCTTTAACTTTATCAGGATGAATTCTGTCTCTTATGAATGAAACAATTTTTATAATTTGCAATACAGATCAGCTGGCACTCCCACTTGTGGGCAACACTTGAGTGACATGGAACTGCAGCTTCTTGGAGTGATGCCCAGGTGGATAGATATTATAGAAAGGTCTGTGAGTCCCTGCAGATAATTTGCTGGCTGGCTCATTCCTGAATCATTGTCAAATCCAAATTCTTCATCACTACTTCTGAAAAATCACTACTTCTGAAATATGATGGCACAGTAATGAGTTCTAATATAAATAGAGGAGCAAAATGGCAGTAGCTTTATATGCTAATTATTCTGAATACTATGCATTCTGTGGCAGATTTACTGAATATACTCTTCACTGAAAATTGATGATACTAATTCTATTTAAATATTATGGATTGTCAACGTCAATTTAGGGAATATTCTCCATATTTATAAGGCAAGTTACCTAACCATGGCAAAATAGATATTGACAGTCTAGTAGAAATAGTACCAAAGAAAGTAATAGAGCAGTAACAAACTGTGTGTCAAAAAGGTTTTACAAAAATAGTTATAGATAGATTACAAATTATGAGGATGATTTCTGATATCTTACCAACACAGTGTGGAATACCATATTGCAATGGTTAAAACTTTTCCTGTGCTCAAGCACAAAAAAAATATGTTACTATCTGAAGATAGGAAAGCGTGTTTCACAAATTGATCTATAAAGGTAGAAAAGGAAGAACAGCTTTTACAGTTTTGAAGTTTATAAAATGCTGATTTTGAGTTGATAGAGATTCTTTAAAGAACACATGATTCGAATACTCAATGTGAGTAAATCTGTAAGACGCTAAACAGATGCATTGCTTTTCAATGTTAAATCAAGGCTGATGCAATATAATCTATGCAAGAACATTTTTTATTATTATTTAGAATAATAACATGTTATAGCACTTTCTGTCTTCAAAAGGCTTTGTATTCAAAATGTTCCAAAAGCTTTAATTAATGCTTCTAACACATCCTCTGTAGAGACTTTCTGTGTTTTACCCAAGAGGTCATGACCATGATCGCCAAGACTGGGAGCAAAAATATCCATCCATCTTTGTTTTATCTTTGTCCTCCTCAGAACCCCTACTTTTCTGGTTCTTCTCCTATTGCATGTTATACTGGTCACAATTCCTTGGATGTGGAGACTGTCTTTGTGTCTGGCAGCCTTGAAACTGTCAGGTGTTACCTCAGTGTATGACCATTGTTCTCTTAGGCCCTGCGTATTTTTTAGTTAAAATGCATAATGTTGCAGACATTCACATAGCTTTGTCTGAAGTGGTAGAGCGGGAATAGTTGGATAATTAAAAACCTGTACAAAACAGGAAGCCAAAATCTATTTCCCCAGTAATGAGATACCAGAAGTTGCAGACATGTTTTCTTTTCTTTCCTTTTTTTTTTTTTTTTTTTAAAATGCATACTTATCTGAAGTTTATTGCATTACTTTTAACTAAAGTGATGGTTACATTTAAGAATTCTTCAGTAATTTACCTTCAAGCAAGTGCTGGTGAACTTACAGATAAAAAGGTTTAGCTATAGCCATGAAAATCTAAGTGACCTAGCTTCAAGCAGCACAGTTGCTGTCAGAAGATTATGTTTTTTCTCTCTTTACATTTCGGAATCAAAGTCCCAGTTCATCATAATGACTGAGCTGCTGATAACTTCAGGGAGCCCTTTGTACAAGGAGGAGACTAACAGGGACTGTTATCCTGAAAATGACACTTGAGTTGTTGAGTATGGACATAATAAATATGATGCGGCAGTTATAAAAAGTCTGGATAGAAGTGGAGCCTATAAGCTATATATTTAATTAATGAAGAGGTGGACAGGTTTGGTTTTGCTTGTGATCCAGTCAGTACTTCAGCAGTATGCTGAAGTCCCTTGTCACTTCCTCTCCCAGTTAATTTGTGGACTGAAGAAGTACTTGAAGAATAGGATGTTTCTAGGTTTGTGTTCTTTCTGATGTCAGCTCAGTTCTCAACTGGCTGACAATAAGGGCATTGAAATGTTAAAGCATCAGACTGTTTCATGTGGAAGAAAAAAACAATACCTTTTGAACTGTGCTTTCATTAAACATGATCCTTTTCTATGCTTTTCAATTATTTGTTAGATGCTCACGACCTCCTGAAAGACAGTTGCTTTGTAATTTTCTCTGTATGTTTATATAATTTGTTTATATATCCCTGCACGTCCATTGGCTCAATGAAGATGAATTCTTTACCTAGGTCCACCAATAACTGTATTTCTTTCTTGCAGAGGATGAAAATTGCTTTATATAATCTAGACTTGTTAGTACAGTATGTAATGATAATTAAGTTGGCCCTACCTATTGTTTTACATTTGCTCTCATTACTTTCTGCAGGATTTGAACTGCTTTGTGCTCTGTCGTCACAAGTTCTAGGCCAGGGACAAACACCTCTTACAAACTGGTTGTCATGATGTCAGGCAACTGCTATAGTCACACTCTTCTTCCACTGTAATTGTGACAGCAAGCAAAGTTCATGCACTTAAAAATTTTGCCTTCTCTCTACCTTGTATAGTTAGAGGTGACTGCAATTCCCTGTGGATGCAGACTTTTAAGGCTGGTTGTCTATCAGCACAAAACTGTTGACTGTGATATGGTGTAAACTGCTGGGGAGAGGGTCTGGTAAGAAGGTCTGTAGAGAAGGATGAAGCAGGTATCTAAACACAGGGCTCTTCATGCAATCAATCTTTCCATGTAGATACCGTTCAGAATCAAGTAGGGACAATCCATAAACACAGAAATACAGATATTGTAACTTGAACAACATTAGGACTAAAGCCCAAGTCTGAAGTATTTGTGGACTTAATCTAAATTAATTTTATTTGCCTTTTCCAAGAGTTTTTCTTATTTCTTCTCCCTCTCTGCGCTCCTGAAATGCTTAAAAAAATATATATATCAAAATAGGCAGCCCCTGACTTGTATAAACTGGTGGGAAGTTCTCTATTCTTAAACACTCAGCTAAGACATGAGCACTATTTATCGCTAGCAGTTAGGCCAAATTAGTGCCTTACCTACTTTTAGACATCTTATTGAGTTCCCTAAGGTGGAGCATAGTCACCTTAGATCTCTTCTGTGGTCTGTGGAGATCAACAAGCACTAATAGCTGCTACAGTAAAATCTGTCACCCTTGGAAATCGAATGGGTATAAAAATGGCCCAGCACTTTCCCTCTGAACTCAGACACCAGAGGTAAATGCGCAGTTATTCAAGGTGAATCTAGACTTTCCTGTTCTGCCTGCCCTTCATCCATGTCTTCTTAAATTCTCCAGCCTGCTCGTTCAGATTAATGTCTGTGTGTTGATTCATGTTTATACAGACCTCAGCTGGGTTTGACAGGGCAGAGATTAGCCCTGTACAGGGCTGATTACAGGGCCAGGATGTGTGTGTATATATATATATATCTGCTTCTGCACATCAGAACTCATGCAAGTAGCTGCTTATATATATATGGTGTAAATAACGATCAAGTCCTATGTTAGAAGGTGCTTCCAGTGTTTTTCCAGCCAATTTGTCCTTCCCATCTCTGCTATTTTAAGAACTTGCTGTAGAAGGAGCACTTGATTTCTCTTATCTCTTCTATACAGGCTATAATTAGAATTAGCAGAAGTGTTTTACTTAATGTTGCAGTAGTTCTTGTGTACAGCACTCATATCTTAAGTATAATTAACACTATATAGCTCCCATTAGTGTTTTTAAGCACTTAAAAGGTACCATAATGGCCAAAGCTAAAGTTGTCATTAAAGGGCCATTGCTATTTATTATGCTCATAAAGTAGACACTTTGCTACAGAAAAATATATAGTTGGGTTCCATTTAGAAAGCAGTAACACCAGCATTAGTGATGGCACCCTTGGGATTAAAGGACGGCTTTAAATTGATCCCATTCTTATTCCACACAGGAGTCAATAGGGAAATGTAAAAGCAGGTGACAAATCATTGCATCGCACAGCATAACTCTGATTAGCTGAGTTTTGCTGGGAGGCAGGTTTGCTGTTTTCTGTGAACATTCTTTTTTGTAAACGCTTGACTATATTATTTTTTGTGTCTATTTTCCTGTAATTGCATATATATTTATCGTTCAGTTTCATTACTTTTCAGCTTACATACTATGTTGTTTTAAGCAATTATCAAAAGAAAATGTTTTATACCCTCTTCATTATATTTTGGGAAAAGAGCCAGGTACATTATTAACATGAGGATCTTGCAAGAATTTTTCCCTAGCACTCTCAATCAGATGCACATGGTTGTGAGCACATAAGGTTTCTTATTGCCACTGCTTCATTTAGTCCACTTAGTGATTGAATTAGTTTTTATAAGACATATTTTTTCATACGCAAAAATAAGAGGCTCCTCTACTTTTATAGCTCCTTCTTTCTGAAGAAGTTAATCCTCTTTGCCGACACTGCTCTGAGGATACATTTTAGTCACAGTCCAACTGTTGGAACAAAACATGAACCATTTACAGCAGTAAACAATTATCACTGAAATGAGATAACAATTTGATGGTCTTGCATGATTAATGTCCTACATAAATTCTTTATGACATAGAATTGAAAGATGGTGTTATGAATGTATAATAGAAAGTCAACAGAACACGTCACCTTTTGGTTAGTTTCTAAGGAAACAAGCCATGCAATCAGTGTTTTCATAATAATCAGAGGTTCATAACAAAACTATCATGTATTGTCCTTACTAAATTTAATTTCCAAAGGCACAGTTGTTGGGTTTTTTTGGCCTTAGTGCCAGTTATGTACACAAGAGGTGAATTCAGTTAATGGCATCCCTAGAGTCTTTTTTATGTTTGTGATCCAGGGCCAACATTTTCAAATGTCGGTACCTACATTTAATTTAAATTGCCATCTATTTCTAGGCATATAAATAAGTGGTCTGTTCTTCATAAGTGCTTATTATTCACAGCTGATTCTGACTTTGCCCTCTGGATCCAAGGTGAATAAATGTGTTTAGTATCCTTCATAATCAGGACTACAAACTTACGAAGTTCAAGTATGATTTTGATGCAAAGGTTTTTTAAAGTGAGAAGTCCAGTATTGCAGCCCTAAGTTATATTCATGTAGCCTATAGAATGTCTAAATTATGGGAAAAAACTATTGCATTAAAAAGCAGTGAAAGTTGTGAAGCATGTAACATGTTTAAGATCAAATCTTTATTCCTTCTTCATGCATTTCTGAGTGTTGGGAGGATAGAGACAGGCTTTCTACAGTGATGTCTAATGATAGAACTAGGGGAATTGGGTGCAAACTGGAACATAGGAGGTTCCATGTAAACATCAGAAAAAACTTCTTTACTGTGAGAGTGCCAGAGCACTGGAACAGGCTGCCCAGAGAGGTTGTGGAGTCTCCTTCTCTGGAGACATTCAAAACCCGCCTGGACAAGATCCTGTGTGATGTGCTCTGGGTGATCCTGCTCTGGCAGGGGGGTTGGACTAGGTGATCTTTTGAGGTCCCTTCCAACCCCTAAGATTCTGTGATTCTGTGAGATTAAATTTAAATTTATATTAAAGCAAAATAAACTCAGATATCAGAAGCATCAAAAATAATTTGCTTTACTTAATAATTTTTAATACCTCTCTTCTTATTCCTCTACCTACATATACATACACACACATATAAAATAAACTTACTACAGTAACAAATTGGAAAAAAGTGTTTTTGTGATCACCTTGCATCTATCATGTATTGAGACAATGTTGAGCCCTCTGCTGACTTTACTGACGGTTTGGAGTCATGCCTGAGAGGAACAAGTTTGACTTTCATTTCATTGAAAATTCTTGTTTGGTTAAAGGGATGCTCAGAGTTGAGAAAAATTGTGTGCTTGTCATTTCATCATGCTGCCATTGGAAAGAAGGAGAGAAAAGTATCATTTCCTCTCCAGATTTTTTTTTCACAATGGTACCTACTAAATATACAAAAACTCCCTCTGTCAGTTTTATACGTATTTATCTGTTTTCCCCCAACTCCTGTCCCTACTGTTTCATCAAACCTGTGGTGTCTTAAGGTAGCATAATGTTTGTTTTAACTCATTTGTTTATTTCTTAATCCTTAGTAGGTCATTGGGTAAAAGGACAAGTGGAGGCAGAGCTAGAGGGTTATTGTATTACAGATATTCTTGGATGTGAAATGGGTATTTAGGGCCACAGTGAGAAGACAAATATGGAGTAGATACTCTGAAGTTAAAGAAGATGAAAAATTTAGTACAGTATGAAAGAGAAAATGGTATAATTCTATTAAGAGGGTAGGTAGTATCTACAGAAAAATGAAAACAGAAAAATAAAGAAACGCTTACATTAAGTGAGTCTGTCTCCTAAAATACATTCTGTAATTTTCAAATGGATGTTGTCCAGGAAGGTATATTCTGAGAGCTAATATCTTTTGATAGATAAAGGGTCATTTTCCTTTACAGAGTTCAGGTTTTAAATTAACTAAAAAAATAATTATGATTGGTTTGATACTTTAATATGTATACAATCTGAAAGAGATTTCAATTAATATGTTACAAATCTGAAAACTGCCACAATATTAGTGAAGGCAGCAATTTATTTTTGATGTCTCTGCTTGGGTGTTTCCTAGTGATTTCTCAAACTTAAGTTAGCAAAGAGTAAACAAAAAGTTTAAGCGATCATTTATTGCCACAGCATGAAGCTGTCCTTCCTCAAAGAAGAATAGAAATAGGAATACCTATTACTGTATTTATAGTCCATCACTAGGAAATAAAACTCATCAATAAACTTTTTTTTTTTTTTATAGTCCAATTAGAAAATGTGACTGGGAATAAAGGTCAGTAACACACTTACCTGGTAAGATGCTGATATACATCTGTGGTGAAGAAAAAAGTGAGGCATAATCTTTTACAGTTTTATTTATTATGTCATTAGTAAAGCTAAACAGAACTTGTGCTTTCATGGAATCATAGAATTGTCAGAGTTGGAAGAGACCTCTAGAGAACATCTAGTCCAACACCCCTCTAGAGTAGGATGCCCTCAAGCACATGACTCAGGACTGCATTCAGGCAGGTCTTGAATATCTCCAGAGGAGACTCCACAACGTCCCTGGGCAGCCTGTTCCAGTGCTCTGTCACCCTTACAGCAAATAAGTTTTTCCTCATATTTAAATGGAACTTCCTGTGTTCCAGCTTGTGTGCTTTGCCCCTCATCCTGTCACTGGGAACTGCTGAAAAGTGTCTGGGTCCTTGCACCCACCCATAAGATACTTGTAGGCATTAATAAGGTCTCCCCTCAGCCTGCTCTTCTCCAGGCTACAGTCCCAGCTCTCTCAGCCTTTCCTAGTAAGGAAGACACTCCAATCTCCCAGTAATCTTTGTTGACCTCTGCTGGTCTCTCTGTAGTAGTTCTCTGTCTCTCTTGAACTGGGGAGCCCAGAATTGGATGCAGATCTTCTACTGTGGATATGTTATTTCCTTTTAAAGTTGATATTTTCTAGGGAAAAAAATTTGACATGATCGTTTTGTTTTCCTCTGTGTGAAGTTAAATGTTCTGTCCAAATCAGTTTCACTTGCCCTTTCTACTTGTTGGAGCTGCCAGAACATCTCCAGTGAGCTGTGGTTTAGAAGCTCATGTCCATATGATTCTGCAGAAGGTTTCTGGCTAAGCTACATCTGTCCTCTGGCTCAGGGAAATTAATCTGCCATAAGATGATGTAGCATAGGAGAAGTCATTTGATCAAAGATCCAAGTATATGAAGAAACATATGAGCACCAAACTCCTGATGTTCATGAGGTATTAAACTGATTCAGAACAAAGTCTTGTGACACACAAGCTTTCTGAACTTTAAATTGTTTAAAAAGCCATTCTATTGGGACTTTTTTCCCAAAGTGGGAGTGTAAGAGAAAAATTCCTAACCTTGGCCAGTTTTTCTTAAAGAGAAATCCAGAATAGTCCAGTTATCTCTGAGACAGAGGAAGAAAGTGAGGCTACATGACATAGTGTTTGTTTAAGCAGGGGTTTTATTTATTTTTGACAAATAGAAAGATGGTACCTCAGTACTGCATAAAACGTTCACACAATGTTTCAGTAAGGATCTGTTCAAGCAAACTCGTGTATTTAGAGTTTTCTTAAGTTCAATATGGGTCATATTTTAGATATGTATTATGTAAAAATTGCTTAGTCCAACTCAACCCATTTTGTTTGGGAAAGACTATTGGACTCCACCTGAGGTTAGGATACTAGGAGCTGCTCATGTCTATTGATTACTTTCTTCTTTTTAAAAAATGTGATCACTTTTCTTATTAATTAACTAACAGGCAATTAATTTACTGCATAATGTCAAGCACTAGAGGATTTAATATACAGGTTTTCACTCATTCAGTCTCTCTTGTAGCTGTTGAGTAGTAAGAGAGTTACCTGATCACTACTCAGCCCTGTCAACAGCGGAGTGAGTGAGCCTAGTTTGCTGCAGGATGAGTGCTCTCTTCCTTTGAGAGCTCACAATTTCCAGAAGCATTCACAGTTTTTAAGTGTCCCTCAAGCCCTTATAAAGCTCATTTTTACCCATCTAGTAGTATCCTTGTAGAAAACCTACTTTATGCAAACAGTTCTCTTTTCATCAACAGATTGTCAAAGAGTTATTGAGCTTTCTGGTAAAAGTGATAACACTACCTCACACTCCCTGTTCCTGCCTGAAGACCTCAACAGGGCTGCATTTCTGGGCTTCCTAGAGATCAACAACTTGTATTAGTGGGGCTGTGCTTGAATCCTGGCCGGCGGGAATCCCTCCTTTCCCAGCTATATCTAGATACCTGCTCTTGGGCAAGGGGCTCTGTCACACCTGAACCTGAGTGACATGGAAAATCAGAGGCCAGCTCTCAGTGGGGCAGACCAGTTTCTTCCCCTTAAGATAATATTTCCTTTGAGGACCATCTTTGAATTTTAAATGTGCATTAGGATATTTTTTCTTCAGGTTTGGATTCCTTTTTCCCAAGATTTCCAGATATTCCACGTATAATCCTCCTTTTGAACAGTGCTTTCTCCTCTGCTGCTTAGCAGTTTTATCAGTCCTTTACTGTCAGAGTGCAGCAAGAGTTTTTTTGCAGTTAAACAACAAATAGTGAAATATTCCTGAAGTGGACTTCATTATTCTTCTCATCACACCAAAAGTGTTGTTCAGATAACCTGAGCCTGCCCTGTCTGCTGAGACACCTAAATTAAAACAGGCTCTGAATCAACCATTCAAATATTTATCCTCCTATATTGTTTTTCTCACAAGGAAAAACAAAACTAAACTAAACTAAACAAACAAAAAAATACACCCCCAAAAAAACCCCACCAAAAAAAACCAACCACCACCACCACCAACAAAAGAAAATAGGAAAAAAGGTAACAATTTTGCTTTCTTAAATAAATTGTTTCAATAAAAATATCCAGTCTCCAATACGTTTTTAGCCTGATTTTCTCAGTCTCTTTTGAAGAAAGCAGTGAATAAGTAAGATAACTGGAATTTTCTTTTATTTGACTCATTATTTCCTTTGATGTAAAAGGACTATGGTAGAACCCATTTTATTTCTGCTGAAGTCAGTAACAAAGTTCCTATAACATCATCTAGGGCCAGGATTTCATTCTCTGTGTGTTGCTGTGAAAAGGTAAAAAACCAGTGTATTTTTCAAAGATTTGGCCTATCTTCTCCTGAATCACTTAGTCAGTTAGGCCACTGCTGAATCCTTTTGAAAATACTGTGCAAATAATACATTATTTGTGTCTTGTTTTTCTATTACTATATAATATAGAATTTTAATAATGGGTTTTTTCCATAATGTCAACTGTTCTTAAAATGGCTGAATGTTAATATTGCTGGAAAATTAAAAATCTGGTTCCTCACATTCTAAGGCCAAATTATTTTCATTAATTCAAAGACCCTGAAGATGAATGGAAACATTTTGACCTTTCCTTTTTTGTTGGTTTTAGATATATGTAAATATAGTAGGTATTTATAGGTGAGAGAAATCCATGAGATTCCTAGGATGTATTGTGTCTTTTCTGACAACAATCTCAAAAAAGTGTAGGAAAAAGTTCATAGATAGTTCCTTAGCTGGGAAACTCTTTAAAAATTCCCCAGATTTAGAGAGAATATGCATTTATAAAAATACATGGATCCTAAATATGATGGGTACCAGTAAATAACCTAAATATTACTGGGTACCAGTAAATACTCAAAAGCAAGTAAGTGATGTAAAACAGGATTTTCACATGCCTTGTTTGATTATGTTTGAAAATTTTTGTTATTCTTGAGATAATTGTTAGTTTTTAATTAAAAACATATTAAAAGTTTTGGGGGTTTGGTTATCAAGAATGATAAGAAAGGATTTGCCACATTAAATACACATTTTTTTCAGTGAACCACAGTTTAAAAGTAAAATTTTATTCTTGTCCTACAAATGGCCTGTAAATTCCTAAACCACCTCATATGGCCTTTATTTTGTCCACCCTGGCATATCAAAGGAAAATAATTCAAGCATTTTGGAGACCTAATTATTTGTTTCTTTGATAATCCTGTTATATGCCTTCCTGGTTGATTTTCTTTAAGAACGGAAGTTAGTCTTAGAAACTGAGAGTCTCTTTTGATCATTGCATCTGTAGAAAAGTGAAGCTAAAGAAGCACATGTGCTGGGGGTCCCGTTGGGGATAAAATTAACATTCTGGCATGTACTTAGTAACTGCTGTCATTTGTTGATGGTGGAAGAGGCTGGAGAGCATAAGGATCTTGTGCTGTGCACTTCTTCTGACAGCAATTCTAACATCTGCAGAAAGGCATTTAGCAAGAACTAGGAAAGTGGAATAATTAATAATAAAATTATACATATGGTGTGAAGGTGACAGAGACAAATGCATTTCCATCTCTAGCTGTACTATTTCTAAGCCATCCTTTTGCTGACTAAATCAAGTGACAAGATACTGAAGAAGAGCATATGTGATTATTATGCACCATGTAGAGTTCAGAACAAAGCATAGATAACTGCCATGCAATATCAATTTGTTTGATCTAGGAATAAAATCTTCAGCAGATTTTCTAGTGCCTGAGTGTAACTTTGAACAGTTTTATTAGTACATATTAACTAAAAAAGCCTCATCTGACCAAAAGATTAGCCTTAGGTGGTACAAAGCTGATGCAGAGAAGGTTACTGCAGGAAGCAGCAGCATATAAAAATTATTTGGCTAGTGTTTGTAAGGATGGACTTGAAGTGAGGCTGAGACTATTCCTTTGTATTCCATCTCTCTTACTGTAGTGATCTGAAACTTCTACTCTCTCAGAATAAATTAGTCTCATTTCAGGAAAGGATTTGTAAGATGCACTTAAAATGAAATGATTCCCAGTATGTACAAGTTTCTGAGATTTTATCTTCTGTTCTATGTATTTATTGAAAATTGTACTAGCTGTCTTGACACATTATCTGCTTTGGTTGCTGGATACTGTTGACAGACATTTGACCACACGTTTCGTCCGTGTAACGATCAACAATTTACCAGCCTGCATTATGTTCATGGTGGTAAGAAAAACAGAAAAGGTAACATGACTGGTTAATATTCATCATCAGTTACATCAGTGCAAAATTACTGTCTGTGGTTTCCTGTCCCATTTTTTCACCTACATTTACTCTTGCCCTACTTTTTCACCTACATTTACTTTTCTCTCACTTTACTGCCAGCAAAGCATACACAGTGATGTTTTCTCCTACAGAACATCTTTTGCAAACACTAATGCTTTTTAAGTGTTGACCTGTCACCAGTTCACTGATCACCCAGTGAAAACAGCTCCAGTATTGTACTGATTCAGAATATACATACAAATTAGAGATGGCTTTTCCAAAATTGCCTTGTCACTAGCATTTTTGGGGGGCATAAGCATATTTTCCAGGACAGAATAGTCTCAAGAAGGACTTGACAATAAAAACTCCACTGAAAGTACTGAGTACTACTTCATATAGCTTTCAGTAGAAGTACAAGAAGTCTGCCTGAAGCCAAAGTAAGCATGCATTCTTGTTCTCTCACAATATTTATTTACTGTGTCAGTCATGGTGAATCTCCCATTCCTGTCAAATTAGACAGTCCCTCTGGCAGGTCACAATAGCCAGGGTGGCATTATCAATATTTTTAAAAGGTCATCTATCAGAGAATGCATCTTGTAGATAATGAAGAAGGAGGGAAAGAAGACTGCTTTGTATGCTTATAGAAGTAAAAATGCTACCAAAAGCTGGTGTACCTTAAGAACAATAATTTTATTTATTTGCATTTTACAAAACATATAAACACCTCCACAATTATTATCTTGCCAAATAAGATAGTTATTCTGTTTCTTATTTAGATCAAGGGCCCATTCAGAGCTAGAAGACTTTTTGCCAGTCTTCTTTGAGACAGGAATTGGTCCACACATGCAGGAAGGAGTTCAAATAATTGGAAGCATTTTATTTAAAAACTAATGAACAAACAAGCAAACAAAAACCCTATTGGTATTAAAAAGTGTTGTATTCAAATGTATGTGTTTTGTTGTGGGAACATGCACTTGGTTATCTGGAAGAAATTCAGTTATTCTAACTTTTATTTGTCTTAAGCTGAAATGGAAAAAACTAATAAAACAAAACTATTCTTGTAAATCCACCAAAATATCCCAGTATTTTTTGGTGTATATAGAAGATGGCAAGCATATCTGGTACTTTACAGATAAATGTGATAAATTCTCTGATCCAAGGAATTTACAGCTTAAATCTCAGAGCTTGGCTTTATGTATCAAATATATGATCTTTTATTTGTATGTATTAATAATAAAAAATGAACTTTTAAATTTTTAATTTTAGGATGAATAATTATTCTCATACATATAAGTAAATGTTTAGACTTTATTTTCCTTTCCCCCTAGGAAATGGAAGATAAGCCAGATAAAGCCAAAAGTATTTTTTCACTTTTCATACTCGGGGAATGGAATCTATGTTAAAATCTTTGACTTTTTTCTTCAGTACATGAAAACAGAAAGGTATTGTCCTTTTAACCGAAAACTCCACATCTGACATCAGCAGTTACTATCAGCTCTGTGATGACTGTCAAGATGTGTAGGGTGTTCCAAGTGGCTGTGAAGAAAGTCAATTGCTTTATGATGGAGCAAAATCTCACTATGCGACCACTTTGATGCACAAAAGACTACTGGCTGAGTTACACATGAATGAAAAATCCCTTGCTTGGTTTGTTGAGATGCCTTGCATGACCCAGAAAGACTGGACCCAGAAAAAAATGTGAACTTTCTAATGTGGCATGGCTCTGTGGCAGGGCAGCATGGGTTTCAGTCATTTCAATAGTCTGTTGGCACAGCAGGAGAAAAGCACTACGGGTAGCTTTGGCTGGCAGCTCAGGTTTTCTCAGGCAGCAGCTCCAGGGCATTGCTGCTGATTGTGCAATTTCACTACAGAAGTTTGTATTTTAAACTACAGAGATGGTTCATTAACAACAAATAACTCCAGCTCACAGTGTGCCTCTTCCTTTCTCAATAGTTAGAACATAAAAATACTTTGGCACAGCTTTTTTATACTGAGAACCCCTACTGACAGTCAAAATGCTGCTGTCCTGTTTTCTGGTCACTGGTGCATATTTAGGGCTTGACTTAATGTCCATTATAGTTTATGGAGAAGCTTCACAGCGTTCGCTTGGCTTTACATCAGAGAAAAAAAGAGGCAACACTGGATCTTCATCAGCTAACAGAAAATCAATTTTAATTCCACAGGATGGAATTATTGGGGTAGAAATAGAAGTCATTAAATAGCCGTGTTTGCTCCAAGACTAGTGGTATGGAAGAAGAACCGAAAAGAAAAATTTTAACTTTGGATTGCCATAATTTTTATACTCGCCTACATAATGGTGGATTCCCTTGTTAACCTAATAGCCAGCTGGTATTTTTAAGCATCTGTTTTTTCTCATGGAAAGGAATGTAGCTATTACTCTGTAGACAAATGATGCTGCTACTTTCATTCTGTAGTTAAAACTAGTTGACATAAAAGAAAGCAGCAGGGTAGCACAACACCATCTTTTTTAAAAGCTACTGTAAAATACAGGCCTGTAAACTTTATGTAGTAACAGTAAATGCATATGAAATAAACACTTAAATAGTATAAGGCATGAAAGAAAAAAAAAAAGGGAAGGGAACCCACAGTCTGGGCTAGGAGTGGGTCCTCCCCTGGGCTGGGATCACACAAGCAGTGGTTTGTAGCACAGCTGCCCAGGAGCATCTCTATTCAAGCTCCTTCGAGCTCTTCTTCCAGGAGCTCCAGGTTTTGCTGAGGTACCTCCAATGATCTTACCACCACCATCACACTTAGCAGAGAACAGCTGGTTTTCTGCAGCATCTGACAACAAAATAAATTTAAGGCAATTAAAGGACACATGAAAAAAATTGAGGTTAATCCAGGTAATCTTTTATTAACTTGCATCTGTCTGTGTATCTTGGATTTCAGTATTTGAAACTGTTCAAATTTGGGCTCCAGGAGTCTTTCTTTTTAGGCTGGACTTGATGATCTTAAAGGTCTTTTCCAGCCTTGGTGATTCTGTGATTCTGTAATTGTATTGATGCATACTCTTGCTGTATCTGAAGAGCCTGTATCTTCTAGCAAGCTTTTCAGATACTTACTTCTCATGTAAAGATAAAGATTTATGCAAAGACTTGTCATAACATTTTCAGTAGAGCTCAAAAATCTTTAACTCAAGGTTGCATAAGCACCTTATGCAACAAAGTTCATACTCTGCTCTTCTAAACTGACTTCTCACTATAGAAGTCTAGCTTAAAAAATCTGAAGACTTCTTGTCCTAGACTGAAGTCCTG
Source organism: Chaetura pelagica (assembly GCF_000747805.2). Lineage (NCBI taxonomy): Eukaryota > Metazoa > Chordata > Aves > Apodiformes > Apodidae > Chaetura > Chaetura pelagica. The sequence continues at coordinate 1,015,458 of NW_009952990.1, read as the reverse complement.
CAGGATTGTTCCTTAGCACTTGTAATAGACAGAGGTTACTAATAGACACTTTTGATTTTATTTTACTGTCTTCTAAGGAGAGGTGAACTATTGAAAGTATGTTTTTAGATACCACATCAGCTTCGTACCTTTTAAACTGTTCAGTTTGTGTACACACTCTGAATTAATGACAGTGGGTTATGAAAGGGCAGTAATCAATAAGACAGCTCATTATCTATGATACTTCTAATTATACTGATGTGAGTACGAATGTCTTGGTTTAACCAAAGCATATTAAAAAAAATGCCCTAACAGGACATCTCATTATCACCCATATTTTTGCTGTGGAGTTTATTAGAAAATCATGCTACTCGTCTCAACTGCCACAAAACCAGCATTATCCCTAGGGCATTTTTTTCATATCAAGGTTAATTTAAAGTGATTAGCATAAGCACTACTGATGTTGCTATGGGGATAGGAACCTCACATCTACTATGATGGACATCACATGATTGCTGGTACAACTCCAGTATGATTGGATTATTTGTTTTAGTGTCATGCGAAATAAGTCACCTGATGAAGATCAGAATCTTTTTAATAGCATTCCATATTCTCTAAATCAATCACCTTTTCTCCCTTTTTCAGTATTCAAAGTGCCTGAAGAGCACATAAAACAGATGTCTTTGGTTTACTGCTACTTGTGTCTGACTGTCTGGTAAAATCTGCCACTAGTGACTAAAATACAGGCCTATTTGAAAACAGAAAATAACAATTAACTCTATTTAACCATAGTTACAGTATTTTTTTAATAACCTGAAATAAAAACTTAGTATTAATACTTTTAAATCACACTTTATAATAAAACCCTGTCCTGAATGCATGCAGTCATGTATTGATGGATGATCCCAGTACCATTAAAGTCAGCGAGAAACACCTTACTTTCCTCAGTAGACATCTTTGTGTTCTTCTTTCTGAGTTCAGTCACAGGAATATTTAAGTACATAGTATTGCAGTAGAGAGAAAGAGAAAAATGTTTCCTGATGACTCAATAAGGACAATAATTAGCATAGAAATGTGGCATATTTAAAATGTTAATTTTAACATGTTTCTTAATAGCATCACCTTACTCTCATAACTTTGGACAAAAGGCTATGATTAATGGAGTCTTTAGCAATATCACTTTAGTGAAATGAAGTGGGTTTGTCATCTACAGGATACTTTAGAGTCTACAAGGTGCTGTGTAATGCCTCTTGGAGACACTTTTAGCTGACCACTGACTGCATAGGTAACAAAAGCTCCTCAATTTGGTCTTCTAATTTACATCTAAAGCGCACTCTAACTTCAAATACAGCTTATTAATCTTTCATCCACTTTTGTCTCTTGTGAGTATTTCTGTCTCTGATGTTTGGATTTTATATCTACAATTTTCTTGTTTCCAATAAAGTAGAAGTAGTTAATTGGGAAACTGCTCCAAATGCTGGCTTTACTTTCTAGATAATATTATCTTTGTTATGTGATTTTTTTTTTAAGCGTGCTAATTTTATTCTATACAGTATGATATTACACTGAAAACGAATATGAAAAAAGAACAAGTAAAGAGGATTTTTAACATACTGAGAATGACAAAGAATATCTTAAGCTCATGCTTCATTTGCTTGAACACTGACTTAAATAATTCTCACTTCTACTTTTAAGATGGAATAAATTTGTGTTTTAGATAGCACCTTTTGTCCCTCAGAGAGTGTCAGAAAGTAATTAGAGATTGATATTACACTCTGATGATGGCAATCCTGTCATTAGTGGTACTTTGAGCCCAAGCTAACAATAGCAGTAGTTTGTGGGATTTGATTTGTTTATCATGTTAGCTGGAAGTCTGTGGTATTACTGCCATCTATTCACAAGACATATTCTGATCTTTAACTTTCAAAGAATAGTCACGTGGGAAGGGCAAGGATTCAATTTAGTGGTCTTTGGGAGGGCAGAAACATAGCTGCTCAGTACTCAGAACCATCTTCAGCAGTCAAATAAGAAATGGATTTAAAAGCTCATATCACTGCAAAAGTGTTGTGTCTGCTGAGCAGTTCAGTTCCTTGTTGAACAAGCTGTACAATATTTGGCTACACAGAGTAAACGCATTATTAAAAAAAAAAAAAAAAGATTAATTGATCAGTTTCTTCACAGTGCTGGCTCTTTTTATTCACTCACACCTATGCAAGGAGGCTCAGCTCTTCACTCATACTGATATTACTGTTAGTTTTTAAAGTGTAAATGAATACACCATACAGTTAATCTTAAGAAATGGGGAAGTTGTGCCTATGAATGTAATAACATAAACCAATTGTTCCTGGCTGGAGTATGAAACAACTTCTTACTCTGCCTGCAGAAGAGAGAATGACTTTGGGCCTTTTACCCACACACAGTCCTGCTCCTCTGCAGATAAGTGGTAAGGACATGGATCCAAGCTCATCTCTGTTAGTAAACATTGCTGTAGTGCCTGAAGTAGCTGGAAACAATCTAGAAATGCTGGCATAGGCAAGCCTTTTTATTTTGCTGAACACTGGAGTTGAGATATAAATCAACTGGGCCTCCTTATTTCTCCTCAAATGTTTGAAGAGTCCTTGATGTATAGGACTAGGGAAGTGATCGTCCTCCTCTAACTGGCACTGGTGAGTCTGCACCTCAAATACTATATTCAGTTTGGAGCTCTTACTACAAGAAATACATTGAGGTGCTGAAGCATGTCCAGAGAAGAGCAAGAAAGATGGTGAAGGGTCTGGAGAACAAATCTTAGAAGGAGCATCTGAGGGAACTGGGGTAGTTCAGTCTGGAGAAAAGGAGGCTGTGGAGACTCCTTATAGCTCTCTACAACTACCTGAAAGAAGGTTGGAATAAGATGGAGGTTGGTCTGTTCTCCCTAGTAACAAGCAACAGGACAATAAGAAATGGGCTCAAGTTGTGACAGAATGGTTTGCCATGATGATACTCTGATAATTTTCAACAGCTGTGATGATACAGAACTGTAAAACTATGGCTACTAAAATGACAGATGACACCCAAAGTATTTCTGATTAAAATTAGTAGTTATTTTTTAAAAATTAAAATCTTATCCCTTCAGGAAAGGCTAGACACGTAGGATACTAAATTTCATTTATAGAAAAGGCATTTCAGAAAAATCCTAAAAAAGAAGTTTAAAGATATCCAAAGACATGATTTGGTATTCAAAGGCATTAACATTTTTATCATTAAAAAGTTTACTGAATAAAAACATGAGCAAACTTTTTGAATTAAAAATATTTTTTTTCTAATTTGAATGTATCTATACTTGCACCTACATTCAGATAATATATATGTTACAAAAAATTAATAGTTAAGAAGATTGCTTCTGAATAATTTCACACTCTCCAGATTAACAGAAGAGGAAATTGTATAAGAATTTCAACCACTTGAGCAAAGAAAAGACTTTGGGAAAGGTGTTAAGTTCTTTGAATAAGCTTTTAGAATTACTGTATATTCTAACAAAGTTTCCAGAAATTCACCTGTCAGTACTTAGGGCTGCAATATATGTTGACACCAATAGCCCTTAAAATCACTTTCTCTCCTACAGCTCAGTTTACTATGCTCCACTTTTCTGCCCTATATATATTTTGTGTCTATGAACAAGTGCTGTATTTTCAGTATAAATATGTAAACAAAGGGATTCCCCCCAGAATTTCTATGCAAATACTTTGACTTTTTATTTTGTTGTAATTATGTAACAACCTACTAAACTAAGATTAGTTACCCCCTTATGTTAACAACATGTTTAAAAATTAATGGTTAAATAACAAAGTGGAACATTTTGCACCGAACATGATAGTCCCCTAAAATTGGGCAGCTGGTAATTGGCACTGGTCATTTCTGTTGTTCCATTTAATTGTGTAATTGTATCCTAGCTCCATTAAGAAGGATTGTTGGAAAATGTTGTAATGCAGAAATGCCATATTCAGGTATATTTCAAAGCGTTTTTGTAGGATTATGAACTTGCAAATGTAAGGTCAATACTTTCCCAAAGCTCACATGTGGTCCCACTTTAATTTTAGCACTACCAGTGAGATGTAGTTGCCGTTATCAGAGATCTCCCTGTGTAACTCTTAAAACCAGAAGATGCCAGTTCCCCAGCTGTTGTGATTCAGTATAGCTCTGATGAGGTCAGAATTTTAAATATATTCCAGGAAGGACTAGAAACTGGTATTTGGCACTTAATTGGCATCATCTTTCTCAACTGAGAGGGCTTACAGTTTCAGTTGATTTTAGTGTAGCTAAGTTTGTGTTAGTGACATGATTGTACTCTGATAGAATACAGCTTCGTGAAGTGATGTTCAGCATGCAGAATTAATTTGTGAATGGGTTTTGTAAAAACCCTCAGTGTTGGACTGTGTTCATATAAAAGAAATGGGAGGCAGAGTGTCAACGTCAGTGGGAGGAGACCTAGGGTTCTACTCAAACCCACCCTAACCATAAAATTGCCAGTCAATAAGCTTTAAATCAACACCTCCATGTAGGAAGTCTGTATGTTCTTATACTTCATCTGTGAGTGTGATGTGTATCAACTACTCAGAAGTTTGGAGTTCAAACTAAAATAATAAAGAATCTGTAACAATACAAGCCTCTGTTTGCTTCTATGCTAAGAAGTACTTTGGGATGGAGGTTGTGTTATTGTTACGAATTTAATGTGTTACAGAATATGTATGTTTTCAAAGCTGAAGGAAGGAAAGATTTATAGGTTGTTGTTTTTTTTTACTTAAAGGATGCATGGTCAGGCATGGTTCTGTTATATTCCATAGTGGGAATCTGCCTTTCTTGCTCATAGGCTTGATTCTCAAACACTTAACTACACAGTTTTTCTCCAAGCTTGTGAGAAAAAAATAATAATTCCTTCCATTCTCTGCAGGGACCATAAGAAGAGAGGGCAAGGTTAGGATGAGAGTTCAGATTCTGTTCTTTTTGTTCATTATCTGTAACAGTTTTTCAGCCATAGTGGGGGCTTCTACATGCAAAGAGAAGGAATTTATTCCACAAAGAGAGGGAGAGGACAGTGGAGCACATACACTTCTCTACCCCAGATTTCTGTGAGTGATCAAACTTTTTCTGGGCTAGTAAGAGTAAAGGTACTAGGATTTAAGGTCACAGTTCTGCTTGTTAACATTTACCTCCCAAATTAAGCTTTTAGTGGCCTGTTTCATCCCACTCGTGAAAGAGATGAGAATTTATTAAGAGCTCCTTCTCTCTAAATTTCCCATTACTAAATTAAGCATGGAAGTGTGGTTTTCTTTTTCCTCAGATACCATTTGTTTCCCAAAAGTAATTACAATATCAGCTTGATAAAGGCTGCTAGTAATTTTGTTAAGAAATTTTCTGAAAAAGAGGAGGGAAACTTAACAACCTAAGAGAATTGCCTGTGGAATGGGGTGAGCTCCAGAGATCTCTCTACTACCCATTAGGAATTCTAACCACTGTAATTAGCAGCAAATTTCCCTATCTCTGTATGTTAAACAGGGAATTAATCTTTGGTTTGTAACTGCCTGGGGCAGGAAGAGACTGAAGGAAGGAAAATGTAGGCATGCGTCTGCTTTCATATAAGCAACGTTAGCTGCGCTAGAAGGAAACAAATCCACAAATTGCACTGGCTTCTGATTTATAACCCTGTTAAAGTTCAGGGGCTTTACTTTGGTTATAATCCCATGAAAAATGCAAATGCACAGGTAGATAGGAAACACCCAAGCAGAGAAATTATGTGAGTATAGATGCAGGTTTTTAAAATCTGATGTATAAGAGATGAACATTCCCATTGTAGAGTTACTATACCAAGAAAAATAGTTACTTTTTGTGAGGGTTGTTTTTGTTTGTTTGTTTGTTGTTTTTTTTTACTGCCTATGCAGTATCAAACCTTACGTGAGTAAATATTTTCTGTACCAGGAGAAATAAGGAAGATGATTACTATGTGACAAGACTGATAATGTCTTACATTGTCTGTTAATGCCCGGTGTGACTCTTGACCAGCTGCTTGTTGCTGACTGGTAATCTTACAAAGATAAACAGACTGAAAAAATAAAAGACAATACATTGGTATAATGAATTACAAAGCTAGATATAAATTAAAAAAAAACAAACAAACAAACCAATTTGCCTTGCCTTATGGATTATATTTAGTTGTTGTTTATCTATCAACTTTGGGAGACAGTTGGGGTTGTTCAGCCTGGAGAAGAGAAGGTTCCTGGGAGACCTCATAGCTGCCTTCCAGGAACTGAAGGGTTCCAAAGAAAAGCTGGAGAGGGACTTTTTACAAGCAAGACAACAAGGGGTAATAGATTTAAACTAGAGGAGGCAAGATTTAGGTTAGACATTAGGAAGTAAGTCTTTAGTTTGAGGGTGGTGAGACACTGACAGGTTGCCCGGCGTGGTTGTGGAGGCTTCATCTCTGGAAGTGTTCAAGGACAGGTTAGATGGGACTCTGAACAACCTGATGTAGGAGGAGGTGTTTCTGCCCAAGCAGAGTGGCTAGAACTTGATGATCTTTAAGGTCCTTTCGAAACCAAACCATTCTGTGATTCTATGATGAACATTATCAATGTTCATACAGTTGCTGGGTATGGTGCAACCTTTGAGCATCCCTCACAAATCGCACTTAAGTAAATGGTCACTAATCTGTGCTCATAATATTCCTGAAGTGTGCACAAAAGCCAATTGAAAGCTTTTCTAATGTTCTAAGGATGCCAAACGATTCCCACTGGTTTTACAAGGTAGGTGACAAAGTTAACTGTTTTCCTTCAAAACAATGTTGTTGTTATAAATAATTACACAAACCAATTACACAATATGACCTTTATTTTAAATTGGACGTGGCTCTGAATTTTATAATTTGCTTCTGTTTCCCTGGTTGCCATAAACTAATTGTGAGCTCTGAGTCTGTATTTAAACAAAAGGAAATGGTGATAAACTTTGCAGTTTAGATTCTTTTTTACTTTCCTGGTTCAATTACTACTAAAGGTAAAAACTGAGCTAAACTGCATCTTTACTTACCCAAAATCATTGTTTATTTCAAACTTACCCTCTTTCCTCCCTGCTGCTAATGAGAATGACTGAATAGAGAATGAAAAGTGACCAGTGAATTAAAGAGCAAACTGTCATATGTACCACCTGAGGTGCTTTCTTTTTTAAATCTGGTGCAAAGAAAATAAGTCTGCTTTAGATTTGGCTTTGCTATTGCACATATAAAAGAAAAACAAAAAAACCCCCACAAACAAACAGAATAAACCCAAACATTTAATTATTCTGGTATCAAAAGCTTTGCTCATTCCAAACTATTTTGCATATTTTTTGTTGTTCACCTAAGGCAATTTTGTTCTGTGTTAAAACACTTATCTAAAAAACCTTGACTGTCTTTAGAACAGAACAGATTAGAACAACATCATCAGCCCTATTTCTTGGATTCACAAAAGGAAAACTGACATATTTGATATGCAGCAAAGTGTTCTTTGGATGTCAGTTTCCCAGATTACTTTTTTCCCCCTATTATTTATTCTTCTTATAAATTTAAAGCTAAACTTCAGTCCAGCCATCAAGCCATAACTAAAGCCCAAGGACAAGCAACTGTTAATTCAGAGTAACAGAATAACCATTAAGAAAAATAGCATCTGAAAAGTACAGTCACTTGAAAAAGAACATTGTGAAAAATAAGTTATTTGTTATAATGAGATTTATTATTCTTTTTAATACCATATTGACATTGTCATAATTATTCTTCCAATGCAAGTATTACCCAAAATGCTAAATTTCCAACTGAAGTCAATTGAATTCATCAGTGGAAAACATGAGTATTTAGTGAGGCTGGATGGAGTTTGCTGTATGAAATTTTTATCTTTGCATTGTCTTGTTAGGAAGTAGTGGCAATCTGACTACTTTGGGGGAAGCATCTGCAGTGCACTTTTTGTGTCATTAATAGACTGTTAATTACATGCTTCAGAGGCTTCTTTGGGTCATGTCTAGAAGCCAGAAAGCAATTTCTTTTCCTTTATTGCATGACAAATAGTGGAGGGAAAAATTAACCAGGGAAGAGGTGAAGAGTTGAAACATCAGAGGTGCACTTGGAAGTAGAGACAGCATGCTAAAAAATTATCTGGTTTTGTTTGATAGTAAATGTTAAACCTAATGATGGCAGATTATATTTATCTGCTTTTCATTGAGTCTGATGGTATTTATCCTCCACTTATGTAAACATTTTTCTTCCTTGTACACAAATATGGCAGAATTCCAAAGCCACCACAGTCCATGCTAGATCACCAAAAGAGACTGGACCTCCTCCTGCTGGTAGAAACAGGGCCTGCCCTTCACGGCAGAATCCCAATGTAGGAGTTCAGGGATGTCCTGAGTGAAGATGGTAGCAATGATGAATGAAATACATTCCCTTGAAATACTAAGGAAGCCAAAAACATTGACAGTACAGGATGAGTATTCAGGTTCTTATAAACAACAGTGCAATATATGTGTCATGACACACAGGGAAGCTCAAGAAAAAGGTCTGTGTGACAGATGGTGTAGAAGAATCTGGAGTGTACTTTTCAACTTTGTGACTTTTTAGTACAGGCAGCGCTCTCCTGACAGGAGAGATGTGTCAGGAGATTGTTAGCGGGGAAGAGAAATCATGCTCAGGAAACAAGTATCTTCTATTTCTCTGAAAGAAACTGACATAACTGCTAAGTCATTATGCCCTGCTTAAGCCTTTGGAAAGGGATGTCTTTTTCCTATAGAATTTAAACCAGGTACATAAGAATATGACTTGTGTAGGTTTGCTCACATCTAGAATTATTTATTTGATATAAATAAGCATGACTGTCACAAAACTATTAAATAAAGAATACTTAGACTACACCTGGAATCATCCTATAATGTTTGCACACCAATATGTGAATAATATTTATCATTATCTGGTCTCGAGTATTTCATATTATTTTGCATTTTTATATAGTTACTGAAAAAAGTGGAATTGACAAAAGCATCACAATTGAACTTTGGTGATGCAGTTAATTGTTGCTAGTACTTGTACCTCGAACTGCATCCCAGATAATTTATGGCTTGGATTTCTAGGTAGTCACCATCCAACTGTAAATACATAAAAGTGCCTTAAAGTTGATTGTTGGAAGATGATCCAAACGAACAATAATGTGATTATTTTGAATGCTAAGCCATGTCTGATGAAACTTCTATTTTTCCTCAGGAAAAAAAAACAAACAAAAACAACACACAAAACCCCCCAAAACAAACAAACCACAAAAAATACAAAAAAACCCAAACTATTCTAGGATTTTTCTATCAGGGTTTGGGTTTATAGCCTCCTCTGATATTTTACATTATTTGAGAATATTGGGGAAAATGGACAGTATTGAAGTAGATTTGATACCCCCCCCCCTCCACCTCCCCCCCCC
>NW_009952990.1:992949-1005863 GCF_000747805.2 Chaetura pelagica | reverse complement strand
CCCCCCCCCCATTTCTTCTTTTTCTCTGCTTGGTTGCAGTTCTTCATGAACTCTTGTATTACATATTTTAGTTTTTAAACACTGTTGGAGCATGGACGAAGACTGCCAACATCAGTTAACTCATCACTTGCGTATGTTGTCTGTAGATAAGCTTGAGCATAAATGTCTACACTCCCCTAGTATCTCTTTTTCTACATGAATGACTTTATTTTCACCACAGAAAGAACAATAATGAGGCCATTAAGTGACACAGAACATGCTCCTCTTTAGTCAAAAGGAAGCATACTACTCTGTGTGCTACCTTAGCATACCTTTTTCTTTTCCTCTGCTATTCTTACAATATTTTAAAAACATTTCTTCTTTGTCACCTTACAAAAGTCCTTAACTTCTGTGCTGAATACCTGTGGCACCCTTGCTTCTCTCTCCAGGACAAGTACTTGTGGAAGCTAATTGTTCATAGACACATTAAAGTCAAGAAGCTGTGAGTCTTTACCCCAGATGGGTATCTGAAATCTTGTATTTGTTTAGTTCCTGACGCTGTTGTCATTGAAAACATTGTTTCCTGTGGGGTTTCTGGGTGATGATTGAGTATCTGCTACACGGAGCTGTTTGACTAAGAGATTTTGCGTGGATGACCAAAAAGCTTTCAGACCTGAATTGCTTGCTTTTCTGCTCTGAGCATGTAAATCTCCATTGAAGTGGATTTCTATAAACTTCTTTGTGTCAGGCTTTTTTTTATATAGGTGCATATAACACTCCTATAGATAAAAACAAAACTGCTTACAAAAATTCTAACTACACATAGATACAGATATTCTGATGTGAAAAGCTTAATTTCTGAGGGAATTACTGTATTTCCCTGTTGAAATTTATTTCTAAGCTCTGAACAACTTAAAATCAAAGGAATCAAACCAACCAGGCTACATTGTTTCCTCATATTTTCAAGACATAAATCCTTAGAGTGCCAAATGTGTATCTTCAGGGCAGCAATAGGAGGGGAAAAAATTTATTCCAGCACTGTAAAAAGTATTTGACTAAAATACTTGCCATCTTCCACAGCAGGTAGAAAATCATGAAACATTTACACCCAACTATCTTAATAGCAATTTATTAAACCAGTTGTATGCAGACGTACTAAAGGAAAAATTAAATCAAATATCTTTATAAAATGTACTAAACTAATTTATTTTACTGCACCTCAGCAGGAGGAAAAAAATAAAATGAGTACAAGCCTGCCACCAGTAATGAATAAAAAACACTCCACAGCAGGAAAGAAAAGAAACAGAAGGACTGAAAAATAAAACCTAAGATTGAAGGCAGTTCATCATAAAAAGTACCATGTGGAACATGACAGCTGTGGTCAAAATAGGTGCACCTTTGTAACTGCATGCTGGTGTTCATTCAGATATGACAATCTCATCTCATTATTAGCATATTCTTGCAAACCTTCTCTTTTGTGCACATTAACAGAAGCTAAAAAGGCATCCCACCTAGACAGTTTACAAAAGTTAAAAAGAATTTTACAAACCCTAACTTCTGTTCAGTGTAACACTGCTTTTTCCATGAAGATGTAAGAAAGGGAAAATGCAGCCATATTGGAAACACCATCCTCCAGGACTCTGAGGGTATTATTGTCTCTTATTTGGGTCATATCCCAACTGTTTTCAGAAAGAGTTTCACCTTGCTGTACTGCCAGTGTGAACCTCTGGAGCAGCTGCTAGAGCATTCCCAAAGGGTCTGATGGGTCAGTGTCCATTCAGCAGAGGGTGCTGGTGTTAACACAGCAGCCCGTCAGTTTTCCTGTTTCTGGAAAATATTTACCTTTGAGACATAAAAAAGAAATGGCAGATATGAACAACTATTTGCAGAATGTTCTTTAAAATGTTGAAAATGTGTGTTAATATATGTCTGTGGGCAGAGATCTTCTTTAACTGCATTAAGCAGGATATAGAAAACTTAAATGTGTATTTCACCTTTTTTTTTTTTTCCCCTCTAAATATATTAATTTGATCTATTTCCAGTTAATTCAGATATCTCTGCTGTGCTTAGAAGTACATATGTACCAATTTACTAACTTCAGTAACAGCAGTTCCTGCTAAAATGTTGTCAGCTGTCACAGCTTAATGTAACACTAAAGTTGCTACATGGACAATATGTGTGCACAGGTACCATGCAGCCACGGGAGTACATATTCCTGTTCCACAAGAGGACAACTGTCAGAGGTTCCTAGCACTTTTATGGTAACATCACTAATGAAGAGTGAGCACCTAGATAGGAGTAGTGACATTGACATAGACCACTGGTAGCACATTTAGCCATGTTTAGGGAAGAAAACTAACATTAAAGCCCTGGGGACCTAAGAGAAATAAGCCTGAGGTGACCTTTTTTAACATTATTTGGACCAAATGGGCTGACATGATGGAGTCAAGATGCAAAAGCAAGCTGTATTTGGGTGAGTATTCCTTGATGCCTAGGGAAGTTTTTGCCTTGGGGTTTTTTTTATAGTGGTTTTAATGTGGAATGACCAGTCAGTTTCATGTCATCCAGTGTCCAGATTACCTGTGGAAAGTTACCTTTTCCACCTCTGATGCCTTTCCCCTTGTCCTAGAACTTACCATGGGACCTGGTCCAGCTTTTTAGCCTTCTCTTGTCTTCAAGACTGTTCAAACACTGCTTTTATTGCTACCACTCTGGTGCACAGAAATGACTAAAATTGAGGGAGTTTTGTGGCCAGCAAAGAAAGGTTTGCTAAGTGTCAATACAAAATTTAGGTGAGAGTTCTATGTAATCTTACTTCCAAAATACTAACCTTAGAAATGTCCGTTTGCTGTAACTGCAGAAAGAGAGAGCTGATGATAAAGCCTCGAGACTACCTAGGGGAAGTGCAATGAAAAAACTGTATTAAATGCATTCTGTTGAAAAAAAAAAATCTGCCAAAATTAGGATATTTGAAAATATTGCCGATTTTTTTTTTTTACTTGATACATAAGTCTGTATTGGTGGTTGACTTTGCATCAAGTGGCCATAAGATTTTGATGCAAATCTGGAAGGTATCTCATGGCAAAATGGTGCAAGAGCAACATTAAACTTTCCTATTGGAAGCTCAATACCCAAGGAGAATGGGCAAAGTTGTAGATAGCTATTAATTAATTTCCAAAGAACTGTTCTTGCACACAGCTGTTATTCTTCTAAAAGAAGCCAATATAAATTGCCTCCATGTGACAGAATACTTGTAGTCACAAGCAGTCCTACTGGCTTCAGATGATCTTCATGCAGACATAAAGATGATGGAATTAGAGCTAAATGCTATCAGGAAAATAAATACATGCATGCATACATAGATACATACGTTCATCACAGATACATAAATAAGCCCTTATTTTCTTATTGCTACAAATACTGTCTAGCATTTTTCAAGCAGTGAATTCATTGCTAAGAGGTTAAGGATGTAAGTAACAATTAACTGAGGATAATATCTGATGTTTTGGAGAAGAGATGTGACTAAAAATAAATCTGTTGGTTGTTTTAGTTGGGTTCAATGTTCAAAAAAATGAAATTATTTGTGATGGAAACAAGTACAAGTGGAGACTATCTTTCCACCCCAAAAAAAGCTATTTTTAATGTCCTTTGTATCTCAGAATATGAAGATGGCTAAACCTATTTCTTCCCAAGGAATCCTCAGTCGGAAAGATGCTTGGAAGACATTTTAAGATTAAAGATTAAAAAAAAAAAAAAAAGAAAAAAAAGAAAAGGAAACCAAAAGAGGTCCTTGGCAAAAACAATGTTACGATTACTGAAACCTTCTCAAATAAGAGAAAAACATAAATGGCCAAACTGCAGGGATTAGTTTTAGGGCCACTACCATTTCTTATAAATGACTTATAAGACAGGATGGAGAGCAGAATATAAATTTCCTTGTGTCATAAAATGAATTTAAGATCAAACAATCCAAATGACATTGATAGAATTCAATAGGATTTGTACAGATTAGAGAGTAAGGAGATGAAAGGGAGAGAGACAAAAAAAAATTGCTACACAATGGAAATGCAACTCATGGCATTGATATATTTTATCACTTCTGGTCCAAATAGCATAGCTTATAAAGTGGTGTCATAGTCCTACATATAATCTATTTTTCTAATAAAATGTGTACATCTTTATACCTCCTTAAGCTTGCAAAGCTTGACTACATAACGAACAGTCCTTGTCTCTAATGTGGTTGCACCATAATTCAATGGTTTTAGATAATTAGAAGGTGGAATTCATTAAATGCATTGTGCTGGAAGAATTGCAGCATCCTACCCCATGTTCTTAATGTGTGGAAACAGAAATCTGCTTCTCAAAAGCTGTCACCCATTAATGTTCTGCTGCAGAGAGGGATAAAAATTTAAACAAAGTCCAGATTGATGTGAGCCCAGTGAGCCATGGTGAGGGCCATGAAAATAATGCTGGGGAGGGCTAGTGAATTTTGGGTTTGGAGCTGGAAAGCAGGCCTGTTCTTTCTTTCCCTTTATGTAGCTCATACTGTAGAATCGTAGAATCATAGAATCATAGAATGTCTTGGGTTGGGACTCATCTAGTCCAACCCCCCTACAATAAGCAGGGATGTCTCACGCCAAAAAAGATTATTCAGAGCCCCATCAAACCTGACCTTGAATGTCTCTAGGAATGGCGCCTCCACCACCTCTCTAGGCAACCTGTTCCACTCATCCACCACCCTCAGATTAAAGAACTTTTTCCTAATGTCTAACAGGTCTTCCCCAGCCTTTGTATAGCTCCTTTCAGGTACTGGAAGATTCACCCAGTGTCTTCTCTTCTACAGGCTGAACAACCCCAGTTCCTTCAACCTGTCTTCATAAGACACATGCTCCAGCTCTCTGATCAGTTTTGTTGCCCTCCTCTGGACATGCTCCAACAGGTCCACATCTTGTGTTGGGTATACCAGAGCTGGATGCAGTACCCCAAGTGAAGTCTCACCAAGGATGAGTAGAGGGGCAGAATCACCTCTCTCCAAACCGTGGCCACACTCCTTTTGATGCAGCCCAGGATGTATGTGGTTGGCCTTCTGGGCTGCAATTGCACATTGTGGCTGACGTCCAGCTTTTGATCCTGTAGTACACCCAGGTCTTTTTCCGCAGGGCTGCTCTCTAGCATGTCTTCCCCCAGCCTGTATTCATATCTCTGGTCTTCAGAAAGCATCTTCTGGCATTTGCTGGTCAGGAGATGAGAAAGAACCTACTTCTCTAAACATGGTGAAAATATTTCTCATTACCCTTATCAAGGAAGCCAGCTCTCTGATCAGTTTTGTTGCCCTCCTCTGGACATGCTCCAACAGGTCCACATCTTGTGTTGGGTATACCAGAGCTGGATGCAGTACCCCAGGTGAAGTCTCACCAAGGATGAGTAGAGGGGCAGAATCACCTCTCTCCAAACCGTGGCCACACTCCTTTTGATGCAGCCCAGGATGTATGTGGTTGGCCTTCTGGGCTGCAATTGCACATTGTGGCTGACGTCCAGCTTTTGATCCTGTAGTACACCCAGGTCTTTTTCCGCAGGGCTGCTCTCTAGCATGTCTTCCCCCAGCCTGTATTCATATCAAAATATTTCTCATTACCCTTATCAAGGAAACCCTCTCTCTGTTAGGCACAACTTTGGCAGGACAGTTGTTTGGTCCCCTTACTCTGTTTTCATGGCAGAACATTTTACAGTCACGGACGGAAAGCTATTCATGCTAATGTACATAATACTGACCACATTTTTGGTCTTCATCTTGTAATTTTTCAAACTAGAGCAACTGTGGGTCTTAAGAATTGTATATTACATTCCAGAAAGTGCTTGAAAGTAATTTAAAAACTGGACAAGGTAAAGACCTAGTTCTACAAATACTTCCAAAATCAGCATTCACTATGAAGTGCCTACATTTTACTAGGATAAAACACTGAGGAGTAATTAGAAGTTAAATCTCACTTGGAAATACACATCTTGCATCTTCTTGCTATTGTTTAATAAATTTGGTTAGGGATTTTTATAACTTTTTTTTTTGTTTTTGCATGTTGGGCTGCTTTCTTGAACTTCCAAAGGCCAGAGGACACACATGCTTTCAAGACCTTCCTTTTACTTAAGGTTGTATTTTCTTTTTTTTTTTTTTTTTTCTTTCTCCCACCCCACCTCATTTTGGTTCTCCTGTGGTTTACTTGTTTGGTCTTCCCTAGGTCACTGGCTTGACTGCAAGGGTGGAAGAGTTAATGATGCATAGGCAAAACAAATATGAAGCTTGTTGTATGCTTAAAACATTTGGTTTACAGGCTTTCCTCAGTCCAGGAAAAGCCTGTAGTTGGGGATTATTGGATGATAGCAACCTAGCTATAGTCCTGATGATAGAGAATTAGTGTGTGTGGTATTTTTCCTAATTTATATAGGTATATTTTGAAAAGATGGATTAATTATTGAGTTATTTACTGTGGAAAACATGATCCAGTGGATAAAAGCTCAGTTCTCATTGGCTCTAAGTGCAGGAGTAGTAAGACTTTGAAGAAAGAAGTTATGTGAGATGTTTCATATGAATGAAAATTTAAATGTTATGAAAGTCTGTCTCTAATACAGAGCAACAAGCAAGCAGGCATTGTGGTGCCTGCAATTATCTTAGAAGGCTTCTATCTGTGTAAAAGGAGTTGTGAGAGTATCTTGAGACTATGTGCCAATTCATAGAGTTTATAGCAGTCCCATTCCTTTTGTGCTTTCTGGCTATTTCTAGGTTGCAAAATGTCCTATATATTTTGATGTAAAGTCTTCTGAGCTGTATTTAATCCTTTGACACTTTTATAGTGGGTTGTTATATTCCACTTTTGTTTCCTTGCTATTACTGCACTTTCTATTCTATGAAGTATTTGATGCTTGTAGCCCCTTCTGCCCCCACTTCTCTATTGATGCTTTTCATGTCAGTCTTTCCTGAGCAAGGAAGACTCCATATAATTCTCTAGGAGCTGCTGCAGAAGGAGGGCTGAAGCCTCTAGATCTGTTAAAACTCTGTTTGCTTAATGCCTGCAGGCTGTGTATGTGTCAACCAAACAGTTCACTAGCTGAAATAGGGTGAGGAAGAAGCAGGGGGTCATGATGAATGTTTTGGGCTTTCACTGGGGGCGAAGGTAAATGTCTGCAGTCACAGTTTATTTAGCTGTGTATGAATGATTTGCTGTTTCTATTCTTTGTTTTTAACTGGAACAGAGAAGTGAGGCATATTGGATTAAGGTGTTAGCACCATGGATATAGCACGCAACAGAATTGCTGCCTGTCATTACACCAGCTAAATGGAAAAAATATATGGATTTATTTAAATCTCATAGCAACATGCTTTACAAATAACCTGAAGCAAAAAAAAACAATATTTTTTTAAGTCAGAGGTAAGCTATAAGATTTATAACAAAGTTCCTAATCTATAATAAATTTACTGTGATGTTGCATCTGTACTCAGTCATGAAAAATCAGCATTCTGGACATTGTTTTGCCTGAGAAGCATCCAACATTTATGCATTGAAGAAAACAACTCTTTGTCTAGTGTGGAGTGGGCTAAGAGTCCTGTCCAGGCATATAATCTCAAAATGCAGCAAGTACCACTACACTTCATACTTGTTTTGGAGAGCAGAGTTGCTCAGACAGCAGGAGCTGAATGTTCAGCTGTCCAAAGTGTCCATGGAGATAGGCTGGTAAACATCTACTTGTGAGTGTCCGAATTGTGCCTTACCTGCAGCAAACTAAGGTCTGTTTTCTAGGGGCTGGAGTCACGCTTACTTCATGGGCTGAGAATTCTTTACTGTTGTCCTAAGATATTTGAGAACTAGTTCCTCAGTAACAGCAGGGTCACTCTAACAATATTCAATTGCAGTTTTTGCTTGCAGGACTTGTAGAGTGAAAATTATTGAGCTTCCCAGAGCCACCTTTTTTTGTTTCTGTGCATAACTATGTAAGGGGATAAGTTTGCTTGAAAACTTAGCTGACAAGTGTAATGATAAATTAATTATTTAGAAAAAAATATTTTAAATAGAGTAGGCTTATATAGACAGCTCAAATTGGAGGCTTGATCACATCCTTTGAAACTTGCTGGAAATCTGAAATGAAGTCTTGATGAGTATGAAGATCAAATCTGAGAAAAGCCACACTTAGTGTATACAATTTAAGGTCTCCTCTTCTGATGAAAGTATTTTTTAAAGCAATCAAAATCAATAATGCTTATCATTTTGAAACATGTCTTAGCTGTTCCTCTTGCTGGGGAAAACTGAAAAAGTAGTAGTGCTTTTGGGGGAGAATTATATATTATTGGAGGGTAATATTGTATTCCTGTACCTGTTAGGAATAGTAGTCAATAACCAGAAGAGTATTTCTCAGGGGTCTGCACAAACACAGAATCAAAGGTGGCCTGTATCCTTAGCAGGATTGAAAGAAAAAGTGTGACAATAAATAAAGTAAGTAATCAAAGAGGGAACCAAGGGAAACAATGGAAAAATAGTAGACAAGATGATAGACAGTTGCATCAGTGGACATGCTGTTTTCATGGCAAGAGAGAGTTACAAGGGGAGAATTTTAATAAAGCAATCAAGAGGTTTATGGGATGCTTCTTCCATGGACAACTCAGTGCCCCTGAAAGTGAACAGCAAAAATTATTTCCTTATTCTTTTATTTTTGTTTGTTTGTTTGTTCTTTCTTCTCCTTTCACAGTTTCATATAAGCTGTGGAATAGATCTTGACCCACCAGCTGCAGCTGGCTTGTATGTTAAACTAGACATCTTGTCCATGGAGTTTTTTGCATCATGTTAAAAACATAATTCAAAAAGCAAAATAATCTTCCATGTTTTTTTCTAGTACTGTTGTGTAATACCACAATGGCTCAACCCTTACCTGTGTCTGCTTTGGAAAGCCGTTGATAAAGATGACTGAGGGAACAATTTTTCCTGCCAGTGCTAACACTCCCTGGAATTATAATCTCTGGCTAGTGAAACTAAGCGGGTAACTTGAATGGAATTACTGTTACATTACCGTGGAGACCAATCCTGCACTGGAAAATGAGTGAGCTAAATGACCTAATGAATATTTTCCGTCTGCAATTTCTTGCATATTAAGTATTCTTTCAAAGCTTTTCCTTCCTTTTCCAGCTAAGTTGAAAGTCTCGGTGTTCCTAAAAGAGACCAGCAGTAAATGTATTTTTTTTTTTCCTGAAGGTGAAAGGCTTTTTCTTACATGGAGTAAATCTCAACTGCATTTTTTCTTGGGAGAGTTTTGGTTTCGTTTTTGTTTGTTTTTTCTGCGAAAGTAAAGCTCTTAGATAGCTGCTACTGCAGCTGGATGCATGGGAGGAAGGGAATTGGCAATTGCTGATTCAAGATCTGCAAGAAAAGGTTTTCCTTTTTCCAGGATATAAACATCTATAGCAGGTTTTGTGTCATCTGGAATTCAATGTCCTTTCTAAATAAAGTGAACTGTTCTAAAACAGTTCAGCATCAGTTTAAAAGTATTCTCTTAGGTCAATTTTGGTCCTGATTGCAATATTCTAACAAGTGTTTCTATTAATCTTGCCTGTTCCTGAGCATATTTTGTGTTCTCAGTGTATCCTTTTGTGAGCTTCTTCCCTGCTCCATCCTTGCTGATCTTGAAGTGCAAACACTATTTGAGCAGCAACTTCCAGCTAAAATCATAGGGAGAAAATGGAACTGCTTTGAATTCAGTTAGGAAAAAAAGAAAAAGAAAAGGTATATTTTCTTATCTACTTTTTACTAGTTCCATGCAAAGGATAAAATGAGGACCCACCCCCCAAAAAAATAATAATAATGCTCCAAGGTTTAAATCTGCCGAGGAGGCACCTAAGGAATCTGCAGTAGAACCTTTCTGTGGCCCTGCCACATTCTTAGATATGTTTTAGAGCTGCAAAGGGAGTTTTTTTTATTGCTTTTCCCAAGACTGGAAGGTAGCTGAGGTCATTGGTGCTGCTATATTGCGTCTAACATGTTTTTTCTCAAGTGTGTGTTCCAGAAAACATAATCTATTTGTATAAAGTAAATTGAGTATGTAAATATCCCACTCAGGGATATTTTAAAATGCCTTTGGGAACAATATTCAGTAAAATAAATAAACAAAAAAAATAAAGGTAAATCTAGTCCAGCCCATTTATTGACATGTGTAATTAGTCTTTCACATTTCTGTGAAGGGAGTGAGTAACTGTAAACATAGCAGTCTTTTGGGGTATTCTGGCTGGCAAATAATGTCGTGGTTGAAAAAATGAAAGAAGCCAATGCAAAATTACAAGTCAAACACAGATCCACTAAGAGGGTAAAACTGTTTCAAGCTACCTTCTGTATGTGTGCATGCATACATGTGTGTGTGCATACAAATAAGCACAAGATGTGCGTGCTTTTTCCCCAGAGGAAAAAGGTGCCTTCTCCCTGTTCTCCTTGATAAATCTGGATGTGAGAGAAGATCCTGAAAATTAGCAGCTGTGAGGCCTCTGGCTGTTGGAGACAGCTTTAAGCCCTAACTTACTTGCAGCTGCATAGGGCTCATCCACTTTGTTTAAGACTATCGTATCAGCTTTTTTTTTCCTGCTTTTTTCCTTGATGCATGATGGATGACCCCATGTAAAGTCCTATTCAGCTTTCTTCAGAGATGTGGGTCATGTTTTATTCCATGAGGTAATTGGACATTAGGCTGGTTTTGGTGTGTAGTTAGACATTTTTGGTCTTTCATATACCACTAGGGTTCCAGCCCTGTTTAGCTCCCTCTTCCACTGCAGTTATTGCTTTTATTTCAAAACAGTAATGGAATCAGATTTAACTGTTGTGGTTTGGTTTGTTTGGTGTTGGGTTTTTCTCATATCTTGGAACAAAGAGGTAAAAAAAGGGGCATACAGAAGTATGTATGCTACAGAAGTAGGGGTTATGAACAGGACTAAGTAGGAGTTAAGAACAGGACTAAGTAAAGACAAACATTGACGTGTAGTCAGGCAAGAACTTATGTCAAAATGGCTATAATCTGTTGTGTCAAAATGGTAAGTAAAGTGTAGAACAGGAAGAAGACCATTTTGACATCATGATGGCTGCTGTGATTTTTCACTAACCTGTTTATGGCATGCTCGTGCAGTGCAACGTACTTCCAGGTTTTTAGGAAGGTAACAATAGCACATGATTATCCAAGGACAAAGGGAGACTATTTTTAGGACTTCAAGAAATTGATCATTTTTAGAAATATCTTCTAGATGAATGGGAAATTAACTCAGGCAGAGGGTAGTGTGTTTGAAGGTTGTATCATAAAAGAAGGTATAGCAAGGTTATGCAAGGAGCTAACAGGCTGATAGACTCTGAATAGAGTAACACTGGTAACAGAAAACAGATGCAATTGAAAAGACCAAACATAAATTGTGAGGCAGCTTCACTTGCAATGAGTGTCATGGCTGCTAGACAGGTTGCCTGCTGCAGAAAATTAGCTGTGCTCTGTGTTAACCTGGGGTTAATCCTTCATGTGCTTAGGATTTGGCATGTGGTTTAAGTTGAATAGGTCTGGGAGGCAAATCAAAGAGACATGATGGAGTGTCTGTGTATTATTAAAGAGTAGAAGATGAGGGTTTATCATGTTGGGATCCTGAAGCAATGACTATACATGAGCACTGAATAATTTTATGTTTAGGTATAATTCATGTCTTAGCTCTTAGGTTGCTTTTTTTTTAGTGGGGCAACTCATTCAGTCATCCACAAATCAATTATGACATGCTATATATGCTTCTTTTCTTGGGTCTTTGTGGAATTTGTTTGTGAGAAGCTTTGCCATGTGTTCGCTGCTTCAGTTTTGATCACTCCTGTGATTTTAGACGAGACATAATTCAAATATCTTGGATTAGCTTTCTATACTAGAAGAACTCCAGTTTACATATAGCGCTCAAAGTCAGGATACTTCTTATCCAGACCCAAAGAAAGTGCTTAGTCTGAAAAACTTTCCCATTTCTTGAAGTTCAAGCCCAA
Source organism: Chaetura pelagica (assembly GCF_000747805.2). Taxonomy (NCBI): domain Eukaryota; kingdom Metazoa; phylum Chordata; class Aves; order Apodiformes; family Apodidae; genus Chaetura; species Chaetura pelagica. The sequence continues at coordinate 993,864 of NW_009952990.1, read as the reverse complement.
GTCCAAACAGATATCTCAGGACTACCTCTGATACAGACCAGATCTAGAGTAAACTTCAAAAATCTTAGGGGTTCTTTTATCACTGAAATATTTTGAATTAGTTCATGTTTTGCTAGAGAAACACCTTGGATTTTCAGTGAGAGAAGCACCTTATATTCCTTCATGCAGCAATTATTATTTCATTAGACAGACTTAGGCAATGCATTGCATTTCTGTTTCCCTTAGGCCTAGTTTCTCTCTCTCCTTCTGTTGTCCTTTGAATCTAGATGAATATTGTCAACTAATTGCTAGTAAGACAGGAAACAGATTAGAATTTTCTTCTGCTGCCCAGTTGCTCATTAGAAGACAAAACTCAAGCAACAGGGCAAAATGTATAGCTGATGTAGTTCACAGTGGCTCTTGTGTGGGTGAGGCTCAGCTGACTTAGTTCAGAGTAGGCTCTGAACCCTGACTTGTAAGAAATGGTGAAAAATTGCCACCGGAAGGAAAATACCATTTTTCCTTTACTGGATTTTGATTTAGGACATAAATGAGGAAGTGCTTCTCATCAATAATGTAAATTCCAATTTACTTTTGCAAATGAAGTGGAACTTGAATACTAAGTTTTCTTTAGGATTTTGTGTTCTTGAGAGCTACTAGACAAGGGAAACTTCTTCAAGTGAAGTGAAGTTTGCATACTTTTAATAAAGGGTTCTAATCTCTATTCATTTCTTACCCAGGGTAATCTCTGACTGTCTCTTTTGGATTAGAATCTGATTGTGTCTCTTCACTTCCTATGAAAATTGTGTGTTTAGTATCTGCCTGAAGTGACCTCTTGCAATATTTGGGGATTTTTGTTAACATCACAATACCAACTATTTTTTATAGCTTTAATTATTTTTCTATCTCTTAAAAGTTTGCAGATACTTCTTTCCC
>NW_009952990.1:947793-992787 GCF_000747805.2 Chaetura pelagica | reverse complement strand
TCCCTATAAGTTTTCCCTTTTCTTTTACCAAGTCTTAAACTTTTTACAGATTCTCCTGACTTTCTAAATGGGATTTTTGCTGCCTTATTCTTTTCCTTTTGTTCACACATACCACAGCAACCAGTAACTGGAAAGAATAGTCAGGTTTGTGCTCTTTTCATACCAAATTCTACCTGCTATACGCAAAAATTATAAACTAATCACAATTTTAAAAAAACAAATATTTAAGCATGAATTTTGCCTGATGAGTAGAGTTTGTGTTTAGCTGCTGTATCTGCATATACTGATTTTCATTTATCTCTTAGGCAAAGCTATTTGCCTTCCTTGTCTACAGATATACATGTATATATACACATAAATTAATGTATGCAGAAACGTTTAGTCAAAGCATTCTGTAAGTGTAGGAGATACTTGAGAGACACATGATATGCACAGGTTGCAGGCTCTCGTTTGTCTCTGTGGCTAGTGGCATGGGAAGGGGCTCCATCCCCTACTGCAGACACAATGTGTGCCTTTCTGCTGTCCTCCTGTATGTCCCAGTAGCACTGCTCAGGGCCCACAAGGTACAGGGGCTGCATATCCCAATTCTGGCAATGTTAAAAACCCATAGATAACCACTGAGTTATAAGTTGGAGTAGGTCTCCAGCTCTCTGAAAAACTAGGAACACAGACCTAGCATTATTCCCTGCCCTCCCAAACTGTTCTTTTAGGATTGTATCTCTTGTGGCTTTTCTCTTCAAAAGCTGAAATACTCCAGTAGACTTCAAGAGTTGATTGAGGTTCATTCCAAAGTGCTCATTGCACAAGAGGAAGCACTAGCAACAGAGCATTTCAGAAAAACAGGCCAGCAGTTCTTTCATCTTGACTGCTTTCAAATGATCACAGACAGACTTTGGTGTGTTATTTTTCTAGGACTATTGCTAGAGTAACCTCAAATGGACTTTCTGAATAATCTGTGTACACATGCTTAAATTTTTTATTCTAGCTTCTAACTTTTTGGTTTCAAAAAGGGATTTTCTAAAGAACAGTAGTTACAAAAAATGTAAAATGATAATCCAGAATGGGAAACAAGTGAAGAACAAACATGGAAAAAAATACTGCACAGTCCTCTCTGCTTGATCTCCTGTTCACTCCCCAAGCTGATTGTATAATCTAGTAAATATTTTGCAACACTATGATGAATTTGCTTAGGGACATGGTTTAATGGCAAGCTTGCTGTGTTAGGTCTAAGGTTGGACTAGATGATCTTGGAGGTCTCTACCAAACAAAGACATTCCGTGATTCTGTGAATCTTTCCCATTTTATTTGCCCCAGCCTTGGTTGGTTCTGGTTTAATATAAAAGTGGTTATGCTTATGAGCAGGAGACTTTGCAGGCAAACACTTACATGTGGAATTATTGTACTGTCTTTTCAAGAGAAAATAACATTTAGAAAATTTTCTGCTGTGAAGGAACAGATTGTGCAGTGATCCACAACCAACAACCTAGTAATCATATACTAGGGAGGTGGGGAGCAGTCTGTCAGCTGTATGTATTCAGCTTTTTCTTCTGACTCTGTTCCTGGAGGTGAGGTGCCTATGAAGTAAATTAGGCATACAGGTAAGTAATATGATTATTATTCCTCTCCAGAAAAGAAATCTTAATGAAAGCTGTGGAAACTGACTGAAAAGATATTCTTGTTATATAGTCGGTGAGAACGTATCCACCTGGATGCGTTCCTGTGTGATGTACTCTAGGTGACCCTGCTCTGGCAGGGGAGGTTGGACTAGATGATCTTTCGAGGTCCCTTCCAACCCCTAAGATTCTATGATTCTATGATTCTATGAAATAAGACTGTTAACTGGTATCTGATTATACTACCAGTGACCACAGGACTAGTCAAGTAAAAATTTTATAAAGCTAACAAGCCGTAGGCAAATAGTAACAGTCAGTGTTTCATTGCTTTCAACAGTGATTGGACAAGCTACAGTCTACCTAGTTGCTTGATTCTTTTGTGGGATTTACAGAAAGCCAGATTTACAGAAAGATTTACATGATTCTTCAGTTCTTTCCATGTTGCACAGTAGTTTACATCTCTGTGGTTGAGGAGGATGACATCAAGAACACCTTTAGGTTGTGTTTTAGGTCTGTTTTAAAGTTTGGCAGTTCTAAAAATAACCTCTGTACAAGAAAACTAGCAACAGAAGTGTTTCTTGGTTACAGCACTGCCTTTTAAAACTTTTTGTTGGTTAATGCAGTTTTTGAAGGTACCCTCAAGCAGGATAGGGAGGGCACAGCATTGTGAGAATGGCTCTGATGGACTGTTTCCAAGTTGGCACTTTGGCAAGTAGCAAAGATATTCTTTAGATGAAGGACCTTTACCTTAAATTACTTCTGTCCCTCTAAAGGAATCTTGCAGATGGCTCTGCATATGTAAGCCATCTTGGTCAGAACATGTTAGATGACACACAGATGAAAATCCAAAAACCAAGGTCAGATCTGGAGCTGGTGTAATTGAGTACAGTTCTTGTGGCTGTAGGGTATAGGTGAGTTAGTTCAGCTGTGTATAGTATATGCATGGTACAAGTGCATGTAGGCATTCAGTGTTGCAGTTATGACTGATTGTTATCAGATGACAATATGTGGTAACATTTTCTTGGTTTTAGTTCATTAACATACCCCATCTGACCAACCTAGCCAAGGAATTAGTAAGATAATGACAAAAATGGAAGACAAAACATTATGGGTGGGATATTATATTGTCTGCTTAATCAGAAGTAGAGAGGGATCACAAACAGGTAATCTGAGAAGCTCTGTGCTTTCCAGAGTTTCCCAATGCATGGAATAACTAAAGAACAATTTAGGCAACTATTCAAGGCAGAGGGCTGCTGTGAAGAAGGAAAAGGAAGTGAACACATTTCATAGACTACCATGCCTTCCCCTCACAAAGTAAGCAATCCTCTCTGTTTTTCTAAACGGGCCTTTTATAAACTGAAGAGACCAGAAGGAAAGCTTCCTGTGCTTCCCTGGTACTTCCACACTAGAGCAAGAGTTGCTGCTAGTCTGTTAATAACAAAGAATTTTCTCCTGCTTGGTTGCTGATATGTAACACAGCATATTTGGCCAATGTATTTGAAACTTTACCTTCCCTTTGCAGGCTATGTTTTAGGTTGCTTTCCATAATATATATTTTCCTTCTTTTTCCATGCTTAATAATTTATACTTCTTGATTTGAACTACTCTCTTTACCCTGAAGGATTTTTTTTTTAATTAATGAAGTTGAAGCTAAGGCATTGGTAGCAATCACAAAAATAAAGGCCAGAACTTGGTTTTGTAGGGAATAAAGTAAAAATTGCTTTCATGAGATTCTAAAGGTTGTTGGAAAACAAAATCAGAATGCTGTCTGGGTATTAGAATCACAGAATGTTTGGGATTGGTTGGAAAGGACCACTGGAGATTGTTGAGTCCAATTCCTCTGCCAGAGCAAGACCAGCTAGGGCAGGTCACACAGAAAGACATCCAGATGGGTCTTGAAAGTCTCCAGAGAAGGAGACTCTCTGGGCAGCGTGTTCCAGTGCTCCGTAACCCCTGCAGTTAAGGAGTTTTCCGTATGTTGAGGTGGAATTTCTGTATTCTAGTTTGCATTCATTGCCCTTTGTCCTATCACAGGGCACCACTTTAAAGAGATTGGCCCCTCCTTCTTGACACCCACCCTTCAGATATTTATACACATAAATAAGATCCTCTCTCCATCTTCTCTAGACTAAACAGCCCCAGATCTGTCAGCCTATCCTCTTAAGACAAGTGTTCCAGTCCCTTAATCATCCTCGTAGCCCTCCGTTGGACTCTCTCAAGTAAGTCACTGTCCCTCTTGAATTGGGGAGTATAGAACTGGACACAATACTTAAGATGTGGTTTCACTAGGGCAAAGTAGAGTGGGAGGAGAACCTCCCTCAACCTGCTGGACACAGGTTAATGCATCCCAGGATACCATTAGCCTTCTTGCCCACAAGGGCACGTTGCTGTACCATGGATAACTTGTTGTCTACAAGGACTCCCAGGTCCTTCTCTACAAAGCTGCTTTCTAGCAGTTCAGCTCCTAATCTGTACTGGTGCATGTTGTTATTCCTTCCCAGGTGCAGGACTTTATAACTCTTCTTATTGAACCTCTGCTGAGGATACACTCTGTCCCCTCATCCAGGTGGTTGATAAAGGTGTTGAACAGAGCTGGACCCAGCACTGATGCCTGGGGAACTCGACTAGTTACAGGTCTCCAGATGGACTTTGTACCATTAATCACTACCCTCTGGGTTCTATTGTTTAGCCAGTTCTCAATCCATCCCACTGTCCATTCTTCTACCCCACACTTCCTGAGCTTGCTCACAAGGATGTTATGGGTGACTGTGTCAAAAGCCTTGCCAAGGTCAAGGTAGACTACATCCACTGGTCTCCCTGCATCTATCCTTTAGTCACAACATCACAGAAGGCTATCAGGTTAGTCAGATATTATTTCCCCTTGGTAGATAGATACACGCTGGCTACTCCTGATAACCTTCTGTGACATTCAGGATGTACAGTGCTTGTCTCGAACAATCCAAGAGATAAGTGATGGACTCTGGCACTGAGGATATCTGTTGTTTGTCTTGTTGCATCTGAGAGTTGAACAACATCTGCTGATGGGCTAAAGACATGTCTCAGCAACCCACCCAAACCCCCCCCTCCTGCAAGGAGTACCTGAGAACTGGGGAGTTTCGTGTGGAACATGCTGAGACCAGAGACAAAGGAGTTCTACAGCTGGTGCTGGGAGCAGAATATCCAGTGAGTGCCAGTCTCAAGCTACTTCCTAGGACTGAAACTCCACCTCAAGGAACTAATCCTGTGGTGACAGTTGACTCAACCTTCTCCTTTGTAATGGCTGATCTCATCAATTAGCCAAACAAAGACTACATAGCCCCTGGCATCATACCTGCCCCTGCTACCACAGAGAAGATCTCTTTCTCTTACATCCAGGGTCTGGAATTCATAAGGGCTGGTCTTAGGAGCAAAGACTGAAGCAAAGAAGGTATCCAGTAACTCCGTCTTCTCTGCATCCTCTGTTACCAGGGCTCCCACCTCATTCAGCAGTGGGGACACATTTTCCCTATTCTTCCTTTTACCACTGGTGTGTTTGAAGAAGCCCTTCTTGTTCTCTTTTACTCCTTTAGCCAGGTTCAGTTAGTTCTAAGAGGGCTTTGGCCTTTCTTGTTGCCTTGCTACATGCTCTGACAACTTTCCTGTAGTTCTCCCATGCGACAAGTCCCTTCTTCCACACACTGTCAACTTCTTTCTTCCACGTGACTTTTATTCAGGAGCTCCTTGCTCATCCATTCAGGTTGCCCTCCTCCTGTACCTGATTTTTTACTCAAAGGAATGAACCTATCTTGAACTTGGAGGAAGTGACATTTGAAAATTAACCAACTCTCTTGGATCCCCCTACCTTCTAGAGTCTTAGCTCATGGGATTCCTTCAAGTAGATTTTTGAAGACGACAATGTTAGTTAGTATATATTTTTGACTCTGAGATTAATAGCCACAATTAAATCTGATTTGTACCATTATGTCCAGTGGTCAAGCTGATTCACTCAGGATGAAAAACTAATCACTGAATCTCTCTGTTCCCGAGTTTTGAATTTAAAGCAATGATTTTAGGTATACAGGTATACACTGCTTTTGTTGTAGCCTTCTGCTTTTGAAAGTAGAAGTCCAGTCATTTAGCAGCAGCATGTCAGACATTCATTTGGCAATTCCTGACAAATGTTGAATTGCAGGTGCATAGGCTGATTCTGACTTGCCTGTGCAGCACACCTAAAGCATACCAGACACCTGAGTAATTGACAACAATTAAAAATGTTGGCAGATGTTTGTCCAATCCTTTGTCTGCCTTATCTATTTAAACTAGTTTTCCATGGCTGTTGCTTATTATCTGTTTGCACAAAGTCTACCATCCTGAGGCCTTCAGACAGCACTGAAGTAAAGCTGGTAAACAGTAAAATGGTGGAGGTTTTCTTTTATGGATTGAAATCCATTTCTAGGCATACCACTTGAGAGGAGCTTTGTGAGATAAGAAGTACCTGTAAGAAAGTTGCAATAAAACAGATAAATTAATTCTGAAGTTTTTGGCTGATTGTAGTATACATGCCACTGGGGCACTATTTAGTAATTATTTAGTAATTATTTTTTCATTTGTTACCTTCTTTCCTCTAAAAATATAGCATGGATCTGGACAGATCAGCTAATATCATTTTTTTTCTGAATCAAATGCATGATCTCTGGTTGCAGGTGACAGATACTAGCTGTGTAGAAATGGTAGCTGGAACCTTTCCAACCATCAACCTCATGCAAAATCTGGAACCTTCTGAATCCTTAGCAGATATTATATACTGACATGCTATCCAGGTACTGAGTTTGACAGAGCTAATAATACTATTTATATGTATAATTATTGAAATTACCCATACTCTTTTGATTTAATGGTGTTCAGTAAATTGGCATGCATAATTTATATATCATTGCTGTCAACTATCAATCCAAGTGTGAGACAGCAACATATAAACTGAATGACAGAATTAAGTGTTTATGAGGTTATTCAGGACAAGATCACCATAAACTATGACACTGGGAATTTTCATATCATTTCTTCAGTATTTGTGTGAAATAGGACGCTGTATTTGGGATTTCATTTGTTCCATCAGTATAAAACCTCTTCAATAAATAATTTCAGACACAACTACAGCACTCTGCAGAAAGAACCTGAGGGCAGGATTTATTCTGGAAGTCAGTGTTACCATTTTTTTTTCAATTTGAAATAGGGAAGTCTACAGAGGGCATAGCCTTAAGCTGCTCTTAGGTTAGATATTAGGAAGTACTTCATCACAGAAAGGGTGATTAGACATTGGAATGGACTTCCCAGGGAAGTGGCAGAGGCACCATCCCTGGATGTGTTCAAAGAAAAGCTGGATGTGGCACTTAGTGCCATGGTCTAACCAGTGTGGTGGTGTTAGATCATAGGCTGGACTTGATGATCTTAAATGTCTTTTCCAGCCTTGATGATTCTGTGATTCTATGATTCTGTGATTTTATGAACAGAAGCAAAAGAGAAAATGCTGAGGGGGTTTTTTGGCACTTTCAAATAAATAAATGGATTGTTTTCTGTGTTCTATCAATAAGTACAGGTTAAAATGCACAGTGAGTTGAAACATACTGTCTCACTTTCGCTTGTTTTGAACTAAGTCTATTAGAACAAATAACAACCACAAATCTTCTAAATACTTTTGTTTAAAAAAATAGATTTAATGTTCATGTTCCCATAGGTGCTAAAAATCATGCTTCTCATAGAAACAAATGATCTAATTGTACTTATTCTGTTAAACATATTTTGAGTAAAAATATGTTTTTATCTTATATTTTAATATCTGTGACTGAACACTATGTCATAACTAGTGGCTACTTTCAACTTAGACATTAGTAGAACTTTCTCCTGACTTTAAAATAGCTCCTTGGCCAGGAGTTATGCCAGCAAAATAGCTGTCCTTTGATGACCATTGATTTCAATCATTGAGAGATCACCCAGAATGGCTATTAAGCTGAGGAAGAACATTCAGAGGATGTCTAAAAAGTAAAGACATCAGTTCAAATGTGAAAGCAATCCTGGTACAAATGCATTTAGGATCAAGGTTGTGATGGCACATCCAGTAAGTATGGTGATGATAATGCTTACCTATTAAGTGATCTGGACAAATCATTGCGTTTCATGTCTGTGCCAGCATCCTGCTTTGAGCAGGATTTTGGGCTACAAGCCTTCCTGAAGGCCCTTTCACTCTCAGTTATCCTATGTTTCTAACCTTGAAAAGTATAAATGCAGTTCATGGGTTATAATGACAATACCTAATGACTAGGACATTATTAATGTTTTTCAGAAGCTTACTAGGTCTAGTTTCTTAAGTCCTGCCATTCCTAGTGATAAAATTTAATTTACTGGGCCATAACAGATGTCAAAAAGAGAGGAGAGGATTATGCTTAAATAATGCTCAACCTTCTACATATTATTATATAATTCACAGTCGGTACTGGAAAAAAAACAAACAGATATAAAATGTGAAAGAAATTAAAGAGTATAACTTGTATGTTTATGCATAGTCCTGAGTAAATATTTTCATGTCCCCTAATTATAAATTCCCAGTACAGTACCATATGTTCTTTTGTTGAGTTTCATCTCACCTGACTTAAGAACTCAGGAATGCAGTTGTCTGTACCTGAACTAACCATCCTCTGCTGATTTTCTAGTCAGAAGAAGGGAACAGTCACTTTCATTGTGTGAAGTATCTGGCTACCTGCTGATGAAGTTCCTCCTTTCCTAGAACAGACACTTCAGACGTGCCTTTTTCTCTCCACTGAATATTAAGTAGGCTTAGATTACCACCTCAGATGTTGAGGCTCACAAAATGGACCACGTGGACCACACTCAGCCTGGAACAGCAGGCATAGAGTGTCATATATACAACTATGACAACTCTCGGAGAAGAAACCAGTGATGTCAAAATGATGTTTCTGATGCCTTTTGTTGTGTCTCTAAGTTATTTCATATAGTTTGTGAGAGTGACAGGGAAGAGGAAAGATTTGTGTGCTAATTAGCTGCTAGTAAGAGAAAGACCATAGTTTTATCTGAATCCTGTGAAAATCATATATAAATTTACTAGTGTCCAGCTATGTAGTTTATAAGTAAAACTTGAGGCATAGGCCATGTGATATAGCTGCTGTCAAATCCAAAGATGTCAACCAGATTCTACATGTGATGACCCTTCAGATGAACCCACTACAAAAACAGGATTTAGCATGTGCCTTGTGTCAGCAGAAAACAGCATGAGGACAGAGCAGAAACTTTGTGACATTTATCTGTTATATCTAAAACCACACGTAAAACACTTTGAAAAATAAGTAAACAGGGCATAAAACCTTGTTCAAACATGCTAAATCATGGAAGACTGTTGGTCAGATGGTACTTCAAGAAAGACGGTGTCAGAGTGCAAAGCAGTGCCCTCCCTCTCAAAACCAGCGATGTGATCTGGGATGGGACATGAAAAATGACCAAGGTCAGCCCCATTCCGGCCACTCACAGGCACTGCTGCAGGTCCTGGGCCTTGCCAGGAAGGCAGCCTCTGGGATGGGAGAGGGTGAGGTTGAAGTTGGGGTAGGGGTGGGACAGTGTATGGCTTATCAGCATTTATTAGTGCTGGCTAGGGTGTCAGGCATGGATTTTCTTGTATTCCAGTTTGTGCCCATTGCCTCTCATCCTGTCACTGGGCACCACTGACAAGAGCTTGGCTCCCTCTTCTTTAAATGGATTGGATCCCCTGAGCCTTCTCTGTCCAAGGCTGGACAGTCCAGCTCTCCCAGCCTCTCCTCATAGGACGGATGCTCCACTCCCTTAATCATCTTTCTGGCCCTTCCCTGGATTCTTCCAGTATGTCTCAGTCTCTCTTCTACTAGGGAGCCCAGCACTGGACATGGCACTCCAGGTGTATTCTCAGCATTATAGAATAAGCCACATGTAGTGAAGTTGACACCTCTGACAGAAGCTATACTGGCCTTGATAGGGTTTTAATGTCTGCCTAAAAATGAGACTGGAGTAGGAGTATGATACATTTAATTTTTAATTACTACTTTCCTCTACCCTATCAGTTGTAGGTATCCTCCTTTCAGCAGACACTACAGTGTCAATGTCATAACCACATTGACAAGACCTCTGGTCCCTGTTGCCCTTCAGATTGAAAGGGTTCACTCAGTGTGTGGCACATGATGCATGGAATTCTTTCTCCATATCAGCAAAGCACGACATTTTCTTGTCCTTTGATTTTTCTTCTTTTGCTTCTAACTTTTACCTCACTCAGGTAATGGAAGCATCATGCCCTTCTAGAGTATCTCGAAGTAACCAAAGGGAGCACTGCCCTCTAAAGGTTGAAGGTGAAATGGAAGTAAGGTTTTTATATAGCTTAATAGGTCTTTTCAGAGTTGTCTTTGTGAAGCTGTTTTAGGTCATAGCAGCACTTAAGCATGAAGTCTGAATACCTTGTATCAACATAGTAAAGAGAACAGGTGCAGTCTTGCCAGGTTTAGCATCAGAGTAAGTAATAATAGTACAAAAATAATGCAGTGGGGCAGTAGCTATGGAAAATATCAGTCAGTTCTCTTCTAAGCACCTTAATGTGCCGAAGGATTACAAGCTTTACACTATGTCAGGTTTTTTTAATTAATGCTTGAATGTGAAGCAAATAATCTGAACAAAAGAAATAGGATAGAATCTCAAATTGCTTTGGAATGAGGGCTCAGCAAAGTAGAGATACAAGAAAGAAATACAATAGCAAGACTGGAGGACAACTGCTAATACTTCCAAGTCCTGCTTACACACCTAGAATAAAACACAAAGCAGACTTCTCATGTGGTTAAAAAAAAGAGCTATCTGTCTTGTGACCATAGTGTTTGTATGCTGGATATGACTAGGAGAGCAGCTCAAAGTCACCTGAGGATTTCTCTGAAGAGGAAGTTCCCACAGTAAGTCAAAATGGATTTAGAGCAAACATGTGGTGATAGAATATCATAAAACCATCTCAGTTCCAAGAAGTAGCTGGTTCAAAGAATCAGATTCTCCTCACACGCTGCTTTATGGAAGCCTGAACAAATGCCACTTAGATCAATGGGTTGATAAGTGAGGGAGTACTTAGGTTTTTTGTACAATGAAAGGAAGCTCATAGCAGCCAAGGTCTTTTCAGAGTTAAACTCATCTGCACTGAACTTCTCATATAGAGTAGTAGAGCTAAGATTTTTCTCCCACACTGAACACAGTTTTTGAGGATGCCAGAGGTTTTCACACCTGCCCACTTCAGCATATGAAAGTATGAGGTCCCAATTTTCTGTCCATAAAAGAGGTATTTAAAATCATGTTTGAAAGGAGGCCATGTGCAGTGTATTAATATTCTCTCAGGCAGCTCTTTGTCATACTCAGTCTAAATGGCCAAGAGTCACTTTGGACCAGTGGTTTAAAGGACAGCCTTTAGTTGGAGCTGTTGTGTACATGGAGAAGGAAAATATTATATTTGTATTTTAATTTGCTTTGAAGAAGTCAGTGTATACTGTCTGAAAAGGACTCTGGAATGAGAAAAGGACGAATTAGTAGGGAAGTTGTGGCAGATAAGAGACAGGTTGTGAATGGCTACTACCAGGATACAAGGTGTGGGGTTTTTTTGTTTTGTTTGTTTGTTTATTTGTTTTTGTTGTGTTGTGTGGTGTGTTGTTTTTTTTTTCTATTTGCTATTAGAAAATATTGGCTATGACTTAATTATTTGCAAATTATGGCAAATTATTTCCTACTAGTAAAGATTGCTCACCCTTGTTTTGCTTTTTTTGGGTGGCTCTAGTTTTTTTAATTTCCGTTACTTTTTTAACTATAAGAATCAAAGACTGTGGCATTGTGCATAGAAATTCAATATTGAGGTAAAATTAACTTGGGCTGAGACAACTGTTGATAAGTGAGGGAGTACTTCAGAGTCAAACAAAACTTCTAAATTATTAACTGTATTCCTGGTATGTGGTGTTACTAGAATGTCCCTTATGTTTTTCAACCTCTGTGAAACGTAACTATCTTTCTTTTTTTATCATCTCTAAAACTTTTACAGAAACAAAGAAAAAAGTAATTCATAATATCATGGTATGATTGGTGGAAATTCTGGAGTATTTTCTCTACAGAACATTTTTTTTTAACATAATAAACTGGTGAGGTAGGATGGAAGCAATTTCTGCCTTTTTTTATTTTTTCTGCTCTGTGTGGTATTTGCATTCTCATAGAGTGTATGTTGTCTGCTGAAATGCCTATAGCTTTCTAAGCTACAAAATCTGGCTCTATAGTAGTGTTCTGCATTGCATTAGATTTAATAAATAGGGGTAGAATGGCAGAGCACAGATTTCCTGGCAGCCATATGCAAGAAAACAGGGATTTGAGAGAATCTCTGAGAAATATTTAACAAAGAAATCCGTTTCTCCCTTGAGTAATAGTCATAGTAAGGCAGGGGTTTCTGTAATTTTGTTTTTTGTAAAGAATATTGCTTTCAGTAACCTTTATCCAATTTCATTTGACTTGCATATTAATAATATATTCATAACCTCACACATTTGCTCACGTCTTCCTGGAAAGGAAAGCTCATCATTGTGGCAAAGATCTCCAAGTGGTGTAAGTTCACATAGCTTCATTAAATAAATAGAATTACAGTGCCAATGGAGCTACTTTTTTTCAAATTTTCAAGATAGCATTTAGTTTTCTTTAGTGATCTTGGGAATACCTATTTGACTGTAGGAACTTGTTCTGCCTGAGTGATTTACAGTGATTTTCCTATAGTATGCAATGATTTTTAGGAGCCTGCCTGCAGCTAATTTTAATGAGAACTGTGGCTAAATCAATGTGCTGTGTTTCAAATATGCATATCCATTGAGTCTTTCAATGTGTTTTGGATTTTTTTTAGATGGCTTTCTATCAATATGAAATGTGAATCTTCATTAACTACTCCCTGATTATATTTAAGCAGGATAAATGCCAGGAAATCAAAGGTTATTTCTATGTTCAGAACCAATTACTTAATCTAAAGACCAGCACAATAAACAGTCTACCAGGTAATCGTACGTAGACCAGATGTTGTTCTGGAATTTGAGGCGCTGAGCCAGAAATACTTACTATACCTCTTCCTTAGCTAGTATCTAAACATGTTTACTGTATACTGCTATACCTTTAAATAATTTCAAAAGCTTAGAGAGATCTTTATGTGAAGAGGGACTAGTTTATTTGCCTTTTCAGTAACTATGATTGCACATGAAGCAACAAAAATCAGAAATTTAAAATCCAGTTGTACAAATACTTCTAAAAATCCACGCCAATGTGCTTTCAGTCCTGATGCAATATTGGATCACATTCTGCTAGTCAGCAGTTTGACAGCTGTCTCAGAAACAGCCACAAAATTATAGTTCCTCCTGTTAAATCTTTGCATGTTTAACTGACTATACTGGTGTACTACCCCAGGTTGTGCTTGGTCTGTTACTTTCCTGTTTTAAAGGAGCATATTTATAATGCTTCTGGCAATGGAAAATTCCTTTTTCTTCTGTTGTAAAATTAATTGCTTGTTCATTCATACTATTTTTTTTTTTTTTTAATTAAAAAAATGAAGGTTGGTGAACAAAAATCTCCCCACTACAGTATCATTTCTATTTTTTTATTGAGTAAAATAATGGTGTACTATTTCCATAACTGATATGTCTTCAAAGAAACAGAGTTTTTTCCTGGCTTAGAGACTGTACAATTTCCCAGTGTAAGTACTTATGTTTGTTTTTAATAGAGCCAAGTATATTCAATAGTCACAGCAGCAAATGTTTTATATGCAATAAACTCACTGTGTACATTCCTCAGCTTATGCCTGCAGTTACCCATTTCATTTTTTTTCATTTGTTATACCTCAATTTCATATCCTTTGTAAGCTTAATGTGATATGAGAAATACACACTTTTCCCAGTGTGACAAGAAAATGCACTCAAAGTTTTGAGAAAAGGATATTAATTTTGGAGGCCTCTCTTATTTCTTTTTATTTTGTTTTAATGCCCATAATACCACCAAATCAGTCCTGACTAACCTATCTGGCCTCAGCTGCAGCAGTGTCTCTTTTACACACTGTTGTCCAGCTTCAACATGAAATACGATAAGTATCCAGACCTAGAACATCAGGTAGGCTTGTGGGTTAAGGTCAAAGGCAGAAGATGTGGAATTTAATCCCTTCAGGATGAGAAAAGCAAACTGATTGAAAACTAACATTTCTTGAGCACCTGTGGCAAGCCCACGACACTACAGGGTAGCTACATTCAGTGCTCCATGTTTCAGCCTCTTCCTTCCCCCCTACCCTCTCCAGCCCCACAAATGTGGGCAGTGTTTGGTCTCCCTGTCACCAAGGTGATTAGGTCAACTTTTATTGTTTAAATAATTTGCATACCTAACTTTACATTTGTAGAGCTTTCTCTGGCCGTAAAAGCCAAAATAACACAGGTAATACAGTGCTTGGCTTGTAGGAAGAGAAATTTGCAGCTATGAATATACAGTATACAATACACCTCTACTCCAATTCGTGTTTCAAAGGCTTAATACTGATCTCTCCCTGAAAAGTCATGAGGTCTCTGGCTGTCTTAATTTCTGGCTGAAACTGTGGGGATAAATAATTTTCACCATTTTGCAAGTCTTGGTTCTTAATGAGTGGACATTTACAATGACTGAGCCTGCTCCGACTGAAAATGGTGGCAAAATTCAAGTCAAATAATGGTGTGGAATGAAATCAAAGTGATACTGCATTCTCCATTTGTGACTTTTTGCCCTCTAATTGCTGCAGAGGTCATTTTGCTTGTTAGTGTGTTCTTTTTCCCATTGTAAGACAGATGCTGTAGCAGCTAATGTGGTCTTTGGTTTATTAGCTCCCATGAGACTTTTTTTCTTTACACTTTAATTCTCTATCTCATTGTTTACTTGAAGAAGGACTAGCAAGGAGACAGAACCCCAATAATTTTTCTTACCATCCCTATGCATAGGGTTTGTTAAAGATATTTATTAGCTATCCTAAATACCATTCTAAGTAAGTATTGGATCATTTCAGTAAGTAATATTTATGTTTATAAGCACTATTTTAATTTGACACTTTGCATAATGCATGCAATAAAGGTGCCATGTTTGTTGGATAACACCTAGACTAGATCATATTGCCTAATAAATGATAATGGATTTAGATATCTCACTTATTTAAAGCAAACTTGTCATGGTTTATTAACTGTGCTAACTAGTGGCTTGTTTAAATCTCTGCATTAAAAAAATACAAAGCTTTTTTAAAATATTTGAAACTACCCGTTGAAACTATACATTATTATTTATTGTAATAGATTATTAATGTCCCCTCTTTGGTAGGCAAGTCATCAGTGCAGCCTAAACATGTATTAGAACTCATATTCATAGACTGAACTTTCATCTCTTGGTCACTGAGGTGGTTCTGTGTAGTAATTAGTAGAGTTGCATGCTTGTAAAAATGTTGTTCTGAATTTATGTAGATGGTATGTCTGCTTTCAGGGTTATCCAGGTAGCAATGACTTTTGAACTTGCTTGTGTCTCTGGACTGCCTCCCTTATGCTGCAGAGCACCCAGTTCCTGAGGCTAGTTGCTAACCAGGATTGCATCAGCAGGCTTAATTTATAGTTAACACCTGCCTTACTCTTCCCTCTGTGACCAGAAGTTAATACCTTACTTTACCAAAGGTTACTTGGGCACTACACTATTTATTTAGACAAGGAATACCTTTATATATATATGTATATATAAATATTATAGTCTTAAGTAGCAGAAGAAAAGAAGCTGTCCTCCGCACATATATATGTAAATAATATATCTATAATATAATATATTTTGAAGAAAAACTGTACACCTGGGATACTGGTAGGGGTGAGCCACATGCAGATTCATTTTCTTCCCACTTCTCAAAAGCTGTTAGTATTTGGGTGACACAGTCTGTTCGTAAAACTGGCCACCTATCCATATTTCAGGTAGCATATCTTTTAAAGTTGCTTTTTTTTTTCCCCTTCACACTCCTCCCCACTTTTTTTATTTCTCAGCTGGCTTCAGGCTGTACTTATCTCTAGGCTCTGCAATTACCCACTGGTGTACAGTGGGAAATTGCTTACCTAGGTTGAATGTGATGCTTCACTGTTTCATTTTCCACTGCTGTCTTTCAAAACTAGGGTTTCTAGACCAACCTTAGGAAAACAGATCAGTATAACCAGACTGTGCTTTGCCCTCAATAACGAAAACATTTGCCTCTTAACAGAGCTATGTTCAGAATTATGTCCTTGTTACTATATATCTAACAATCTTGGTTTGCATAAAGAATCCAGCAAATGTTTTTTGAAGACTTCATCATTTGGTTTATTTGCAGTTCAGAAGGCCAACTCCATCCTGGGCTGTATCAAAAGAAGTGTGGCCAGCAGATCAAGAGAGGTGATTCTGCCCCTCTACTGTGCCCTGGTGAGACCTCACCTAGAATACTGCATCCAGCTCTCATGCCCCCAGCAGAAGAAAGATGTGGACCTGTTGGAACGTGTCCAGAGAAGGGCCACAAAAATGATCCGAGGGCTGGAGCACCTCTCTTATGAGGACAGGCTGAGGGAGCTGGGGTTGTTCAGCCTGAAAAAGAGAAGACTACACGGGGACCTCATAGTGGCCTTCCAGTACATGAAGAGGGCCTACAGGAAAGCTGGGGAGGGTCTTTTTACAGGGTCTTGCAGTGAGAGGACAAGGGGTAATGGTTTGAAGCTGAAAAAGAGAGTTTTAGGTTAGAGATCAGGTGTAAATTCTTCAGTGTAAAGGTGGTGAGACACTGGAACAGACTGCCCAGAGATGCTGTGGGGGCTCTGTCCCTGGAGCTGTTCAAGGGCAGGTTGGATGGGGCTCTGAGCAGCCTGTTCTAGCGGGAGGTGTCCCTGGCCACGCAGGGGAGTTGGAACTTGATGATCTTTAAGGTCCTTTCTGTGATTCTGTGGTTTACCACCTTTGCTGTTAAATTCAGCATTTCCCTCTTTCATTTGCTCTTTCTTTCCCCTACATACTATTCCTAATCCACTTCTGACAGTTTTTATCATATTTCTCTCCTCTTTTCTTCTAATCTTCCTTTTAGCTTCAAGCTGGGTCTTCTTTATGTTCATTCTGTAGCCTATTAACATTGCTACCTGGTTCAGGAATTCTATCCAAATGAGGCTATCGTGCTGCCTCCTACACCTCTTCCTTCCTTGTATCTGCTTTCAACATCCACCTCTATGCAAAGGGCACAGGCCTTAGCATAATCATGATTATAGCAGAATGTCTAGAATGGCATGTTATATAGCTCTGCTCAATGATCCACTTTAATTGATAGCTTTTTGTTGCAATGATTTAGTAGGAATCTGTAGAGGATGGGAAACGAAAGGGAATGTGGATTTTAAAGAGCCCTGATTAATAGAAGGGCATGTCTATCCTCTATATGAAACATTCTCAGTGGAGGAGATGTTAATCCCTTCAGCCCAAAAGGAGCTGCTGAGTTTTGGGACTCTGCTACAGTGGAAGACATCATAGTCTACAGCACACAGAGCAGCTGGGAAAAAGTTTCTTTCCTGCCCTCAGTTCCATACTTTGAACTATGAGTGCAAAAGTTTAGTCGTTATCATTCGATCTCTGCCTGTAGTGGCTAGATTGCCCGCTTCCCTGCAAGCTACCCCAAAACCACACATCTTCCTGCATTCCCAGGGACAGTATAAATAAAAAAGTTCAACAGGTGTTCCCTCTTCCTCTGATCTACAAGCCACAGTAGGTCTCACTTGTTTTGTATTGCTGCTATTACTCTAGGTTATTTATTTCCCATTCTGGGTAACTTCTTCAGATTGTATCTTTATTCAGCATTGTGTATTTACACCCTCATTATGTTTTTAATAATGCATTTCATTACAGTTGGCAATTGATGGTTTCCATTACTGAACAAACTGTTAATTTACTGCTAATGCTATTTTAATTGTTGATTTAGTTTGATTTCCTTGATTTAATTCTTTCCATCTGTGAGTGAAAAAGTCTTCATCTGCATTTGTGGAACTGCAAAATTTAGATTAAATTTTCAAATAATTCTCAAGGGACTTTTAAGAAAATTATTGATAATTTTATTCATAATAACTTTCCAGCCTGTTCTCTTTTAGCATATATTTGTCAGTCCAAAGCAGCTCATGGCTCACTGTAGGCCTCAGGATAGGGCAACAGTGCTGGTAACTCTATGTGACCATAAACATAGAATTTCAAACATTACTCCTACACTGTGTACAAATCTAACTTGAAGATACTGAATATGATGCCTATATATTATCTACTGCAGCATTCATCTTTTTGGAAAGGTAAAAGTTCATAGAGACTACATAGGGTTTGTCATAAAATATAGTGTTTCCAGTAATGTATTATTGTTTTAATTACAGGAAACATGTATGAATGCAATATATTTTTGGCAGTCCTGTCTTCCATGGTTTTTATTGGGGGAAACTGGAAGATAGAATGTTAATTTAGATCATCTTCCAAAACTTTTCTGGTGGCCAGAGTTTTAAGATGTGTGTTAGTCTTTTCCAGAGGGTGCAATCAGTTGTTCTAGACGTGATGTTAAGGGGCTGTAACAAGATGAATTCTAACTTTTCCCTTCCTTAATCCAGGCTGCAATATTGGCGCATAGTTAAAGCTGTTGATTTAGTTTCAAACCTGCTTCTAGTGTGTAGTATGGTAAATCATGCCTGTTCGTGGAATTTGATTTTCCAGTAGTCTATGCCAATTTTATATGAGTATATTTGTGTTGATTTCTGGCAAGTTACATATGTTTTGTTCCTCTCTGTCAGTTGCATGGTGGGAAGCAAAAATGTCAAGAATAAAATTATAGCATATATCGCAGAAAAAAAGAAGAAAACAATTTTTTAGTCACTGTGAAGCAAAGATCAGTTACTGTATTTGGGAGTAAGTAGCTTCCCTCCATGTTTGTGTAGAGACACTTAATCCCAGTGGAGAGTCATGTGAGAGAACTTCAACAGGATCTAATAAAACTTAAGGGTAAACTAACATAGCACAAGGCCATTTAGAAATAAATGGTAGTTCTTAGTCTCTCTAATAGTGGAAGAGGGCTTAAAAAAAACCACTTTTACAAGGTGTGATAAGTGGATATAAAAAAGTGGGGTGCTTTCCAAGACCTGAGAAGAAATTATCTAGGTTGGGAACATCTGTGGACCCAAAGCCTTGATCTGTATTATGCAGATGCTTATTGGCCTCAGAATCTAGACAGTGATGTTAGAATGACTGTACTGTGTGGAGATATTTTGCCGTGAGTTGTTTTTATTACACCAAAATACAAACTAATTTACAAAAGTAAGGAGAGGGGAAAAAAAGTAATGCCATTCTCACGACACATTCCTTACTCAGAAAACTATAAAGCATTATAAATGATTGAATTAATAGAAATGAGTATATGTTACAGGAATGTCCTTACATAAATGTATTCAAAATATAGTTTAGTTTTAGCATGAATAGGTTGAATAGCATGAATAGCATGAATGTGTAACCATTGTAAGCATGCTAACACAATCAGATATGTATTTCCAGCAGCCCTGGTGGCTTGCAAAAAAAAAAAATAATAATCAGAAATGTCACCTAGGCTTATGTGCTGGCAAACAACTAATTTGACCATATCTTTCCAGTCCCACTGTGTCTAACCTGCCTTAGCTTTCTCAGCTTGGTGCTGTTCCTCTGCCTCACTTGTCTTGCCACAGAAGGTCCCAAAGTATCAGGAGAATGAAGCAGTGCTTTACTGGAAAATCCTCTTAGGAGTCCTACTGACTAACAGGATCAAATATGAGAGATAAGTTATTTACAGAATAGGAGAGGGAAGTAGATCCATCTTGAAACAAAGAGGCTCTTTCTTCCCTACCTTCCTTTGCTGTGAGTATGTTCCTTCCAGGGATCTTATGGAAGTGCTCTGCTACTGTACCTGGTCAACTGCCCATCCCCAGGGGTAGGGAGAATCAGCTAGTGACCTGCATGTGCAGGTGGAGTCCTACAGAAGAGGTGAAAGCAGAAAGGAAAAAGGCTTCTTGGACCAGCTGCCCTGGCCGACTGCTCTTTCTGTAGAAGTGGGAAAAGCTTAGAAGTTAGAAAAGCTAATTGCTACCACCCTGAAAAAGGCATCCCTTCAGGGGTAATTTTTTCACGAGTGTCAATAATTACTACCACGGCTGTCTGGATGTCTATGTAATCTTAAAACTATGTGAAAAGTCATGGTGCCCTTTGAGCACATATTGACTCTAACCTGATGGAGAAACACTGAAAACGTTTGGAGACACTGATTATGTTTCAGAGAGCATCAAAGCAACATGGGAATTTTGCAAAATGAGGCTCCCTCTGGTGATGTACATTAAAATAGATACTAGGAGGCAACAGGATAGGACAGGAAATTCTTGTTCTTCTAATCTCGAATTTAGAAGCTATTTGCTTACAGTAATGAAGGCTTATTTTGAAGTGCAAGACATGTAATATATTTCATGCAGAACTGCTTATAATGTCTCTTAAACTCTCCAAAATCTGTCAAAATTGGTTAGCATTCAATCACAGCAGTGATAGTTCTTCAGAATTAGTATGCAGTTTAAAAACCTGATATCTCATCCACTGATTATTGCATTTTGTTACATTTTAGAAAATAAGCTATTTTGATAGTGAAATCCCCTTTAGAGAGCTTTTCCTGAGTAGTTTAGAGTGAATACTAGAGAATATTTCTTATACAGTGATATGATTATACAAAAGATAGAGCAAAAGGAGGAGAAATAAAAAATAGTTAAGATAGATTTTATTGGCTTCTGTGGGTGTCTATGTTAAAGTTTCAACATTACAGTGATACTGAACTTTTGGAATAAATCATGCTGAATATGTCACACTTCAATGATATTTCATTGGCATCAGCTGTGCAAAATGGAATAGTTTCATTCTTGGCACCATAATGGAAAACATGTTACTAAATTCTGAAGAGTGAATATATAAAAAATAAATTGTATGCAGCCATTATTTATCAGTATTTCCTGATTAAATATGCTCAGTGTGCTAGTAATGCTACTGTTTATCTAACTGTCAAATGTACAGTCTTAAGGCAGTCTTAAGGTTATACCTAGCTGGGGCTTTGTTCTCAAGTCTATTTGAAACTTTTAGAGGAAGTTGTATAAAGAGGACTGCAGTACCAGAATTTTTAAGCCTTTCACTTGAATTTATGTGTTCACAAGAGAGAACGTGAAATTTAAAATTAATTTCTTGTGAATAAAATTGATGAACTTTAAATAGAGTGAAAATCTCTATATTTTACAGTGTGTGGTTTGTTCTGTTTGTTTTTTTTCCTGATGTTTGCTGTATTTAAGTAGTTTGCTGTGGGCTGTCCTTTAAATACAGAATGATTGAACAGTTAAAAACCAAAGGATAAAAACAAGAAGTAAGGATGGAACTGCCATTGCCAAAGAGAGGAAAGTTTCAAGTGAAAAATGAGACAGCATAGGATAAAAATAAGTGTAGGACATTTCAGAAAGATAAAGCTGGAGGATCTGGATAATATTTGAGGGGAGGAAAAGCCAATCTGAAATTTATTCCTCATGGTTTTTAACACTAGCTTAAATCTTATTATGGGCAGGACGCCAGGCCCTAGGGAAAACAGGTAAGGCTTTATTATCTCCCCAGAAACTGGCTTTTGCACAAACTCTGTCTGCTCCAAGGGACACTCCTGCACTTTGTCTCCTGTTGTGTTACACAAGTATTTTTTAATTACTTAGAAAATGAAAACTATGAAGTACTTGTGATATAATTCTCCTTTCTTTCTGCTTGGCCATGTGATCAAGCATGCAATTGCATTGTGTTTCTAATTTGAAGACTTGGGTAGTCCCAACATAGACTTCTCAGAGAAATCAAACTGTGCCCATTTTGCTCCATTAGGGAATTGTTGATGACTGCTTCAGGTGTAGATGTCTACGGTGCATATTCTATCCAAGTAAGCTGTGTACAAACTTTCAGAAAAGGTAACAGAGAAAAAGTAACAGATGTCATTGATGCCAAATTTATTTTGGTTTTGCCTGAAAAATTATCTGCCCATTTCATTGGTTCCCAGTGCCTGTTTTTTTTTAGTTTCTAATTAAAGCATGGTACAATATCTATTTTAAGGGGGCTAGGTATTTTCTTTTCTCATATGAAAATAACTTGTGGTACATTTTCTTTACAGTAAACGGCAAAAGTATACATTTTTTAATAAGAAGATGTACTGTTTATTTTAAATAAGCAGATAACTTATTTAAAACAGGAATAACATGTCTTGTATTACTGTCGTGATTGAGCTGTGGGATCTATTAGATTACGTGTAGAATTTCTATTGATATTTATACATATTGAAGAAGTCATTGATATATCCCTGTAAGAGAAATATTACTATGGAACTGAAATAATGTTTTATTAGATGACTACAGAATTTCTGAATTATGAGAAAGCCAAGAATTAAGGTTACTTCTTATTTTCTTCAAGTCATTTATTATACATAAGTACATTGTCCTTTTTGCTTTTGCTGTATGTCGTGGGAACAGAAACACTGTGAAATAATCTTACTGGTACTATGACTGTTCAGTTTGTTATCAGAGGGAAGATACCTCTTTAAATTTTAGCAGATAAAAATTGGATATAGGGGTAATTTGGGTACATTTCAGCCTTAAAGATGAAGTTGGATTTTAGGAAAAGCTCAACTGCAAGACTTTTTCTTTTGTCTAGTTAAGTGTTCTTACCTGAATGGGATTTTTTGTTCTTTGTACATTGTTTGGGTTTTTTGTACCTGAACTAGATTTTAATTTTTATATTTATTTGTAAGATAATGATAGAACATACATGATGTCAAATTAAACA
The DNA here is from genome assembly GCF_000747805.2 of Chaetura pelagica. Lineage (NCBI taxonomy): Eukaryota > Metazoa > Chordata > Aves > Apodiformes > Apodidae > Chaetura > Chaetura pelagica. Next base: position 970,252 of record NW_009952990.1, on the reverse strand, counting down.
CTTGGGAGTCTGTGGACTATGTGATCTATCTCACTAAGAATTCTGCTAATTACAATTATTTAGTGCATTTTGAGGCTAGGAATCTACAGAAAGTACTAGGAACTATTCAGCCTTGCTCCACATATGACCAAAAAGTTCACTGAGTGAGGAAGGAGAGAAATCAGCACAAAAGATCTCTTGTGCTACTTTATTATTTTCCAGCAAACAAAAGGTCAAGTTTCCTGTGAGGCTCTTATAAATTTGCTGTCATCTCCCAGCTGCAAACTCTAATATGTTGCTGTTGCAAAAAAAAAAAATTAAGATTCCTTAAATCCTTTTTGAGAAAGAGCAAAGAAGCATAGCGGAAAAAAATAAAACCAAAACAAAACAGGTTATGCTATGTATATACATATGTATGCATCTTTCTTCAGTAGAATATTTTCTCAATCATCTTGGAAGGCTTATGTCCTCTCACTTTAATTTTATTTTTTCATTTGAAGACTCTTTCTGCCTTTTGATGACTACCCACTGACTAACAGGCTGCTAACAGAGGTCATGGACAAGAGTTGTAATGTTTTGAGTATAGCCTCCTCAGTGGGGTTGTGATATTAAAGTTATAGTCTATCTCCAAGCAGACCATTATCATTATAAAGCAACACACATCATTAAAGAGAAGCTCCATGAAGACCATTATCATTATGTGGTAACACATCATTAGTCAGTATCTTTAACTGCACAGCCCATTGTGGAGGGTACAGTCATAACATGACAGCTCTCTAGAGTGACATAAGTCAGTCTGGCCATTTACTTCAGCAGGGGTTATTTATGTCTCAGTGATTCTCTTTGCATCCTTTTTCAGCTACCAGTTGTTAAATGCAAGCAGTTGCTCTAGGATAAGCCCCAGGGCTCTCTGAGAAAGAAATTTCCTACTAGAGTTGGAGTATTCCTTTCAGCAGAATCCCTGCTTCATTGCAAAGGGTTCAGACCTGTCATCTCTGTGCCAAAGTGACCAGCCCAAAAGGGAAATACCTCAGGTCCCTGCACATAGCATATAGATTTCACAAGGGTCATGAACTATGATGGAAACCAGGTAGGCACTGAACATATGAACCTACAGCTACCAAGCAAATCTGCTACACAGTGCAATAGATACACCAGGCTGTCTTATTTATGCCATCAGGTAATACAAATGGCTCAGTTACCCAACCTTTCAATAGTCTGGGGTGAAAACTAGACCCACACTACCTTGTACCATGTCTGGTCATGAGGAAATAGGAAAGTGTAGAAAGGTCATACTTACACTTTGGGAATGAAATTCAGATGATCCAATGCACTTTTATCTTTTGATGGTATTATCCTGTCCTCATCTCTTCAGGTGTACTGAATCAAAGCTAAGTTTATTGCCTAACATAGGTACAGGGAGCATTTCTCTTATGATTCTGTATTCATGACCACTGTAATCTTATATCCATAAGAAATTATGGTATATATTCTTTTGCAATATGCTGTTCTTCATTAAAATAATGTCCTATATACTCTTAAAATATGTTCTTCTGGTTTGTGTCCTTTAAGAAATTCTAATATGTAAAGCATTTTTACCACTCTTTTACAATAAAACATAAATGAAGTAATTAATTCTCTGCCTCCTTTCTGGATAAGGAATTAAAAGAATTTAAGAATAAAATGTGCATATTTGCAAAGAATAAAATTTAGAAGAGTTCCAAATACATGTTCCATAACATGTTTTTAAGAGCCAGTAGAGGGTGCATTTTCCACAGTGTTTTCCACAGTTCAGTTTAATTGGAATTCTAATTAAGTATGTGAATAGAACTAGTTTGTAGTAAATATATTGGTTTAAATATAACTTTCAGGAAAGCAGAGCAAAATCTGTTCATAAGATGTTCAGACCATCCCTTTTTAATTACTTCATCATAATTTTACAATAAGAAAACCCCACTTGAGGTATTTTCTTCTTTATTCTTTTTACACCCAGTGGCTTAAAATGGCTTCCACTTATAACATGGCCTGAGTATTCAAACATGAGATTTATAGCATCATTACTTTAGCAACTTGGCAGTATGTATAAATATTGAACTGAACAGAGTAAACGCCTTCCTTATTTTAACAATAACTTGGTAGCAACTGGTGTACAGATTAAAACACAATCGTCTCAGTCAGTTTAAAATATCATGACATTTTTTCTCTTCTTCAGATTGTCCAAACTGCAAAACAATTCACAATGAGGATGTGATAGGTATGCTGCAACATATATGGAATATGGAAGAGCCTATGAAAATATACAAGCTACATGGTCTTCATACCAACCCCAAATACCACAGTCAACAGAGAACCCATGAGGGCAAGCCTTGTGAAGGACAAGTCTCTTCACAAATACATTTATTTACTCCTGACTACAGTTTTACCCTGTGGGAGCAGTATGGTCTATGAAGCTTCTGTTTATTTTCAAAATATAGCAAACAAACAGGTTTCAGCATCAAGTTCTATATTCCTTTTCCATTTTTTTCCCACCTACTTTTCATAAATATTTAGTAATCCTGTTTCTCTATGTCTTCAAAGACAGTAGCATCCTTCAGGAGCTGGTATACATATTGCTTTTTTCAGCAGATTAAAATATGGTCGTATTAGCTGCACAGCATGTGTCACTGCAGTCCCTGCTCAAATCCTGGGGCCTGGAAATGTGAGCATCTTTAAATGAGACAGTCCTTTAACAGTTCACTTTTCCTTTCTCAAAAGATACCTTGCAGAAAAACTTTCTGCCACTCAGATTAGTGCTGATAAGGAGCTCCTGAGAAGGTCAGTGACAAGCTGGTTCAAGCAATGAGGCTGTCTTTACAGAAGCCTTTCCCACATCTGTGCAGTAGATGTTTTCTAGATGACATTTATGTAACTGTTTTGATTAGCAAACATGCTCCAGAGGTCATTCAGAAAATAACTTTCAGAGACAGTCACTCCGAATATGTTTTCTTCTGAAGATACACTTCTAACATTTCTAAGATTTGCTTTTTCTTCTTATCAATTTGAGAGTGTTTAAAAATATAATCTTTTGGTGTCGCTATTTTTTCAACATAGAAATATGAAGTTTAGGACTCTCAATGTCATTTAACATAATTTGTAATATAATTAATTCTTGCTGGTAAATCCCAATGGCACTGTATTATCTTACAAGATAGTTCTATTAATCTCCGATTAAACCGATAATTTCTGATGGATGTCTAAAGATTTAGCATTACTGCCAAATTCTGTGATATTGATAAGACCTTTAATTTAAGGAATGAGAAGAGAAATTCAGCAGTAACTGCATAATCTTTGCATCTAGTTTAGTATACAAAATGAGAAAATTAGTGTAAGAGAGCTAAAATAAAAAGTGCTACGTTGACTAGTTCGGTAGTTGGATAAATAAAATGGAGAGTTGAAGTGCTCTGCCTATTTCCTCTAGAAAACTGGGTCAGAAAAACTTAATATGTTCTGATCAAAGCCTGAAAAACAAAAGGCCAAAACTGAAATATCAGATGCAGGTTTTCAGATGGGATCAGAAGGGTAAGGTCAATTTCACGTTGAAGGACTGTTATGTCTATACTCTTGAGTGAAAAAGTGCATGGAATGCGCTGGGTATGTGCAAGTGTCTTGATAGTTTATCTGTGTCCTTCTGGGCGCAGTACTTTTTCAGGTGGTCTCTGGTTCTAAGGAGGTAGGCAGTAAAGGAAGGGTGGCAAAGTATAAGGCAAAAATCCAAAAATCCTTAAGTAATGGAGCTTCATTAATTTTGCTGTTTTGAGGACAAGTTTTGTGGTTTTTTTTAGCAAAAGTTGTTGTCTAGCTAAGTTGTGTTTGTAAGTGACCCGGAAGAGATTTCAGCTCTGAAGCCCAGGAAATATCAGTCATGCTATGTGGCAGGGATATCTTTAGCAAAAATAAAGAAATGGTGTGTGATGTGCTATTAAGGCAGATAATAAAGAAATGTGTTGGAGTAAAAATTTTCTATGGCTGTTGCTACAGTAGTGTCTAATTGAGCAGTTGTTAATTCATTCAGCCAGAATTAATGAAAAGATAAATAATTTCAGAGATGCAAAGTTGGAAAAATGAAGGAAATTCACTTCTGGTGGCAGATGAGCTTTTAACCAAGAGCAAATAGGACGCAAATGAAGTAAAGAGGCCTGCTGTTTGCATCTCAGTAATGTTAGGATTCTGGAAAAAACATAGATTAAAAAATGTGAAATACAAAACATTAAGAGGAAATTATTATAAAAGTTGTCTAGAGTTACTAGACATAATGATTTTATAAATGGAGTTCTATTGCATGCTTGCATCCTTTAGTTGGATTCAGTAAAGTGTTTGATGAAACATCATTAGGGAAGCATGAGAAAATGGGGATTTAGTAGAGCAATCATAAAGCATTTAGAAACTGAATGAAAAGCAAATACTAATGGACAAATTAGAAAAATCATAAATTCATTAATGGTTTTCTTTAGGAATTAGGATCAGCATTATTTCATATTTCAATATTTTCAGAATTAAAAATAGGAACGTACTGACAAAATTTGCTATTGACAAAGTTATTACATGGAAAGACCTGTATGATCTGAGATAAGAAGGAAATATCTGAGGAGAAGTTTCTGGTTCCTCTGAACACCACCAGCCTGTCTGTGCTACCTGTATGATGCAGCTCTTAGAATGGGAAATGTGATCCTTGGATGTGACTAGGTGTCATATTAGTAGGGAGGTATTTCTGTCACTGTACAGAGCACTTGCAGTCTCTCACTGGAACACAATATATGGTCCTCTTCACCTAGTATCAAAAAAGGAAAACTCAAACTAGGAGTGGTGCACAGTAAATCTACTAGAGTGAGTAGGGACAACAACTTTTTTTTGAGAGGAAAATTAAAGACATGGTCTTAAACAAAACGGGGAAAAAGTGGAGCTTTAATATTGCTGCCTATAACTGCCACAGCAGGAAAAAAAATGAGAACTAAGGGAAAATATCACTAGAGTTAGTTAGTTATAAGATGGCTGCAGATAAAAGTATTTGAAAATTAAGAAGTGTTTAACTGGCAGAGTCAGGAGATGCTAGAATACAGAGTCTCCCATATGGGACTCATGGGGGCAAAAAGTTAATTAGTTTTAATACAGAGATTCAAACTATTTTTTAACAGATTCTATGATATGGTCACCAGAAATAACAAGGGATTGGACTTTGTTCTGCAAGTTTCCTTTACCATGCACGTTCCAGTGGTTCTGTCACAAGTCTTGCAGAACCTGATATTTTCCTGAAATCCCTAAGGTCTTGTAGCAATGTGAAAATCTATTCTTTCACTAACTACCTGCTTCTAATGATTACAGCGAACTTGAAAATGTGAACTTCAAGGTTGCAGTAGCTATGAAGAAAATAAGGCCACATTTACATATATTTTAATACTTGCAAGATTTATTGCACTAATACTGAGGAGCTGGAGACAGTGAATTGCAGAATCTGATTCCTAATCCTTTATTGATGATCAAATACTGTCTATGACATCTTCTTATTTCAATTCCTATACTCATAGGATATACCTATATCAGCCTATACTTCAGGCTGAGTATTTCAGAACTTGACCTTCATTGGCCCTCTTCTGTTTTTTATGTGGACTCAGCTTATCCCTAATCTTAAATCCCTGTCAAAAAGGAAATGTATCCCTTTGCAAACTATTTACACCTTGATCTTATTCCTGCAAAAATCTACATGGGTCATGTGTAGTGTATGCCAGTGAAAAATCTATCTATGAATAATCAATTTTTTCAATAGGGTTGCTGACAGGAAAATTAGCACTTATGAATGTGTACACAGAATTATGACCCTAATTTGGGAGCTCTTGTGAGCTCCAGGTGATGTGCAGGCTTGGGAAGAACTTTTCATGAAGGATGGAACCATTCCAAGGAGATGGCTGAGAATCAGATCAATGAGCCTCTTTCTCACAGCTGAAAAACTGTAGTTGCATAAGCAGAAATACTTTTCTACAGTCTGTGAGCTCTCTTCTTGCCTTGTTACATGGGAAATGCTGTGCTTAGGTGCATTTCAAGCCTAAGTGTTGTGCAATGGAACCATATGGAAATGCCTTTTAAAAATCCAATCAAAACAATTGATTTTTCATAGACAGGGTTCAGTTTGTCATCAAGTTGTGTTCCTCACGAACCTCTCAGAAATGTAGCCTGCCAATAAAATATACAGAATGATTACAAAACCATTGTCAGTTTTGGTTGTGATGTTTGTTTCTGCAGCCTTTTGTTGAAATGTTTTATTTTCTTCCAAGACTGAAGTGCCAAGAAATAATATTATTTTATTCTGTATCTGCCCACTAACCCCCAAAAATGCCTGGGTAAAATTCCAGGCTTTACTGAATACCCTTTCCTAACTATGACTGATCTACAAATAATAAAATAAAAAGACAAAAACATCTCAATAGGCAGACATAACAGAAAATGTATTAGAACATGTCTTGTAATGTAAATCCAACCTTATTGTAAAATCTAATAATAGCATTTATATATTTAAAGATAAGCAGATGTAAGGTAAAGTCATACTTGCACTTCCAATGGCTTCAGCAGCATGTCTTTGATTTGGATTTTCTTGTATTGTTGTTTTTTGTTTGTTTTTTTTAACTATTTAATCTTTAAAAGACAGAAAGGCAGATGAGTAACTGCAGTTTTGTATATGCTAAGGAATGGATACATAGCAGATGAAAATAACTGTAGCTTCACTGAAACCAAAGGGGCTTTACAAGCTCCAAAAATCAGACAGAACCAAAATGTGGCCTATAATTTTTATGGCTTTTTAAAATGGGCTTTCACAGACCTCTCATTTTTCCCTCTGTTTTTTTTCTCAATGACCTCCATCAATTCACAGATGGTTGGCTGACAGACTAGGTAATAAAATAAGTGTATTGTTTATTAAGTAAGTGTGGTCATAATAATGCTATTCACTGCAATTTTACCAGTGAAAACTTAAGTCTTACAGCCTGAAGTAGCCAGCAATGAACATCTTTATACATCACTTTGTTCAGAGCCTTCCTGATTTTGGTGGTTCTCAAAATAGACACAAGAGATTCTATTGTGTGGGTCCAGTTGCAAGATTAATGGCAAATATTAATGCACTTTATTAAAGCACTTAAATACTGTTTTCTGAATCATGAACATCCACATTTCTTTGTTTATTTAATATCAAAATCTGATTTTTTATTCACATGAAATATGCATATCTATAGAGGGTACTAGAAGTGTGATGAAGGTGTCTGTACACTTGACACTCAACATTATAAATATTTATGTTATGTGTGGATTTTTATAAATTTAAACATCTCCATGGATGGTGATTCAATGACCTTCCTGGGCAGCCTATTCCAGTGTTTGATAACCCTTTCAATTAAGAAGTTTCTTCTTGTATCTAATCTAAACCTACCCTTGTGTGACTTGAGACCATTTCCTCTTGTCCTGTTGCTTGATACTAGGAAGAAGAGGCCAACCTCTGCTTTGCTGCAAGCTCTTTTTAGGTAGTTGCAGAAAGTGGTAAGGTCTCCCCACAGCCTCCTTTTCTGCAGACTGAACATTTCCAGTTCCCTCAACCACTCCTTGCAAGACTTGCTCTTTAGACCCTTCACCAGCTTCCTGCCCTATCTCTGGACACGCTTCAGCACCTCAGTGTCATTCTTGTAGTGAGAGGCCCAAAACTGAACACAGTGTTTGAGGTTCAGCCTCACCAGTGCTGCATACAAGGGGACAATCACTTCCCTACTCCTGCTGGCCACACTATTTCTGATACAAGTTAGGATGTCACTGGCCTCCTTGGCCACCTGGGCAAACTGCTGGCTCATACTCAGCTGCTGTCAATCAGTACCCCTAGGTCCTTTTCCTCTGGGCAGCTTATTTTTTTATTTAGCATTTACATGTACTTTGGTACATGTAAGGAGTTTTTGTATAAGTGCTAATTTTGAATATTGTTCCCTCTCTTAGAAAAAACAAACAAAACCGAAAGAAGATGACTATTAAATTATTTAAGACAATTAAATGGACTTAGTCTTGGCTGCAAAACAGACTGAAATACATGGTGACATATATCAGCTCAAGCCAGTGATAACTTTCTACCTGTTTTAAAATCAGCTGAAATTAAAGAGATTACAGACTCAGGGTTAACTCTGGATGCAGTGAGACCAGCAAAGTCACTGGCATGAGGATATGGCCATAAACAGCAAAATCTCTGAGTAGAGGTACAAAAATTAATGTAAAGGATAGAGTTTTGAATTATTTTTCATCTTAAAAGCTGGATATGATTTTTTAATCAGAAATTAGTTTGGCACAGAGCAGAGGTTACCATTAGATTTCTAAAAAAAAATATTAAAAACCTGTGGTGCGAGGGCCAATTCCTGAGTTCAGTTACATGGTTACTCTCCGAGAGTTTAGGTGTGTCGTAAGTTGAGCTGTGAGCTATGTGGTTATTTCTCATCCACTTTTTCATCTCTTTAAGAGAGGGTGGCACTTAGCACATAGTTTACTTTTATTTCTTGCTGTGACAGCTGATTTGTTGCTCTTCTGAAATGCCCTGAAAGCTGAAGAACAAGAGCAGAATTTGTATATAGGGCGAGTACTATGGTTTGTAAGGTTTTAATCACCCATCTCACTAGCATGTGTTCCAGTGAAAGAACTTAAAAATGGAGCTTGCTGAATAATGTCTAGGATCAACTGCCCTTTTCTATCAGGAGTTGGCTTAACATGCAGAAAGACAAATTTTCGACATAAAGTTTACATTCACACTGACAACGTCATTGTCATTCTGCTTCATTCTTTGGTCTGTTATCTTTTTTTAGTTGATAAAAACAGAAGAGAAGGTGCAGAATTTGCTGAAGAATTACAGCTAGAAAAATTAAAATTGAATCAAGTTACAAAAAGATTGTGTATCCCACAAGACAGTCCTCCTCCCGCCTAATTGTGTTAATTACCTTCTCCATGAGGAAGGCCAAACAATTACTATGAAAACAAAATCCATCCCTCTATTTTGATTGGGATATAGCAATTCTAGCAGGATGTTGTCGTACCTGTCTTTATTTGTAAAAGCTGGCAGTCATTCCAGGCATTGCCAGTGTAGCACACAAACACATGCATGCTATATTAGATCTTAACTGTGTGTATTGAGTGCTTCATTGCATATGTTTGAGAGTCTCATGAGAACAATCTCAGCGTGTGCACAGCAATGACATGTGTTGCCACCACAGCTGCTAGAGTATTTTCACACTTTAGCATGTTGTTTCAAGGCAATCAGGAAACTATTCTTTTGTACAAGAAATACAGAAAAGTTGAAGTGGTGGGTTTTGTTAGCCCACTGCACTTTGTAAAATAAATAAATAAAAAAAAAGCAAACCCCACACTCTGTAGACCCTGCAGTCTACCTCCAAAAAATTAGCCAACTATGCATTCTCTGCTGTCTGTCTCCCAGCATATCAGTCCTTCTCACTTGACAAAAACACTGCCTTTGGCTTTTTGTAAGAGTGAAGTGTAAGATGTCTGGGATCCAAATAATATGGAACCAGATTTGCCAGTGCAATGCCAAGTTATCACATTTAACATACATGCTTAGAATATGTTTTCTCAACTAAACTTAAAGAAATACCCTATCAAAAGGTGCTTTAAGCCATTTCTCAATTGCAACTAGATGGACTAATAACACAAAGGTCTGACATAATGGCGTCTCTAAGATTCTTTTACCTCCCCCAAGTGCATTATAATGTGCATTTGCATATTTAAGTTTCAGAAGAATTACTGTTATAAATGCATGTACTGAACAGTATTTTTATAGCATACTTAAAAAATAAAAATTAATAATAATTTTAAAACTGTATTGTTTTAGTATATAATAATAGCTCTTTTCAAAGCCCAAAACTCAGATCTGGTAGCAAGACTAGAAACTGGGCTGAGGAGCAGGATCCTCCCCATACAGCAGTGACAAAATTTCCCTGCATTACTTCTTTTCCTTATGGTTGGATCATAGCTGTTAATCTGTACACGACAACTTCCCAGGTAGGAAGCTAAATGCATCTGTGCTCCCGAGCCCTACCCCCAAAGCCTTACTGGGACTTGGCACAGAGATCCCAGTGTGTGTGTGCAGGAGCAGCCTTCCTGTCACTTCTCTCCCCAGTTAGAACCACTCCTGGTTAGAAACTGGTTTTCCTTCTGCCTCCAAGAGCACCTGGAAAGGGTTTGGGATTTCCCTTGTTGTAACAAGCTATGACTTTTCTGTGTGAATCTGGGAAAAGTCAGTGTAGTGTACTGCTGCATGAAGCATCATTAAAACATGCTTCCATCAAAGGAGGTCTGCAACTGCTCATGGGATTATCACACTATGGTGCAGCTATTGGTGTGGGCTAGGAAGGCCATGAAACTGGCCATGTAAGAGTTAAAAAGGAATGGAAAACCATCACTGCCTCTGGGTAGACAGAAGACAAGTTACAAACAACATATTTTTACCCAGAAGAAGGTAGCAGATGTTCATGGGACAGCACAGAGGGTATCTGGAGTGCCTGCAGTTCTGCATTTCTGACTTCATCTTAGGTCATTTAGTATAAGGAGTTAAAATCTTGACATGACTTCCATCAATGAGAAAGGCATAAAGCTGCATTTTTAACAAGCTCTCTTTAAACAAAAGATTGCAAAATTTTATGGTTTTGTCTTGTGAAACATTTGGAATATGCTGCTTTTCCTCTCTGAACCCTCCTATCTAACAACAAATGCCTCCTTTACCAAAATGGAAATACAAATGCCTAGAGGGTTTATGGTTTTCAGATTTTGTGTGAAAGTATGTCCTAGAGTTGACTACTAGACTACTGGGACCATTTCTTATTTCTTTTCCTTTATTGTTTAAAGACACAGAGCTTGATCCACCACTGCATTGTTTAATTACCATGTATTGTTGCTCCTCTGAAATCAAAAGGGGGATACATGGGTTTTAGCAGGTGTGAGTCAGCCCTGTGCACCTAAAGTGGACATTGCTTTGCCCTGCAAGATCAGAACTGCTCCATGACAAACACAAAGAGGCACAATGCAACTGACTGAAACCAGCAAGGGAAGGAGGCAGCCAGTGCCTTCCTGCCATACCAACCTCTTGGGAAAGAAAAGTGCCACTGCTGGGCTCTGCTGCGCAGCAGGCAGGAGCAGAAGAGTGTGCTGAGCCCTGATGGTCCCTGCCAACCCCAGAGCACACCTCTTCAGGGAGAGGCTTCCTTGCAGTAACACTGTGTTGCCACTTTGTCTTGGGAGGGGACTCAGGCTGCCTCCTGCTGCAGTGGGAATGATGTGCTGAAGCCAGGCAGTCTGGAGTCACAGAAAGGCAGGCAGCTACACCAACGTGGTTAGTTACCCTTCAGAACCAGTAACAAAGTATGCAATTAAGAAATGTATGCTGCTCTCCGTATGTATGGGAAACTCCTAACAAACATTGTTTGAGTGTGAGCAAAAAGCAGTTTACCAAGGAATCAGGAAGAAGAGCAGTATAGGATATTCCACATATCCTACCAACAATGTGCAGTCCTACTTAGCATTTACAGGTTGGAATGACATAGTAAACAGTCTTGAGGTCTATTGTTTCAGTATTTTGACAAAATGAGGTCGCAGCCTAACTTTTTCAGAGTTGGTTCTTACTGTAATGTAAAGGGTTAAAATTATCCAGCTATAGACGCTACGTAGACTAGTACAAAAGCAGAACCACAAATTGTACCTTGATATTACTCTGTGAATATGAGTGAGAAAAAAAAATAGTAGAAAAGTCAAAGTCTGAATGATAGGTTGTTATACATCTTTGTTTTGTGAGAAGTAGGGATCTTCAAGAGATGTTTTTTTCCCAGGAACTCTGAAAAATCTCTCATCTGTGTTTCCTCAAAGTAAATGTATGCAGCTTTTAGCACACAAAACAATCAGATCCTATTGAGGATTTCTTAGCTGTTTTTTTCAGGAAGTTTCTGCCTTCCAGTGATCTCCTCTATCTCTGTGAAGACCTCTGCTTTTTTACAGTCACTTAAAATGAATGTATTACAGAGAAATCACCTTCTCTCATTCAAATGGCAGTTCTTACACTACGACAGGAAAGAAAACATCTTTTCCATTAGCAGTGCTCATGCATCTGGAAAGAGATCCAACAATTGCCGTTTTCAGCTGCTTCTGCTGATAAGAAGATGGAGTTTTCACACAAATTCTCAGCCCCCTGTGTCTGTCAAAACTACTCCTACAGGTGCAAACTCCTTTTCATGGTATATTCTGCAAAAGATTTGGAAGAATTTTAAGACATTGCCTTCAGAAGTAGAGGTGGGGACCACAGGAGGCCCAGATGGAGCAATATAGATGACATCTGAGGGGGTTAACTTGCAGCATTTGACTTCCCATAGCCTTATGCTAATGTCCTTTGTCTTCTTCTATCTAGTACAGCATTATTACTGTGGTGCTGTTTAAACCAACAAAAACTTTAATTAAACAGTAAGAAACCTACCATTTCAGCGGTACTAGCTTTAGTAGAAGCATCTTTTTACTGCTCCTGCTGCTTCTTCTTCTTCTCCTTAGTATTTTTCCTAAAAATGCTACCAGGAAAAAAATATTTTGCATGTCCATTGTACTGTGACAGTTTCTGTTTGGTGAATTCACATCCACAGCAGCTACCTACTGGCATATCAACTAGTTATGTGAAACCATGTGAAATAATTGAACTATTGACAACACTTAACTGACTACTTTTAAGTTTGATGTTTCTATTCCACTGGCATGTAAACATACAGTAGAATTGATTTTTTTTTATTATAGCAGAGGAATCATTGATGATTTATTGAGGAGAAGGTTATTATTAGTCTTGTCAACTGACAATTTCATTAATTATCCAGTGGTTTTGTTGATAATTTCATTAGTTCATATGAATCATTTAAAACTTTGATACATAAAGTCATTTTCATGAAAGGCCTTCATACTGGTCAGTTTGTCAGCTGCATATAGAAGACTTAAAGCTCAAATGAAATACCTAGTGTCCTTGGCAATCTCAGTGTGTTAATTGAAATACTGTTGCTTTCACCATTTCAAATCCTGCTATAACAGTCTAAAAGAAATTACCAAATTAAAATGTCTTATCATAAGCAAAATTTTAATTAGTTTTATATTTTATTTCATTGCTACTAAATTTTTGTGATGCAAATAATGTTTCCTTCCATATGCTATTTCCCATCAATTCCTTATGGCAAAGCATGCTGAAGAGCTAAAGTGATAAATGAGACAATAAAGCGTTAACTGTTGGAAAGAAGATGTATATTCTCAGTCCTTAAAAAAGAAAAAGAAACGAGTGCAATATAATTTTATTAATATGTCTGTGATATAAAATTGCTGAGGACCAATTCTAAATTAAACATCAAACATGAGCTACAGTTTTCAGTTACTGCCTTTGAACAGCATTAGTATTTATCTGTTGCTTTTATTTTTGTGTTGGGTACTGGTATGTTCCTGACCATCACAGCATCTGAAGATGGAGACACAAATATATTTAAATATTTCTCCATCTTTCCAACACTTGTATTTGAAAAATATTTTCTCTTTCTTTAAAAAATCCCACACTTTTCTGTGGGGCATAGTGCACCTTAGTCTCATCTCACAGACAAAACTGAGTAAATATTTTTGTCTTGCTAAATTTTTTGTGTATTTATGATGACATATTGTTTCCAAAAGCTGACAAATAGAAACTGAATTTTCCTAATATGCCTCTTAGCCAAATTAGGCATAGTAAATATTTAGCCTAGAAATGCTCCAAGATTGTCCATCCAGAATATAAATGTATATTCACATGCTAAGCATACAAATTGAATGTTTTCCACAAAACTATTTCCTTAACTGGTTATAGATCTGAGAGTAACTGGAATAGTTGGTCTCCAATTATCAGCTGCTTCATGTTAAAGTCCTGGATTATTTCTCTGTGTAGGAGCAGACAGCCAAGTGGTGAGTATCTGTTAATTATCAAGGGAGAGATTTTAAAATGTCACAAATAAGAAGGAAAAAACTACAATGCAAAAATAAGGGGTTTTTTTAAGAATGAAAATGTATATTTCTATGGAAATTAGTAAAAAATGTGGTAATGGGATTAAGTTATCTATAAATGCAACACCAAAAGCAATGGTTAAAAAAAATTGTCCCATATTACAATCACTTATGGTATCACAGGTGGAGAAAAGCATGCTTAGCACTTTATTGGAATAAGCCTCAAGACTCTGGATTTGGTTGCCTTTCAATGCAAGGAGACCTTGATTTCTCTCATGCTTTAAACCCAGATTCTCTCTCTTAGAGAACTGAGTCTCTTTTGAAAGAGACTGCCCCACAGACACAAACATAGTTGAGATGTTTGTTCTAGATGATTAGTGGAGCACCATTCAAATACACCAGATGGTGTATTTGATATTTTATACACTTTGATATTTTATTTCTGGTTGCTCTTTTGCCCGGTGTCCTTTTAATACCAGTCTTCATCAGATACTAATGACTTCTACATCTGTCTGTATGTTGGGGGCTCCAGAATCATAGAATGCAAAAGTATTTAGTATAACGGAAAATTACCTCAGATTATTTAACTCTGAGGCAAGGGTAGGGCCCTAATCATATCCCCTGGAGAGAGAGGGGAAGGCAAAGCTTGCTTACCTACACCCAGGTAGACTGATTGATGTGTATTCAGAGAAGATCAGCAAGTCCAATAGCAAAACCCAGAAAAGTATATATTCCTGATGAGGAACAACAGATAATCTGTATGTAACGTTTCTTCAAGTAGCACTTTTCTTCACAGATCATCTGTACTGTTAGGAAGGGGTTGTATACTACTCAGGGGAGAGTGAGCCTTCACATAATGGAGCTCTGGACACACCCTGTTTGTTAATATCACCTGTGATTTTCATAGAATCATAGGAATCATGTTTAGGCCTTTGTGCCTTGGGTCTTTACATATGTGAGTGAAATCGGATCTTGTGCCAGGCTCAACTGACCTCCAGTAGTAAGTACAAAGCTCTACTAGGTCAGTGTGCTCAATTCAGTAAATATTTTTGGTATTGAGAATATTGATTGACTGGTGAATTTGATTGATGTGGTCAGATTGATTTCTTCCCTAGGAAAGAGACATCAGAATTTGAATTTGCTTTTTCAGTTCCTGAAAGATCTGACAGTGTATTTAATGTTTGGCCCTCTTTCTTTTTGTTCTTTCTCTTACAAAAATCTATGCTGCCAAGGTCACTTACCAATTTATTCTCTCTGGTAATGTGGCTTATGTGACTAATACTGGATGTGCATGGAAAAACATGCCTGTTGGACTTGTCTTTTTCTTACAGGTGATGTATGGTTAAAAATCCTTTTACTTCTAGCCTAACAAAAAAGTCTGGTGCCTTTAGTAATGCCATTCACTTTCAGTTAAGCAGTCTGGTGACAGTCATTATCCTTCCTCTTGCTTCATCAACCACTAACACTTGTATAGCAAGAAAACTACTGCTGACCCTCTTAAAGAGTGCAGTGCAGAGGTACCATTGTTCTAGGGTGGAAATTCTTCATTAGTTACCCAGGTGCTAATTAGTATATTTTTTCATGTCATAGTACATACACAGAAAAGTGTTAGGGTGTTTGTTGATAATTACTTTAAGCAAGATAAGGTGTAAAAGGAAATGTCTTCTACTAGTGTGAAATATGCCATTGAAGCATATCCAGTTACATACATGATATAATACACCTTTAGGGTTGTTACAAATGTGATGTGTGACTTCATACAATATGCTCCCCAGTATGAGATTCAAAATAATCCTTTCCAAAGCTACAGAAATAGAGCAAACTCATACTTTGGATTTTTAGGTTTTAGACTTCAGTGAACTTCAACTGTTTTTGTAATGTGCATAACATCTTATAATGTTCACTAGATTAGATAAGAAGCAGAACTATACTCATCTTGGCATATTGTGAATATAGGACAATTTGTTTACAAGTAAAAGTAGCTTTCCTACCTCTTTTCTTTTAATGGAAAAGAGATTAAAGCTTGTCAGTTATGGGTGTCAGATACAGTTTTAATGCCAAACTCTCATACCGCTTTTTTCTCTCAATAATTTTGTTTTTCTAATTGAACCATAGAGATGCAGTCAGATAATAGGAGCCATGCAATTTAGCTGATCAAGATTAGGTAATGAATAAACAAAGAAATAACCAAAACACATTGCTTACAAACAGAAGAAAAACAGTGATTATTAAAAGTAAAAAGTATACTTGGTGAAGTAAATGTTTCACTGCAATAAACTCCTAATGTTTTCTTTATTCTATTATTTAAAATATTTTAAGCTGTAAAAGGAGAATTCAAGAGAAGACAAAAAAAAATTGTTACCCAATTAAAAATAAGTTCAAAGGCTAAAATAAAAATGTTAGGCCTAATTATTACAATTTTATTTTTTTTTTAATATTCAGGAAATAAGGTTATATAAATCTGAAGTGTTTTGGTATTCCCAAATATAAATGTTTTAATTAAAACCAAAAAAGCCCCACAACCTAAGTGCATGTAAGAAAGTGTTTTCTTTTCTATTTGTAATCAGCTAAAAAAGGAAAATAATGTTTTCCTCAACTTTTTCATTAAACCTTTTATACACTGTAACAACAACGTAACTTCTTTTTAAAGTGACCACCACAAGCCTGAGAAGAGTTGTTACCTTCCATGGTATTGCACACCTCCTCTGTAGTTCCTGGCACAGGAAGAATGGATACAGGATGATAAAGCAGTGATGGTGACTAGAAGCAGGCATTGCTGTAGTACTTCTGTGTGTGGTTCAACCAAATAGGCCTGCAGTAAACTGCCCAGTCAGCCAAATTAATATCCTTATCAAAGCAGCAAAAACCCCAGCTGCAGTAGTTCAAAATCCTCACAGTACTGAGGTATCACTCCAGTTGGACTACTTTAAGGCTAATGCGATATGGTGTCCTACAAAAGGAACTCAATAATTCATAATGCAGATGTCTTTGCAGTTAAATCAGAATAGGACAGAAAAGACTTAATGCAGGTGTACCTCCCTCCTCTTCTCTCCACCTGGCTGAGTGTGATGGCCTACAGGATAGTGAACGGTGGTCACAAGTTCCTGCATGGCACAAGTGGCATGGTAGGTGTGTCCCTTGAGTAACTGTTCCACCTCCCAAAGTGAGCTTGCAAAATAGATATGATGCTTTGCAAGGGGAACCAAATAGTGATGAGGATGATGGTTCTCCAAATTGAAAGTGCCACAGAGGCAGAGTCACATCATGCCTTACATCAGAACCACCTCCAAAAAAAAAAAAAAAAAAAAAAAGAGTCTTTGTCATAGGTGATTCACTTCTGAAGGGAGAGGAAGGCCCTATATGCAGGCCAGACCCTCTTCTTAGGGAAGTTAGCTGTCTCCCTGGGGCAGGGATTAAGGATATATGGAGAAAACTCCCTACCCAAATTAAGCCCTCTGATTACTAACCATTACTGATATTTCAGGTAGGCAGTGATGAGGTAGCTACCACAAGTCCAAGGGCAATGAAGAAAGACTTTAGGTCTGGGATGGCTGGTTAAAGGATCAGGAGGACAAGTGGTGTTCTCCTCTATCCCACCAATTGCAGGGATTGATGAGGGGATAAACAGGAAGAGCCAGCAGATTAACTCCTGGCTCCGAGACTGGTGTGACCAGCAGGATTTTTGTTTCTTTGATCATGAGTTGATCTACAGGACACCAGGCATGCTGGCAACAGGTGGAGAAAGCCTAACCGGAAGGGGAAGAAAGATCCTGGGACAAGAGTTAGCAGGGCTCATTGAAAGAGCTTTAAACTATGTTTGAAGGGGGATGGGGATGAAACCAGGCTTACTAGAGAGAAGCCTGGGACTGCATGCCAGAGCTTGTGGGTAAAAGTGCTAGCAAGGTCATGCAGTCTGTTGTCTCAATGGAGGTAGGGGATGGTGATCCATGTGGTAGCAAGGACATGAGTGGTATCTAAATGTCAGTAACTAGGGAAGTATAAGACCATGATCTGGTGGGAATCAGGCTTGTCTGCCCAAAAAGGTGGCAGGACAATTAGCCCAGCTGAAGTGCATCTACACCAATGCACGAAGCATGGGCAACAAACAGGAGGAGCTGGAGGCCATTGTAAAGCAAGAAAACTATGATACAGTTGCCATCACAGAAACGTGGTGGGAAGACTCACACAACTGGAGAGCCACGATTGATGACTGCCAACTTTTCAGAAGGGATAAGCAAGGCAGGAGAGGTGGTGGAGTAGCCCTCTATGTTAGGGATAGATTTGAATGCCTAGAACTTAATGTGCATGACAGTGTTGTTTATGAGTAAGAATCAAGGGGAAGGCCAATATGGCAGACATCATGGTGGGAGTTTGTTATAAACCCCTCAACCAGGATGTAGAGGCT
Source organism: Chaetura pelagica (assembly GCF_000747805.2). Lineage (NCBI taxonomy): Eukaryota > Metazoa > Chordata > Aves > Apodiformes > Apodidae > Chaetura > Chaetura pelagica. Next base: position 951,831 of record NW_009952990.1, on the reverse strand, counting down.
GGTGATATTGTATAAGCTGTTGGCAGAGGTCTCATGATAACCATCCCTTGTTCTCATGGGGGATTTCAGCTTGTCAGATGTCTGCTGGAAATATAACACAGCAGAGAGGAAAGAGTACCAGAGGTTCCTGGAGTGTGTGTGAGACAACTTCCTGACACAGCTAGTGAGGGAGCCAACTAGGGAAAGTGCCCTGCTGGACCTGCTGTTTGTTAACAGAGAAGGTCTTGTGGGGGATATAAATTTTGGAGGTCATCTTGGGCAGAGTGATCATGAAATGGTAGAGTTCTCAATTATTGCAGAAGCAAGGGTGGGACCCAGCAGAACTGCCACCTTGGACTTCTGAAGGGCAGACTTTGGCATTTTCAGAGCATGGTTGAGAGTGTCCCTTGGGAGACAGTCCTGAAGGGCAAAGGAACCCAGGAAGGCTGATCATATTTAAAAGTGGAACTTTTAAAGGTACAGGAGAAGGCCATCCCCAGGACTCAAAAGATGAGCCTGGCTAAATAGAGGTTTGGCTGGACCTCAGGAACAGAAGAAAAGTTTACAGCCTTTGGAAAAGTGGGTTGGCAACCTATGACGAATACCGATATGTAGTGAAGCTATGCAGAGGGAAAATTAGAAGGGCCAAGGCTCAAGCAGAACTCGACTACTGCAGTTAAAGGTAACATGAAGTGTTTTTTTCAGTATATCAGTAGAAAAAGGAAGACTTGGGAAAATATACGCCCACTAATGAATGAGGTGGGTGCCCTAGCGGTGGAAGACACAGAGAAGGCGGAGTTACTGAATGCTTTCTTTGCTTCAGTCTTCACTGCTAAAGCTGTCCCTCATTAATCCCAGACCCTGGAGGCAAGGGGAACGGTCTGGAGAGAGGAAGACTTTCGCTCAGTAGAGGAGGACTGGGTTAGAGACCACTTGGCCAAAATGGATATCCATAATTCCATGGACCCTGATGGGATGCACCTATGAGTGCTGAGAGAGCTGGCAGATGTTACTGCACTCTCCGTCATCTTTGAAAGGTCCTGGAGAACAGGAGAGGTGCCTGAGTACTGGAGGAAGGCCAGTATCACTCCAGTCTTCAAAAGGGGCAAGAAGGTGGACCCAGGGAACTACATGCTGGTTCTCCCCTGTGTCCCTGGGAAGGTGATGGAGCAATTAATTCTGGATGTCATCTCTAAACACTGCCCTGGTGAGGCCTCAGCTGGAATACTATGTCCAGTTCTGGGCTCCCCAGTTCAAGAGAGACAGGAAACTACTAGAGAGAGTCCAGTGGAGGGTGACAAAGATGATGAGGAGATTGGAGCATCTCCCTTATGAGGAAAGGCTGAGAGAGCTGGGACTCTAGCCTGGAAAAGAGAAGGCTGAAGGGAGACCTTAATAATGTCTGTAAGTATCTAAAAGGTGGGTGCAGGGAGGATGGAGCCAGACTCTTTTCAGAAGTTCCCAGTGACGGGATAAGGGGCAATTGGCACAAGGTGGAACATAGGAAGTTCTGTTTAAATTGCGGGAAAACTTCTTTACAGTGAGGGTGACAGAGCACTGGAACAGGCTGCCTGGGGAAGCTGTGGAGTCCCCTTCTCTGGAGATATTGAAGACCCACCTGGATGCAGTCCTGAGTAGTGTGCTCTAGGCAATCCTGCTTTAGCAGGGGAGTTAGACTGGATGATTTCTAGAGGTCCTTTCCAACTCTGAAAATTCCATTAGTGATTGAGAAGAATTTTGCTTTCAACAACAGCATTCTCTTTTCAGCACTTATAATTTTCATGAGTATTGCCAGTAAACATGAAATTTGGAATTTGTGCACCAAAGAATAATGAATGCTGAATTTTTCCCTTCTACTATTTAGAACTTGGCTTGTTTAGATGTATGTATATATGAATATATATGTATATTTGAATACATATGTATATATATGTGTGTATATATATATACACCTACTCTTCGTTCCTTAATGCAGAACTTTGGACTCCACTGCTCTCTGTGGTGCATCAGCTTCTCCATTGTGACATGCCTGATGTCCCACTTCTGCTCTGCCTGGCTCATTTCCTCATTCTCTTTGTTTTCTCAAAACTTTGTTTTGCTAGAGGAGTGACTCCCCTGACACTGCTTTTACCTGAATGGCTTGTAAAGAAAAAAAGCAGTCCATTACTGTAAATCATTACCATGGTTCTTCCTTCAGGAGGCCTTTGTTGCCTCTTATTGATTATAATGTTGTTTCTAAACTTGAGCACTAATCCTGAAAATACTTGCCTGCCTGGCTACTCACCTCAGTGGTTCTGTTGACTTAGAACAGCAGTTCTGTGTGATTAAGAGTGCTGCAATTGGACATTTCATCTTTGTCTGTTAAATACAAAAGTCCTTGGTGTTGTACAACACTTTCAGAGAAAAAAACATCTTGCAGCAGCCCTTTTTGATCTACCAGTTTAAAAAGTAAAAGAAATTTATTCCCATCTAGGCCTGATTAAACTTCAATTTGAACTTGTCCTGACCAGAAAATAAATGGCCTGTGGAGTCTGGATTTTTGCCTACTTGAAAAAGCTTGTGTGTATGAGTATGTGTGTGTGTGTAGAAATATGATTTATGAAAGTATTGATTTTTTTGTTAAATAATGAATTAGATGTCCTACCACAATATTATTTATCAAACTTTTTTGTCATATAATTAAATTGTCACATAATGGATTGCAGCCATATAGATTCATTAAATATTAAAACCTACATATGACAAAGTTCACTTTTCCTTTGGCTAATAACACATTTCCTTTGTTCTTTTCCATTAAGATCAACAGTAGCTGTTCTTCAACCACACCACAGAAGTTGCAATATATGCTTGCTAAGGTTAGAAAATAGATTGCAGTCAAAGCTGTGAGTCTTGTAAGTTTACCTGTTTTCAGTTTGGAAGCTAATTCTTCTTGGTGATCCAAAGTCTGCTGAGTAAACTTTAATTATACTAGCTAATGAAGCTTTCTCAATTGTCTCCAGGCATGAAATAAGCAAGTCTGATGAACTGCAATAGCGTAGTCAGATTTAGATCTGAGTTCTTATTTTGAAGAGTTTGACTAAATTCTCAGCCTGTGAGCAGGGAGGAAGAAAAGAACTCGTGAGAAATATTATCTCACAGTACAACATTTGAATAATACAAGGTGAAGAGGAAAAAGGCCATGTTCATCATAATCATAAATGGATCTCTTAATGGAATTTAAAATGCATTAAAATTGAAATGTTTTAATCCACACTGGAAGAGATGTAGATAAACTGTCAAGTAACAGTAACTAGAATCTGTGTTTGAGAAAGAGGAGGTTGATCAGAAATCAGATATGATTGTATCCAATGAAAGGCAGTAAGACTCCTTTCAAGAATGAGTTCTTATTTAAAAAAGAATTAAAGAAGCTCTAACTGAAGAGCATGTTTTAAGAATGTGTTCTTTGCAGACATGAAGTATAATACACTACTGCACTTGAGTGCAGTATCATCTCCAACTAAAGGTAACCCTAATGATCTCCCATCAAGCAATAGTTCCGATTTTCCAGTGGTGCTCCTGAGCAGTCACTAAAACAAGAGAACACAAAAAAACACCCAAACCAGAAAAAAAGAAGCCCCACTTTGGACATTTTTAATAAGAACTCCAACCCTTGATATTTTTGTAATAATCAAGAAATTATGCATTGTGAAGGAGTACTGCAGTTCACTGACCAGGTGTAGTCATTATGTTGATGTCATATTTCTGTGTGCTGCTTGTTCAGTGTTGCATGATGTGAGAATAAAAAGCTCAGCTTTCTTCTTTCCTCCTCCCCAAAAAACAGGTTGGGATGTTTCCATTTTTTTTAATCCCTGATGCGACACTGTTGTCTGTCTTTTTCTTTGTCATGTCATAAATTTTACAAGCAGTCTGATTATTGCACTCCCAATATTGCTTAATTTTCTTCTACCTTTAAAGTTAATTATAATTTACGAGATTATAACATGAACTTTAATTACTTGTAGCTGGAGTTTCACAAGGGATTTAAAACAAACTAATTTTGTGCTCCACCTTTAGGGAAAG
>NW_009952990.1:792261-947615 GCF_000747805.2 Chaetura pelagica | reverse complement strand
TTTCATATACACTGTGGAGCAGAAAATGTATATGGTAAAGCTGACTATAAGTGTCTTGGGTGGGAGTCTTCTTACCTACTTTTAAAAGTCTATGTCTGAGCTACTTAGCTGAAATTGACGTTTAGTCAAAAAGGATAAAAAGGCACTTCCAGAGGCACAAGATCAATTTACTTCCCCTCTTTTAAATGTCTCCACTGATTTTAAAAGAAGTGTAGACTACTATGAACACGAAAAGTATTTTGTAATAACAGGTAACAGTTTCCTTCATGTCATCCAAATAATCTGCTATGGGAGACAATATACTGACCCAGTGAGGCAATTGTTATACTGATGTTACAGATGTGCCTGTACATTGCTAAATGCTGGGCAGTGCAATTTACACAATTACTTCCTTTACATACCTAGTAAACTAGTTACGTGGAGAAGATCCTTTGCTTGGTGTACATGCAAGTATGAGCATGCATGTGCTGATACACCCAGTAGTGAGATTGTAACAGCATTGTCCTAGACCAAATACACATGCTTTATGGCTTCATTTTTAGGTCTGCCATCTCAGCCAAAATAAAACCAGTTTTATGGTAGGACACTGAAGCAGATATAACAAGTTGTGCTTGGATAGAGTCTGTCTTGCACCACTTTGGTGAAAAATCCAACTGCTCCGTAAATGGTGATTTTTAAGTACCCAAACCTAAAATATGGAGGGTAACTCAGCTAAATAAATCTTGGCTGGTTTTGTTGTTGTGCTTTTTTTGTTGTTGTTGTTATTTCTGAAAATCCAGGACAGATATTTCATTACTTGTGTGATTCTCCCAAAAGGGTTATAAAAATAGCTGCTGTCTCCAGCACAGAAATCATATGCTTTTGTAGGAGTGTGCATTTTGAATGTTGATGGCTTAGCTCATGGAAAGGCCAGCATTTTGTGGGCAAAGATAGAGTTCACAAGGTTTTTCTTAGCTTTAACAGTGAGAACTGTATAGTCTTATTTTGCTGAGTATGCTTTATTGTTTTCTCTAAGAAAGTTCCTACTATAACTAGACCAGTTTCAGAGTGTAGTGGTAACTTTCACTGTAATCTTGTGATGCATAGAAACAGAATCTAAAAAACCCTGAATATTCTGGCATTTCATATCTGTACTTTGCTTGTATGTTTTCCTCAGGAAAATACTACAAGTAAGTGGCCTTACTGAGAAGCAAGACAACTCTTTTCCAGTTTTCTTTGTGATCCTTTTTTTTTTTTTTTTTAAATGGTTGAATTCTTCTGGAAATCTTGAATCAAGGCTAACAGTTTTCCAGTAAATGACTATTCAGATGAGATATAGTCAGTCCTAAATATAAAGAGCTAACATTTTTCAGAAGGAATTTGTAGTTCTCTTTCTTTTCAGTCAGCGATGTGGAGGATGTTACTGCTGCCCATCCTACTGTCACCACAAAATTCTTATGTGTATTTGTGTCAGTTAATGTTCTCAGCTGCACCCCAGAGCAGATTGCCGTATGTGAGAACTGTGGTGATTTTTTTCAGCTGCTAGAGATAAGCATATCTCTGGTGGTACCTTGCTCTTTCCTTGGGAAATAACTGAACAGGAATGGACAAGCTGCTGGAAAAAATAAAAACTAAAAATTCCCCTGAATCATTTTTACATTAAACAATCTTTTTTTAAAAAGAGATTTTTTTTTCCCCCCCCAGCTATTTCCATTTCTAGTCTTCTAATATTGTGATTCCTTCTCACCTCAAGTCCCTCTAACATCTGACCTATGCCATTCTATCCTCGAAACACTGCCAGATATTTTTTCTAATTTTACTTGCCTCCCATTTTTGTGAAAGGATTACTAGCACCTGCAACAACTTTTCTCCTGTACAATATAAAATCATGCAGAAAATGAAGGGTGTGCTGCTTTATGAGAGTTATATGCCATCACAGGTGAAATTCAAGTTTTACTGGGATGAGTGTCATAGAGAATGAAGCCATCAAAGGAGGTACAGCTGAACCAGAACCTTAATTAAGGCAGTATTGGAGATGCTGCAAGAGGAGTTTAAAAAACATACTAAAGAGTCACCTGCCCCTTGTCTCAGTGCCACAGCCCTTTGGAGGATGGTGCTGGGGCTGTTGCAGGTGTTGGAAGGGAAAATGAGAAGGCCAAGGGCATGGGGTTGAGGCAGCCGGAGCAGGGGTTCCTTCAGCCCACCAGGAGTGGCAGTGCATGTCCCAAGATGCTCATTGTGGAGTTTCCTTGGAATGCCTGTGAAAAACAGTGCTTGCAGCCTCATGGCAAATCAGCCAAGCTGTTGAACTGTAAACTGTAATTAGCAAATGCTCTTCCAGAAAACCAGCATGAGAAATTGGGTTAAAGAAGCATTAGAATCTGTCATGGGGCATCTTAAGAGTAATTGTTTTTTTCCCAGTTAATACGCAGGCCACTGATGTATGGACCATGTTCTCAACTTTTAATTTACTATTTAATTTTAATATTGATTTGTTTCTGTTCTCATGAAATACCCTGTTTAAAAATAAAATGCATTTTAAGTACATTTTTCATTATATCATACTACCAGCTGTTCCTTTGGTAAATTAATGTAAGAACTGGTTTTTTTATGTTTACTGCTAAATCATTAAATATCACACCTCGCCTATTAGGTGTCTGGCAAGCATGGTATTAGACAAATGTAAAAAGAAAATATTATTTTCCATTCCTATTAGAGTTTAAAGCCAGTCTGCATCTCTTGCTTCACTGAAGTTGCTGTAATAAGTGATGTAGGTATTTTTATCCATTTTAGTTGGATTTCTTTATCCAGCCACTTTCAACTTGTGCCAAGTAGTGTGAAGTACATAACCATAAATCCTTAAGACATCAGAAAGAATCCAAAGTCTGAATTGCACAGGGAATAAAATTAGTATCTTTCTTTCATATTTTGCAACACTTCATAATTTTTTAAAAAATATTACAGTATGCTGCTCAGTATGGTTTTGGAGATATTATTTGTATGCTGCTTACTATCTATAGATATTAAATGATGTGGAACAAACATTTGTCGGAATATACACATGAAAGAATTACTCTAGAAGTTTTCCTAGATTACAGGTTTTTTTGCCCTTGGCTTATTGTTTCAGAAATGATGGGAAAACATATGGATATGTATCAGTATGTGCATGGGTAATTTCAAGTGTTGCTTCACACTTGAAGTGTGAGTCAATCTATTATGCAAAAAAATGGCACTTTTGATGAAGCCAGAAATGCCAGTGGGAGAATAGTGATATTTTATTAATCATTCTTTTTGTAATTATCCCTGTAATAAAAGACTGTACATGAAAAAATAATCTGTGAAAGGTAGTTTGATCCAGAAAATCTGAAGTGAGCAAGATTAGGATTCATTTATGATATATAATTTTAAAAAGAGTTTCAAAAGTAATGTGAAAATCCCAAAAGCTTGTATACTATTTAAATACCATTTAAATAACATCAGTATCATGCATACATAATTTACACCCACACCGCCTCACCCTCAGTCCCTCTCATGTCCCCATATTAGTTCTTTCATTTAACTGAAACAGGTAAAAGAATCTACACTGCATTCAAATAAAGATAAGCAAATTTCATTTTTTTTATGAGGAAAGTTTTGTGTATGGGAACTATTGTATTAAAGTATTTAAAACACACTTCTTCAAATACTGTGTCCAGTTCTAGGCCCCTCACTTCAGGAAGGATATTGAGGTGCTGGAGTGGGCCCAGAAGAGAGCAACAAGGCTGAGGGAGCTGGGGTTGTTTAGCCTGGAGAAGAGTTTAATTTTGGAACCATTTTGGTTATAAACAATTCATTAGATGTTGAAATGATTCCTGACTTGATAAGTAGCAGCATAGAGGACCTGCCAAAATCATCGCATAGAGGTAGAGGCAGGTTGAAGGTACTCAGACCATCACTTTCTCAGTAAGAAGATTCTGTTTTAACTATGGGTGTATCAGTGTGAGATCTGGACTCTTGCCTTCTGAGTAGGCTTCCAGTTTCTTATTTAAAAGTCTAGTGAAATAAGAAATCATCAATATAATAATGGTCTGTATTATGCTTTGTGTTCAGTGTAAGAAGAAATATATTACTGTACCCTCTCAGAGATTCACAGTGTAAAAAAGCATATCTCAGAGCTGGGTTTCTTTTGGTTTTGGCATTCATTTTGTTTTGGTTTATTTTTTCATCTGCCACATTTGTCCCATCTGCTATGACTTTCCTGGCTGGCTCTTTGAAGTGGAAGAGGATGTGTCTTTCCTGGTCATATTCAATGTGGATTTTGTGGTTTTGGGGACAGATACCATATCTTTACTTTTTTTTAAAAAAAGGACCAAAAATACTTATGTCTCCAGATATACATTATAAATAAAACTTGTGTAATCTACTTGCAGCAGGTGCAGCATTTAATCTCTATGCTGAATTGCAGTACTAATTGTGGAGACAAAAGAACTGAGTTTAAAAAAATAATATGCTGATTAGGTGGAAGCTACTCACCAGCATATTTTTTTTTTTCACACATGAACACACCTACGTTAGTATAGGATTCTTTACATCACATTAGCCAGCTCCTTGATCTTTTGGCAATTACTTTTTCTCTCTATTTTTACAGTTACTCTTACAATTTTTATTTATCTTTATTAGTTTAATTGATGTAATATTATTTTGTTTCACCCAATTTTAATAAAATTTCTCTTCCTGAACTTTGTACCTGTTATAAACATCAACTAATTTTGAAGATTAAAGGCTGTGCTACCAAGGACTATGTGAGGGAAAAATAAAGTTTAGATTGAATTAAAGTGGTTATGATACCTGTATGTTGTGTATTGGTGTTGTGTGGAAAGGTTTTGGTAGTAGAGGAGCCGATGTTGGAGTAAATTTGCTGGCAGGATCTGTGACCCCATGGGGGAGCCATGCTGGAGCAGTCTGTTCCTGGAAAACTACACCCTGTAGAAAGGGACCCACACTGGAGCAATTCATGAAGAAATGCAGACGATGGGAAGGATTCATGTTGGTGAAGTTCATAGACCAATGCTGGAGCAGGGGAAGCCTGTGAGGAGTCCTCCCCCATGAGGAGGAAGGAGCAGTAGAAACAATGTGTGATGAGCTGACCACAATCCCCACTCCTCTTCCCTGTGCCTCTGGAGGGGAGGCAGAGAAATCAGGAGCAAAAGTTGAGCCCTGGAAGAAGGGAGGGGTGGGGGAAGATGCTTTAAGTCTTAGATTTTGTTTCTCATTATCCTGCTCTGATTTGATTGTTAAGAAATCATCAGAGTGATTGTATGTCCCTTACAAAAGCATTGTACTAAGACAAGAGTAGTTCATTATAACAGTATATCTGAGACCACCTCAAACTTTTCAGAAGAGATTCTGAATTTACCACAGTATAAATGACTAGCTCTTGCGTTATGATGAGCTGGTATTTGAAGGCATTTATGCAAACTTGTAGAGCTGGAAAATATTTTAAAAGCCCTAATCTTTAAATTGGTTGGGAATATTACTCTTAGCCCCATTATTCTAGCGTAAGTAAACATGAAAAAAAAATCTTTCCAATGTGTATGGTAAGTCACATTACAAATCTACTACAGACAATAAATTTTGCATACTGGCCTAAGCTCTCCAGCTGTGCCTTAAATAGATCTGAGTTCATACTACCCAGAAATTGAAGCTGTTGCAGAACTGAGCCTTGGATTTCATACTTTTAAAATTGACTATTGAATAATAGCAGTTAAAAAAACCCAAAACACTGAAGTTATTTAGGAAGCTAAATTGGAATTACTTCATTATCTAAGCCATTTCTAATACTGGAAATTGGTTTCCTAAATCATGAGGTTTCAGTTGAAAATTTTGCCCAGAGTCCTTCAAAAGCTAAAGGGATGAGGGGGAAGGCAGGTGCTGAGACATCTAATTGCCACTGCCGTTCAGATGTCTTTGGTAGCAGTCTGTACCTTGTGCATGACTACTCTGTTGCATTCTGAGAGGAGAACCAGTGTTGTTCTGCTTTTGCAGAGGAATAGAATCTGTAGCTTTCATGACAAGGGAGCTCTTGGCTCCTTTGCCAGACTGAAAGACAACCAGTATACTTTCTTCAGTCTGTCAGGATATAAATACATTAACTTCATAGTTGGAATTTCCCAGAGCAGATTGTGGATGACACTGGCAAAGCCAGCATGAAGATGGAATTTACATGAGAAATAAAAACATTAAAGAAAAGGTTATATGGAAAGGAGTAAATAGGCAGGAAGAGAGGCTTTTTTTTTTTTTTTTTTTCCTTTTTTATAAATAATTTTGTTATTCTCATGCTACTGCTGATTCTCGAGTGATGCTAGAATCCCACTTGTAAATAGTGGTGACTTTTTCAGGAAATAATTTTATTTTGATTACTGAGAAGCAAATTATATTTTTCAAATTATGTTTATATATACACAGGGTGGAGGGCTGGTTGCTTGCGATTTGTTGGTGTCTGTTTTGCAATAATGAGATTTTTCAGGGTTCACTAACATCACTTGTGTTCTAACCTAATAAAATTAAACAGTAGTACAAGTAAAAAAGTTATATTGCTTGTTTGGTGAAATGACTAAAGATATTTTGCTGTTATTCCAAGACAGATGTAGAATGACACTTCTAATTATTAGTGGCATAGAGGAAGAAAATACACATCCACAATTTTCTTCCTGAATTGTTTGGATTTCCAATACGTCACACAGATGATCTGTGAAAATTCTGGTGTTCATTAATTATATTCAGCACTTCAAGAGTTTGCACAGAGATGTTAATAATCCTATTAATCTTCTTCTTTTACATGTAAATCTGTAGCCCAGATGTTGCATCATTTGCAAATCTTGCAATTAAAACATTTTAGAACTTGCAGTTATGCAAAGGGGCAGTAGACTGGAAAATGGGTAAAATTGCTTGGCTAGGACATTACCATGGCAACACACTGACCTCCATTCAATTAGTTAAAACTGAAGATCCAGCTATTAATTATAATGGTCAGAAAAGGATATAAACTGAATCTCCTTTTACCTTTTTAATGTGGACGTTTCTCACTTGCCATAAATCTCTGACTTTAAGAGACAAAGCTCCAGACCTGACACATTAAAAGTGATAGTGCTTAAATACTGATGGAAAGTGGAGGACAGTAAAGGTATCTCATTTATCAGCTATATTCAAGGTACTTCTTCAACTTTTTATAGTCTAAGCACTATGCCAGGCAAGCTTCAAAGTGAATATTCGTTATTACTGATTTTAGCTATTGAAATCTACATTATGTGTGCCAGCAATTATGTCTCACTTTAGAAAGCTAATGTTAATTAGGGCCCAACTAATCACCAGGGGACTTGTGGAAACAGATAGATGCCTCTCTTTGTCAGGGTTTTACATTTTGCTGTAGCAAAGTTATTATTTTCTTGGCATCTTATCAAAGAAAAGTAATTTGTTAATTATAGAAGCCACTCCACTTTCTGACACTGGAGCAGTCCCACCATAGTCACACAGCAACACTCTGGCTAGACAGTAAGTACTCATGTACAGCCTCATTTTTTGGGAAGTTCGTACAAGATGCATTACCTCACCACATCTCTGCACATTCATTCTGAAAAAATGCAAATCTTGAGCCTGTGACATATTGAAATTCTCAGGATTCTAGTGTCTTTATCAATTTATGTTCTGGTTGGCTCTGTGTTATGCTAATCAGTACCCAGGAGAAGGCCAGGTACTCAGCACAGTAACTTCTTCTTCCTCCCCCTTGAATTATGTTCAATACTAATGTAATCAATGCTGATATGTATTTACACTCTGTAGCTTATTATGGTGATATAGCGGATTGTGGAGATTTTGGGTGGTGATGGTTGGTGGCATTTTGTGAGTTTTGTATTTATAGAGGGTTGTTTTTTTTCTATTTTGTTTTCTTATTTTGTTTTAAACAGTTTACCTGAAAAGTAGGGAATAAACAGAATGAACTGGATGAGAGTAGAGTCTCAAAATCATTGGATTGGGTAAAATTTTAGCTAAACACAAGGGCATGGCAAAATACATGATAACACTATAGCTGACTTCCAGCAGTTCTGGATTAAACCCATATAAATTAAAGTGTGCGTTTAAATATGTATCTCTTATGTAATAAACGCCAAGAAATTTCACCCCAGAAGGTGTTTGTGCATTTTTTATGATAGTCGTACCCTGCACAGATGGCAAGTGTATAAACTGTATCCTGGTTTTTGCAGCCCTGTGCAGGACCCTGATATGAAATGAAGCACCTAGCAGCGTGATACCAAATATTCATTTAAATTATTTTGAAGTGATCCCTATGCAAGATGAAAATTTCCACCATTTAGACCAAAAAAATTCCAGTGAATTCTTTTTAGCAATCATAATCACACTGCACCAATTACCTCAAGTTCAGAACTCCTTAAGCATATTGATTTCATAGGTGCGACTGTTTATTGTTGTGATTCTTTACCTCTCTGCTTCTGAGGCCCTTTCCTTCAAGCCTGCAAGGAATTTACCTGTGCAAGTAACCTCATTGCCTAGGTTTACTTTGCAGTTATTTAAAGAAGCATATGACACCTATAGCTTGAAGACAGAGCATGATAAATTACCCTGTTTATTATAGGGGTTGCCCTATATATATGACAGCTCATGGTCATTGTATAGTAGATGATTCAAAGGTACAAACCCAGCATACTTTATTTCTAAATAGTTTTCAGGTTGTCTTTGGTCCAGGATTGAACACAAAAGCAATACTTGTCCATAATTTTCTCCCCTTCCCCTCCCAAGGAAATACTGGCAGTATCTTTTGCTGTGTTATTTTTGTTGTTTGGTTTTGTTATTGTTGTTTTGTTTGGGTTTTTTGTGTTGTTTTTTTTCCCTTTGTAAACAACATTTACCTTCCTCTTCTCCATCAAAAAAGAGATGTGTATCCTGTATCTGTCAAAGTATCTGAACAAAACTCTTTCTTTGAACTTCTTAGAATAATTTTGATAACATTCTAGGGAAAATTTTCATTTGCTCTGAAGGAAAGACACATACCTATTAGAAAATGTAAGGTAGCCAGATGTATGAGGCATTAATATAGAAGAAGAGATTCAGATAGTCCAAGGGAGGAGGAAAAATACTGAGAACAGAAAGAACATAATTGTAAAAGAACCTTTTGAACCACAGAAAAAGCCATGCCTCTGCTTTCCAGCATAATCCTCAGCTTTTCTTTACAAAAGTACAACTGTACAATTTTCTTGGCACTATCTAGCCTTCTCACCATTGCCATTTGACTGTACACACAGAAGAATTTGCATTCTGCATCAGAGCACTAGATTTCAGAGTGTGGTGTCTGGCAGTAGGCAAATATACTATTATTAAATTCCACCAAGTCAGCAAATGTCCTGTATCATCTAAGTTATTTTTGCCTACTTCTACTTGAATTGAGTGTAATCTTTCCCACCCTTTTCATCAGTTATATATTCTGATTTATTTTCTCTGTGTTCCCTAAAAAACTAGTCTTGGCTATCTGAACACTTTAAAAATATCCATTGTATATTTAATCAATATCCTTTTGAGGATTTAAATGTTTTCATGATGTATCTTTTAGCCATCTGTTCAAAGTCAATAAACCAACTAAACTGTTTCCTTTTCAGTAGATCATTTTGTAAGCCTCACCTTATACAAGATAATAGCTGAAGTATGTGAGGTTCAGAACCAGATCATCAAAATAAGGTACATTTGGGATCCAGGAACAAAATAATGGCTAGACTCTATAACTTCCTTACATATCTGCTTCTTATTTATTTCCTTGAAATATTTATATGAGTACTCACTTGGTTAACTCTTTCAAATATTGTACTTATAAGGAAGCAGATTGTCATTCTGCTGAATCTTCATATTCTTCATACTTTCACTTCAGTGCTTTGTCAGATTTGGGAAAGTAGACCTCAGAGGCTGTGTCTATTACACCAGATAGGTGGAGAAAATCCTGTCATCTGGGTCTCCAGATAAAAGCTACAGCACAGCTTTTTCCATATGGTTATTTTCCCTCCTTTCCTCTCTTGTCCCCTTCCTCCCAAAACTGAGTGGCTTGGCCTCTTCTGCCTGCTGAGAGTGTTTCTTCATCTGTGACAGTCCCCCAGATTATCCCTGAGTATTTTCTGGATATAACTAGGTGGTACTGGCCAAACGTGTGTCACGAGAGTGACAACAATGTGCATCATCACATCTAGTGATGGTCTTTTTGGTTTACTGTCATGGGCATACCTAAACAGTTTTATGATCTGTATCCATATGGGAGACTGCAAGGAGGCACAACCTCAGCTTTAGCCATGGATGAAGTGGCAGGACACAATAAAAGCTGCGTGGCAATCCTGATGCAACCAAAATTGATATATTCTGGACATACAGAAGGCTCATTATCTCAAGCTCAGGACTGTACTCATATTTTCACAGGACTTCTGGTTTCAAGGTGGCTTATGTTCTATTAGCCAAAGAGTCACAGCTCTCTTGCATCTGCCTGGACAATGCCATCTGCTGTTATCTTTTCATTAGTAAATCTAGTAACAATAGCCATGTGTGCTTTTAAACAGAGTGAAATCCACTTCCCAAACTCCTCTTTTTGGAGAGACTAATAAATTTGGTGCCAGCATAGGTGAATGAGCTTTGGAGGCTGAATTTCATTAGTCAGTAGAAATATGTCATAAAGTAATAAAGTTTTTTTCTTTAGCTTTTATCACAAATATAGAGTAAAAAATGCTTGCATACAGTGTAACTATATGTATATGCATGTGCCTACAAACACGCATAAATGCAAGACATGCATGTTGTAGACAGTATATAGCTTAGAAGTCAAGACTATACCATTTGCAGAAAAGTTAGTTGATTAGTGGTGAAATCACTCTGCTCTGAGGAGAAGGTTTTGGAAGGAACAGAGTTCCTTGTGGCATACAGTGGGTAGGCTTTGTAATATCTACAAGGATAATACGGATTTTTCCATGACTACTCATATTCCATTATTCCTTAGTGTGATGGAGATACTCAGTGTTGAGCCATTTTTCAGAAATACAGAACAATTTTTGCTGTCAAAACAACATGAGCCAGATTTTGAGCTTCCATTTTAACAAGCGCTTAGACCATTTGTAGGACATAAGGGGATCTTCTTGCAAGGCTGTCTTACTTTGCCGTTGTGGGAAGGACTCTGTAAGTCTGCAGTTTCAAGTGGTTTCTATCCATAGTTGAGCGGTACAGGGAATGTATGCAAGCAAAATCAGATGTATGTAGAGATGAAAAAAAAAAAAAAAAAATTAAATTAAGGGGTATATAATGCTGTATGGCATGCATGATCTCAATGATTTTGTTGTGGGGTTTTTTTTTTACTTCCTCAAAAAAATTTAACTTATGATCTAAAACTTATGTTACAACAAAGCTAAAATCAGATTAAAGAAGTCCGACTTTGTTAGCAAAGGTTGACACACTGTGACCCAAATGTCTGACCTGGTATTTCTCTCCTTGCTAGTAGTCACCCTACAGGCATGATCCAAGCAATTTAAACTACTGTATATTTAATTCACAGTGACATAATTAGAACATTAGTAAACTTAGATATCTAGTCATTGCAAATAATCATTTTCGTACATGATGAAATTAGAAAAGTATGAAGGCTCTGACACTTTAAAGAGTGACAAATTACAACTTTTTTTTTTTAGAACATTACAGCATACAAAAAAATCCTTTCTGTCTTCTTTTCTTTTTTCAAACAGGTACTGGAGACCTCCCTCCAGTATGATCCCCTATTTGCTGAAGCTTTGACATTGAAGCATTGTAAAGTGAACCAAAAAGACAACACAGAGAAGAGAGTTGTGTTTGGCATACAAATAGCCCCTTTGCTAGCCACACGTCTTTCCCTGAACATCAGTAGACATAGCTTAGTCCCATCAATAGTTTACTGACCTGTGCTGTGATAACATTTCCACCTCTGGAGTGCACAGTATGTGACTTTTGCAAGTGCACTTAATGGAGAATGGGGGAAGGAGAGATGACGCTTATCCTGCTTGTCGGTGCATGCTGGACAGGGCTGGGGGTATCGATTGTGCTGAAAACTCTCCTCTGCTGACTGATTGCCACCCCTTGCCTGTCTATGGTCTTTGAACTTTGTCATATCTGCATAAATGGAACAGTTTGCAGTGAGATCAGTCAGGTCTCAGCAAAACAAACATCAGCTAAATTGAACAAAAAAATGTAAATAATAAAAGAAGCACTCAGTACACATTGCACTCAGTACACTGGATAGCCACAGACAGGCTTAATTCTGTTTCAGTCTATTTGACTAAGAATGTATATGACTGTTTGAGACAATAAAATTTTAAGATCCTTTAGATCATTTACTTCCAGAACAACTGTCCTTCTTGTTAGCCTCAGGTCAACACCGAAAGTGAAAGGTCAGAATACCAATTAACTTATCTTCCCAACCAAAACTACTCAGTTCAGGGGTATTATGTAGCTCAATGTTTTATTAATGTGGGGTGGCTGTGATCTGCATTTTATGAACAAATACTGATTTTTTTAAAAATGTATTTTATTAATTATTAATGTAATTGGAAATCAAGTGTATGTTTGCATTAAAGATTTTTAAACTTAGTTTCTTTTTATTTTTGTCACATCTTCATTTTCGTGTAAAAGGTGAACACAAACAATATGAACTGTTAGCCATTGAAGTCAGTCTGCTTTTTTTTTTTCCTTTTTTTTTTTTTTTTAATCTGATGACTGAAAAATTATTATAATATTATACCTTAATATATTCTGGAAAAATTATTCTAATATTTTACAGTAACATGTTCTGAGAATAACTTTCCTAATTAATAGTAAATTACAAGTTCCCCCAAAAATTAGCAGGGACACTAAAGAGTTAGGGTTGTGCAAAACCATGGCTTGCCTATATGAAAATAAAGTTTGAACCTTCTCTGCCCCTCAACTGTAAGTTTTCCAGGGGCTCCTAAAGGAAACTTGCACATAACTTAAAAAATTATATTTCTGAGGTTCTCCTTACTTTCCACCTTTTTCTGTATGTTCTTCTTTCCTACATGGACATCCAAGGGCTGCTGAAGGTCCCTACTATAGACTATGAAATCAATAACTTACTTGCATTCTTAAGCCATTTACACTCTTGGAAATATTCCTGAGTTGGGGATTTTATTTTATTTGTGTGTCTGTGTATATTTGCTAACTTTTTCAGGAATAAGAAATGCACTGACCGTAATCACTTCATCATTGACACTGAAATAGTGCTGACAGAAAAGATTTTTCCTGGTTCTCTTCTATGCAATATAGGATACCCACACCCATCTTGCTGCAAACCCACAGCTTTGCCAGTACTGAAGTGCTATGTAGCCACTTTCTGCCTTCTGTGGCAGAATGGAATGCCTGGACATAAAATAATAGAATTGGTTTTGGTTGGAAAAGACCTTTGAGATCATAAGCCCAACCATTAACTCAGTTCTATATAGATAATTACCATTTCCTTGTAATCATTACCCAGTACTTCATTCAGTGTGGCAGACTTGGAGTCTTAATCTCTTTCCTCAAATATATATTTTTTTCTGTATGGGTTTTGCTGTTCATGTGGGTAAACCAACAGCCAAGATGCAGCTGAAGCTGATGGCCCTAGGCTACTCTGCATTAACTTCTCAGGCACAGTCATTCAACTGGGTGTAAGGCCTCAAAGAACCAACCAGATCTTAATCACAGATGTAGGAAGGAAAAGGCTTAGAATGTTGTTGCTCTTTATTCACTTCATCCGCTTTAACCTACCTTCTGCCCTACCCCAGATGGCACAAGTGCGAGGGGCTTTCCTTGCCTTGCATGTAAGCTATTTTGGAATGTCTTGCTGGGAGAAATGTGGAGACAGACTCTCCACTTGGTTGCTTATAGCCACATAGTCAGTGAAGCTTGTCCATGTTTTTCCATGGCAGACCTCTTTTTAGGTAGTTTCTCAGCTACAGGCTGTTTCTTGGCCCTCTGAAATGATGACTTAATTCTTTTGGTCCTTAACCTGTTTTGATGAGAACAATAAAGCTTTTGGGGAAGGGCTTTAAATAGTGTCTTAGAACTTACACTTACACAAACAAGCGTTGTCCAGATAAATATTTAAACTAAGATACCAAGGCTGAAATGGCTGAGCTGGAACTGGGAATCCAAGAATTCAAACCTCAAAGAGGCTGCTCTGTAATGTGAAGCAGAATTTTGTTGCTCTAGTCTGATGCTTATTTGAAAGAGATGTCTCCACTGCTAAAATATTGCTACGAAGAAATAAAATTCTATTGTTCTTTATTTAGAAGACTCTTGACCCACTTGAGACTGACGTTTAAGAGTTTAGGACTGTGTTGGATATCAAATGAAGTACCACTCCATTTGACAGAAACATTAAAGTTTAATTAAAATTCACAGATAGCCAGAAATATGCAAATATTAACTATCCACAATGCTCAAAGTTAGGGACTTAAGGCTGGGTTTAATCCTATTTGAATCTCCTGCAGTTTTCCTTCCCTGCAAAAATAATTAATGCTATCTTTGTTATTTGTTCATTCTCTAAGAAGTATCTTTGTACGTCTTGTGTTAGATCATATTTTATCAAAACAGATTTTGTAAATCATACACTGCTGTAGATAAAATTGGTTTACATAATCAAAACAGGCAAGAACAAACACGTAGTATTTTGTCTCATCAATGAAATATAATGTGTTCTTTGCCCTTCTAATAGAATTGGTTACTGTTATATAGCCTGCAATTTTCCTCCTTTTATTTTATTTTTGGATCAAACTGTGACATTTATTAACAAAGACTGACTTCATCTCTCTATAGGTTGCTTTCTAGGGAATTACACTATTTGCTAAACTGTTTTCAAGAAGATATAAAATATGCATACAATCCATGGCAAAGCAGTGTTCAATTGCAAAAGCTATCTTAGTAGCCGAGTGATGGATTAGTTTCATGAAAGAACCAAATCAGATAAAATGACAAGAACTCATGCAAATTTGTTTTAAAAAAGAGACTTTAAAAAAATAATAGTAAAAAAATCTGTGTCTGAAAATATAATGTGCCCTTAGGACATCATATTGGATATCACTACAATAATTAAATTTCAGAATGACAGGATAATTAATGTAATAACTCCCTCCTCATAAATAGCTTCAAAGGTACGAGGAGATGTTTATATGAGAACAGTATTTCCCCTTCTGCAGGGCAAAACCAGGGTTTATATATTTAGGAAGAATTTATTTTCTTTGCTGGCATAAAAAATACAGTACACTAATTACTAGCATTTCCTTATTATTTGTAAAGCAAACTACACCTGTCACCAGAATTGGACAGCATTGTGAGGAGAAAAAAAAAAAAAAAAAAAAAAAAGTTGAAACTTGTTTTAGTGTTCTGGCTCAGTAGAACAGACTGCCCAGGGAGGTGGTGGAATGGAGTCGCCGTCACTGGAAGTGTTTAGAACAAATATAGATATAGTGCTCTAGGTCCTTTCCAACCAGGATGATTCTGTGATTTTGTGATTCTATGATATATCCTAGACCTAGAGTCGTCAAGTGAGGTCCCCATATTGCTGTACTTAGTGCTCTGAAATAGCTACAGCAACATCAGAACCTGTTTTATGGTTACTTGGCTTAAGCAAGCACCCTCCGCCTCTGGAGCAGGGGAAGGCAATTCATTTACTAGTCAGGGAATAGTTTCTGGTTTGGAAAAGTGAGTCAGGCAACCATGGTTTCCAGTTCTGGCTGCATTTGTTCAGTATTTTATTTAGATAATCAATGGAATAGGTTAGAAAAAGCATCCAAAACACTTAATTTCACTCTTCTTTCGGTGAAGCTTGTAAAGGATTTTTGTTTATCTGCTTATGGTCTTGAAAATAATCAAAATATAACCTCCTTGCGTCCAAAAAGTGAAGTCAATAGAAAAGGAGCAAATTCAGATATGTTTACATCATTCAGCTTAGAAAGAAGCTCTTAAGTGCTGTACTGATAGGAGTACTGTATGTTCTCAAGTTCAAGTAGAAGTAAACAGAAATGAATTGTGGGTGTGGGTTCTAGTTCCTTGGTTTGGGTTGGTTTGGGTTTTCATGTTTGTTCCTTTGGGGCTTTAGGGGGGATGTATTTTGGTTTTTGGACTTTTTTTGTCTGTTTTGGTTTTTTTCTTTGTTTTGTTTTGTTTCTTTTGTTATTTGTTTGTGGGGGTTTTGTTTGATTTTTATTTTTTTTAAATTTTGTTCAGGATTTTTAAATGTTCATTTTTTAAATGAACTTCTTAGCAAGGCTAAAACCAGAAAGCTGAGAACTTGTATTCCCACAAAGGTGTCTGCAGCTGCCACTGCTTACCTTTGCCTGCCTGCCTGAGGTCAAACTCTGGTTTTAAGGTATTTTAAGGACTCCACCACCTCTGACTGCACAGGTGCAGTACGAGGAACACACACCCGTGGCAGCATTGATGTGACTGATGTCTCCAAGCAGGGAAGGCAGAGCCTGCTGGATAGGACATCCCCATGCACTAACTCTTATTAGCTGCCAACATGCTGGAGCCCAGCAGAAGCTGGCAACCCAGATATGAGCAAAAAGTAGATTTCTTTATGCCTTGATGAGAGGAAAGAGAAATTTCAAATTCCAGCTTGAGCTTCTGGGGTGGCTGACTGCCTAAAAAATGCTCTAAATCAGTGCATATGTTGTGTGCTTTGGCCTGGCCTTCTCTCTGGATGCCCCTCAAAGCTCTCGTGGGTCTAGAGTGGCTGTGACAGATGGTTTAGACTGCAGTACCCAACTCACTCCAGGCAAACCTTCCTTGCCAAAGGCCAGTAGGCTCAGTTCTCCAGGTAGCTACTGCCTGTCTTTGGAAACATGTAAGGAATTAATAAATTAGGAAATGGAATATAATACCTGCAGCCAGCAAGCAAATTTTTTCAGTTTTTTAATTTTAATTTACAGATTGTGCCAATAAACAGCAAATAAAATTTTGCAGTTCATACGAAACATTAGCTCTCCTCTCTTAGGTTGTTGTTTGTTCAAGAAGGCTCAAACTGGATGCAGCAACATCTGTTTTTCAGTTCTGCTTTCATCTAATTTTACAGCTGGATTGTCTGAGCCACAAGAAGGTCAAATGATTTGCCCCGACTCTGACTACGAATTTATGGCATATGTTTGACAATCAGAGCCCATATGCTTGCCAGAAGTGTGTTACACATTTTAGAAGTACAGTTTCAAATAATGTCTTTTTTTTTTTTTTTACTAGGAAAAAGTATCACTACTAAAGTTGTTTTGTTGTTTCATATTTTTTTTTGTGCTAAATTAATAAGAATAAACTGATAGCACTAATTTGTCAATAGGCTTTAACTGACAATAAATGTTTTACTGATTTTTTTTTCTATTGTAATCTTAGGAAAAAATTCGTATTATAGTTTATGGCAAATAGCAAATGGTACTGCACAACACACACACACACAAAATCAATTTACTTTAATTTTAACTGTTGAATTTTTTTATTATTTTTTTTTTTGCCCTTTCTCAACTGGGGAAGAAGACTAGGAAAATGTTGAAAAGTGTTTCAAGCTGTCAAATTGAGTTTGAGAATTAATCCATCTGTGGCAGCTTTACATTTCAGGGTTCCATAAACCATATTAACTGAGCACAGGGAAAGCCTTGGTGTTTACCTGGGGTCACTGTGGTGTTCAGGCAACACGAGGTCTGTGGGGCCAGTGGTCGCACCCTTATCTGGTGAGCTGAGGAGCAGCCATGTGTGGGCTCTTGCCAGCAGCCACTCGCAGGGTTGCCTTGTCCACAGCAGGTGATGGGGTGCTAACTGGGAATAACTTTAACCTAAAATCTTGTCATCCTGACCACATGGATCTTGGGTGAGGCTAGCTGACTTGTTTAGAGCAGCAATTTGTAATCTCAAGAATTGCTATGACAGAACTGGTGCTAAGCTTTACCTTTTCATAGATACCACTGGCTCATATTTGTATAGTTTATACTCCCTATGTGCACACAGGAAAAAAATAGATATTTAAAATTCCTGGAGAACTATGCCATTGTTTACTCATTTAAAATTTTATTTATTTATTTTTTTATCTTTTAGAAAAATGTTTCTCACATCGACTGAACATGGTTTAACCTTTGGAGTTACTTATTTTACAGCAAGTACAATGTGACAAATTCACCAGAGTTTAGTACATATCAGTTACAGCCATGCTCCCCATTTCCCTCTGACCTGAAAAAGCTTTGGAAGGGTGTTTTGAGGTGCTCTCAATGTGCTTCATGCCACTGAGAAGTGGCTCTCTATATTCAGACTCAGGTAGACTAGCTGGGTCCATGGTGTGTTCTGAACCAACTTTCAGTTACAAAAAAAACCAACACAAAAAGACCCCTAAGTCCCCCTTGTATATATCATTACATAGAGTAATATCTCCTGTCCCCCAAAGGTTTACTGTTAAAATTCAGAAGGATAGACTGCCAACAACCCTACACCTTGAATTGTACACTGCTGTATTGTGTTTGAAGGTCTGAGTTATCATCAGACTGTGAACATATATGCCATTATTACAGGTATAGTATATCATAGTATATCTTCCTCTTCTCTGTATGTTTTGTCTGGCCGCAAATGGACAAGCAAGGTGGATTGACTCAAAGATTTCAAAGATTTGTTTATTTTGTTGTCTTAGATTTGTCTTTGTGAAGGTGATTGGCATTACTGGCACACTTGGTAATTTTAAATTTATCTCAACACATACAAGTACATTCTAAGGAGGTCCCAAATAGGTGGCAAACAGACACTAAAGCTGTAAAGGACCATGAACAGTAGTTACCCAGAGGCATGTAAGGACTGCAGCTCTTCTTGATGGAGCTCTTCAGGAGAGGGCCTGTGCTGTGAACAGGTTTAGCATGCCTCACTGAAAACCACAAAACTGTAAAACTTCTAATTAGATGTATAAAAACTTAGATTTTCTTTGTGCTGGGACCCTCACATGTTTTGTTTTGTTTTTCTTGTTTGTTTTTTGTTTGATTTTAACATGAATTGAGACTTTTAACTTCTGGCCTCTTCTAGAAAAAGCAACAATTGTTGATCAAAAATGAGCACACTATTTTCAATAGATTGTCATTATTCTAAAACGAGTATAAGGTTACCTATATTTTCTTTTTTCTTCAGGCAAGCTGTCACATGGTATGTTATTCAGAGACCCTCAAATTTCCTTTAAGTACTGGATACACTGCTTGATACTTCAGCATTTAATGGAAGTGTGATACTTGCTCCTTAATAAAAAAATCTGTCACTCAGAATATTCAGGATTTCACTTTCTTCTGTGATCATTCAGTTCATTCCCATTAAAGTGGTGACTTAAAACCATAGGACCATATAAAATGTTCTTGTTTGCTCTCAAAGATATTAGCATGCTCGGAAATCTTAAAATCTCTATTATTTTTTAATGAAGTCTTTTTCACTAAAAGTATTAAGTAAAATCCTGTTATATGTTGGACTAGGCATATTCCATTGAACTCAGCTAAATGAAAATGTAACTGTTAATTCTTTGAAGTCAAGTGCTGTACATAAACTGGTCTTTCAAAAGAAGCTGTTGAAGTTGCTGAGAGCAAATTTTTAAAAGCTTTCCAGGAAGAGCCACCTACAGCAATGTTACAAAAAAAAAAATATCTGTTTTAAGGTGATTTTGAGTAACTTGGTGAGACCAGAGTTATTTTCAGATGTTTGCTTTTTAACCTGCTTGATGTGGAGATATGGAGTGTGGCATTGCTTTGATATCAGGGCAGAAGTATATCTCCATAATATCTGCTGATCTTCCACTATTCCCCTCAGTTATTTCTATATATTTAAATACAGTGTTATTCAAAGAGCAGGCTTTATTTCTTGGTAAAATCTACCCTGTGATTTAAAAAACAGTTATACCACACAACAGATCTAGTAATTTTTCATACACATCCTCATGGACTCTTGAAATTATATACAAGATCAGTATTGAAAGTTTCAAGCAGTTTAGGGAAAAAAAATAAATAAATCACAAATGTGATGTATGCTTACTTCAGATCACATTATAAAAGAAAGGGCTGTGTTACTATTTTTAAATTACAATTTCAAATATTATAAACTGAAGTATATTAAGCAAATTAAATGGTTTGGATTTTGAGATGAGGGAAGAACTTATCATAAGAGCTGCAGTTCTTCTATTCCAAAAGCCAGAGAAATTGAGATACAAGCTCTGCTTAATTAGAAATTATGAGATGGATAAAATGAGAAGAATATAAGGATTCCCTTTCCACTTATCCATTTCTAATAAATACATGTTTAGACAGCAATAATACTGTCTGAAATAGTTTGTGTTGCATGAAACTTCCATCTTATTTATGTGGGCTTTTCCCACTACATTGAAGAGCCTCTGAAATGTCATATTGAGCTATGATATATGCTGAATTCAAACAAGATGGAAATGGAAAATTCATTTTAATACTCTTGTAAATCCATAACAGGATTCCTCCCCATCAGCCCACATGAGCTTTCCTTTAAACCTTTCTCCTGCCAATTTTTCAAATATTTTTCTGTGAAAGACCCAAAGTGCTGGTCTCAAAGCAGAGATCTCCCACCTTGCTAGTGTTGGCACATCTTGCCTTTCAATTTGTTCCTTTGTAGTAGGCTATGCATCTAAGCAATATAAAGGAGTTCTGCAG
Organism: Chaetura pelagica; assembly: GCF_000747805.2. Taxonomy (NCBI): domain Eukaryota; kingdom Metazoa; phylum Chordata; class Aves; order Apodiformes; family Apodidae; genus Chaetura; species Chaetura pelagica. Next base: position 926,925 of record NW_009952990.1, on the reverse strand, counting down.
GAAAGCTATTCAAGGTTTCTGATGTTGTGGGCTTTTTGTGTTTTGTTTTGTTGTTTGGGCTTTTTTTGTTGGGTTGTGATTTTTTGTTGGTTTTGTTTGTTGGTTTGGTTTGGTTTGTTTTAATGTAGTTCTTGTTTGATTCCTAAAATGTACCCAATGGATTTCAACTGTGCCTGAGCACTGCCTAAACCTGCCAGTATTTCACCAGTAGCACTGCAGCAAATATCCCCTGAAGCAGAGCAACCAACATCTCTGGGTGTATTCTAAGAGCCTGTAATACTGTAGATTTATATACTATAGAATCATAGAATGGTTAAGGCTAGAAGGGACCTTAAAGATCATCAGGTTCCAACCTCCCTGCCATGAGCAGGGACACTTGACACTAGACCAGGCTACACAAGGCCTCATCCAGCCTGGCCTTAAACATGTCCAGAGAATTCCACAACCTCCCTAGGCAACCTATTCCAGCATCTTACTACCCTCATGGTGAACTTCTTCCTGATGTCTAACCTAAATCTCCCCTCTTTCAGTTTAAAACCACTACCTCTTGTCCTGTCACTGCCCTCTCTGGTGAAAAGCCCCTCCCCAGCTTTCCTGTAGCCCCTTCAGGCACTGGAAGGCCACTATAAGGTCTCCCCAGAGCCTTCTCTTCTCCAGGCTGAACAGCCCCCACTCTCTCAGCCTGTCTTGATAGCAGAGGTGCTCCAGCCCTTTGATCATCTTTACGGTCCTTCTCTGGACCCTATTCAACAGCTCCATGCATGCCTGTGAAGCTACATGCATGATACAAAAAAAAATTATGTGCCAGAAGAAACTAGGAACTAAAGATGCACTAAAGTCTTAACTGCCAATAGTGAACATCTCTGCAAAATCATCTATCTCCCATTTATTGTCCTAAAGGGAAACTTAAAAAACTTATTCCTTGAAATACACAAGACAATGCCAAAAAATTCATTGATTCAATGATACAGGTGTTTGGTTTTTGCGCTGTTGTTTTTTTGGTGTGGTTTTTTTTTTTTGGGTGTGGAGGTGGGGTTGGTTTTTTTGTTTGTTTGTTTTGTTGTTGTTTTGAAGTTTTATGGCACATTCAAAGCTTTTCCTTCTTTCCTCTACAAAATTTGTATTTTTTTTTCTTTCCTTTGTCTTTTCAACCACCTCCTTGCCTGTTCCTTGCCAAATCCCTTCTGTAGCACATTTTCTTTCTTCCATTGGACCACCCACCTTTTTCTTTCAAGGATAGGATAACTAATATACATTTAACTAAATGCTAAGCAGTTGCTGTCAGAGGACGACCCTTTCTCTTAAGGATAGTGCAACAATGAAGGCAAGAACAAACTGCTGTTGGATGCTATCCCAGCCGTGAAGAGTGTTTCTAGCACATGCAGGATTGCACAGGTGGCAGATTTCTTTTAAAAATCCACAGATTAGCACAGACCATCTGATTTGAGAGGATGATGTGATGAACATGTGCATTCAATATGATTTTACTGCAGAAAGAGTGAACGGTTTTCTTTTATTTATACTTATGAAGCGCTCACAATAGTCCCATAGGTAAACTTTTTAACTCTTAAGAAGTAATGGGGAAAGGTATATCCTGAATACACGCATTGGAGGGACATCTGTCTTGCCATAGAAATCCACTGCATAGCTACTGATTTCAAGCTAAGAGAAACTATTTAAAAATATGCAAATCAAAATATATTCATGATGATATGATGTCCCCTTTCAGCCAAATACTTAGGCTCACTGCCTTTACACCACAGCCACTTGGATTTTGGTGGTAATACTATCTGTCTTCTTCATATAAAACATATTTATGTGCCTGTTTTCCCAAGGAAAAGGCAAAGGAATAGATTCCAGGGCTCTCCAATGAGTATCTGTCTCTTATTTTCAGAACAGTCTAATATTTCTGCCTTGATAGTCTCTGAAAATGAATGGTAAGTAACCTTCTGGGTTGGCAGGAAATTGCCATATTGATCATCCCTGGAAACACTGTAAATAGAAAGATAAATCCATACAAATAAATGTTTATGTGAGTTGTTGGGGTTTTGGGTTATTTTTTTATCTCTATATATATATCTTTTATCTTGAAGAATTATTAATATTGGGGCAAACACAGAAGAAAAAAATGTATCGGTACTGATTTAGATATTTAGAAATAGCTTTTACTACCAGTAGAGCAAATTCAATAAAATTGCCTGAAAGAAGTTAAGACTGCTTTTAAGTAAGACCATTTCAAGCTGTTGTAAAGGAAATATTGCTCTTTAAAAATGTAAAACAAATCCTCTTAACAGGACTTTTCAAGTTAAGCTATCTCTAAATAAAAGATGATGAGATATTTAAAGAGTTTCTGAGTTCGCTTAAATGCATAATTCAGGACTGAATGTTGAAAAGGGAGTAAAAAATGTAGAAGACTTCAGTAGTATATCGCTGTGCTTCTTTATGGTGTGTCTGGAAGGTTTAATCAGCGCAGAGGAGCTGAAATGTAACCAGTGAAATAGTTTGGATTATACTGATTTTAAGGTCTTAAAAAACTGCCAGCTCTTCAGAAATGTTTCCAGTATATAACAGCCCCTATTTCAGGATTTTCTGCCTTGTGATACATACAAAAGATTATAGTAGCATGAGCTGAAGCAGCTGATACTTTCCAATGGCCATTCCTGGTGTTATTGCATAAGTCCATGAGCCTGACTTACTGATAACTTTAAAAAAATCAAATAACCCTGGATGTCTTCCAGGCTTATGTTGCACATATACCCATATTGGTCTCTGAAATGCAAACATATATTGAGGAATACCTTGTAAAAATCCTCACTATGTGATTAATCGTGGGATTTATCTAGATGTTTGAGACCAGAGCTGGGCCCATCATTCCTAATGTTTCAGACTGTGACAGCATAAATGATGTACATTTTCAGCAGCTGTCACTTGAATTCAATACTCTCATAATGAGGAAGATGAAAACTCTCCTATCTTGAGAAAGAGCAGGAAAGAATTAAAAAAAAAAATAAAAAAATACTGTTTTACTTAACTAAAGTTGCTTTCTAAACATCTCAGTAATTGTTTAATAGGGTGAGCTTTCAAGCAGTATGTTCTTTTTAGGCTATGAGGTATATAGTATACAAACATCTTAAAGGGATATTTTTTGCTTCTCCAGAACTTCAATAAATGCAATTTTTGTTGCAGTCTTTTCTTGTGGCTGTGGCAAGTCTCAGAACCTCATAAAGGACACTGGCCATTTGGACTGCAGTTCAGCGCATTTGCTTAGCTATTATGGTTTGCTAGAAAAATACCATCTCTGTAGACAGAGACAGTGGGCATCTTGCACTGTATATTATGCTGACTGAGCTATGCTCCTATTTTTCCTCTTAATAAGGAAAAACCTGTATTTGTGATTTAAGAGAATTACATGAAGCAGCCTGCTGTTAGTGTTTTGTTTTGTTTTGTTTTCTGTGGACCGTGCTATTTTGTCTTTTCCTGGTTGCATGAAACTACCTGTCACCCTATCTACTGCTGTTCTGCAGTTTTTGTGTTGTTACTGGATCTCTTGCTTCCTGGGTTGAGCCAAACTAAGCAAAGACAAAGTATCAACAAAAGTCAAAAAAAGACATTTCAAAGTTACTGGTGAGAAATGTGTAGAAATGTCCAGTTACACTGAGGCACAACTGCACTGACACCAGAGTATTTGCAGATACTTTAGTCCTCCATTTGAATACATATTTAAAAGCATAATTTTCAAAATACTATGATGCTTTGTAGTGTCAATAATATTTCAAATATCAATGGACAGAGGTCATTAGATAGAAGTGTAGTGACTTTGGGTGTCTCTGGAAAGGATGAGCATTACAATCTAAATCGTATATAGGAGATTCTTTTTTTCTGCAAAATGCTGTGTTATACTGATATATTATAAAACCCACTTTAATACAAGAGAGAGATGGGAGGACATTATCTGTTAATCTGAATGTAGTAAAAATTACTTTGTTATGGAAAATTAATAAGACCCCCTGTAGCCAAAGAATTGGAACTTAGTATGGTTTAACCTTCCTTTCAGTTTCTACAAAGATAAATTGTTCTCTGAATTGTGTAGTTCTAAATTAAGGTTACTTTTGAACATATGCTCTAGTCTTCTACTGAGCTATTTTAAAATTTTATGATAGAATGGTATAAATGCAGCCAAGCATGTTGTAATTTGTATTAAAGAGGTAACTTAGCCTTTGAAAACTTGGAATGAAAAGGTGGGTGAGAAAGGACAAATCACAGAATAGTCTTCCTAAGAGAAGAGCAAATGGCCACCTTCATAGGCAAGGAAAAGCAATCTGACTCACTTGGGGGTGGGGCATGGAGGTGATCTGGACTGTACCTTTTAAAAAAGGGGACATGAATTCATGGTACTGGTTACTGATGAATTGAATTGGTGACAGTTTCTCTGTACTTGTAACTCTTCCCTTCCTATACATACTATAGCAAGCTTTTCCTTAAAGTTCTGGATCCTGAGTTGGCATTTGTTCTAGCCCTGTTGCTCTTATCTTTAGAAGTCTCCTATAGTCCTGTTAATGTCACCCAGTGAAACAGTATTTAAGTGCTCTTCCAAATTAAATAGTCCTAGTATCTTTTGTTAGAAGGCTGAAACCCACTGTACATCACACTTTGGAAGACTCTGTTAGAATATCGTAAACTGTCTAATAACCATTATGTTCTTCTGGAAGAAAAATTTTGCAAAAAGCAGCAGCAGGCATGGAAAACAGATTTTTCAGAGGATGGAAAGGATTAAGAAATTTAAGTTTACGGTGCATTTATGGATGTGCATATTATGCCATGTGTAGACCACTGATTTTTTCCGTCCTCTGTCTTTGAGCTCTGCAGATTAAAACTGTCTGTGTAATAGCACATTTCAAAGATTCATATGAAAGTAAGCTTCCATGGAATTCAGTGCTAAAGGCTCAGACCTAAATTTGGAAAGAATTAGCTTTTGTTGCTATGGGAACATATTCATTTAGTCCTGAATGAAAAAGACTATACAAATTCCTGACAAAAAAATAACACTATTAGTCCACTTGGTGGGGCAGGAGTCACTAGAAATAACTATGTAATCTGGGCATATAATATCTCCTTGTTATGTACAGCATGATTGCACAGAAAAAAATCTTCCTGTCAGTTTACTGCCCCATCATAGTGTTTGTTTTTTTTTCTATAAGTTCACATTTGTTTGCATTGTAAGATCACAAACTGCACATAAATAAGTGGTTTAGTCATTATTTGCCTTTGTAAGGCATCACTGGGGGTATCTCTTAAGTTTCAGATTATTATCTTTATTTCTTGCCTTTCATTAAGTTTTGTATGAAGCCTAGTTGTCAGCATTTTTTCATTCAGCTACCAAGGAGTAAAGGAGAGAAATTTGATGTTGCAGTTGAATTTATTTTAAGACACAATTAATATGAAAATGAAAGTGAGTTCTGCTGCTGACTCCTGGGTTTCCTTCTTCACTTGAGAGACCAGTTTTGCTGACTGTGACGGAAGTGGTGGCAAATGCTTCCCAATTAGACTTTCTTTTCTTGGAGATTGACAGAACTGTACAGAGGTTTTTCCACATTCTTTGCTGCATTATTCCCAAGTTCTTTTGTAAATTTCTATTTTTTTGTGGATAGCCTCAGATTAAAAATTTATCTGTGAATCAGGAAAATGCTGGTTTTTAAGGCCACAAAAGTTCTAAAATGAAATTAAATGCATTTTTTTTGTATTAAAGTTATAATATTAATTTTTTCTTATGATTTTGGGTTCTATGATTACTATCCTGTCCTCTGTATGGAGAAGAACTCACATTACCTTACTTGCAAATGCAAGTAATGCAAATTATGTTGCCTTTCATGTGCAGCATTTGTGCAGTTTCATACAGATATTTATTCTCCAGTTTCTCTGAAACTTAATTAGATTTTCAGTTTCAGAAGGACACGCAAATGTAAAGTGAAATACAATAGAAACTGCAACTATCATGTGATGTCCCAGTGAAATCATCTAGAGGTTCACTTTTAATAATGTTTTGATACAAAAATACTCTCAAACAAAATCTTGGCTGCTTCAGGCATGCTGTTATTAATGCTGGGAACATCTGCTTTTTAACAAATACTGAATAATATCCCTTTTCCAAGAAGTGCATCAAAGAGAGCAGAGCAAGAAACAGCAAAATCAATAGGAGTTTCAGACAAAATTTAACATAAAAGTGGGAAGACAAAGAAACTAAGTGATGTCTCACTTTATCTCCATGATAGAGAGGAAGTATGAGCAAATTTTTTTTCATCTTTGGGAATCCCGTGCATGATCCAGCATGATCTCCACTTCTCCCACATGACTTCTGCTTTTGCAGTAAGCAGTTAACATTGCTTTTGTTGAAATGCTGCCATTATCATTTAATCATCAACTATGTAAAGTGCTGTGCCCACTCAGTGTGCAGATCATTCCTTGGCCTAGTGACAAACCATTTAAGTGGTGGTTATGTTTCATTCTTTCAAATAAAATCCTTTTCCAAGAAATGAACTGGTGAAATGTTTCAGTTAAGAAAAAAAACAAAAAACAAAAAACCTCTCACAACATTTTATTTTGCTGTGTATTGTATGAAAATGGCCCCAAAATGTCTCAGGTTTTTCTAAGTCATACTAATGCATTCTAGTATTGTTGTCTCTCCAAAAGCTAACCTACTGAACCACTTGTGCTGAGGTCGCGCTCAACCCTTCACCAAAGGAAAAAAGCAATAGTTTAGTATGTCTACATTGCATTTGGTAAGCATTACATCAGCTAAATATACATGATTGAAATTGGAAGAAAGTGACAGTGACTGTTTGAGAAACCTGAAATTTAATTCCATCATCACTGTGGAAGAGAGATGAGCATTTGCTGTTTCTCACCCATGTACCCTCTAGAACATGATGTGAGTCCACAGTAGCATTTTAGTTCCCAGCACAGGTTTCCTCTTGGGGAAAAAAATATTTAAAATCTCCTCATTGTCTCACTTAACTGTCTTTCAGCTCACTTTTCAAAGCACTGTTAAAGCACATGAACTGAGCTCCTTCCAGGAGTCCCAGAAGGTCCACAGGACCATACTAGAGGCCACCTTAGCAAAATGTCTTTAAATGCTTATGGTGTGTGTTTTGGGGCCTCAGCAACAACTGCTTTGTCACACAAATCCCTTCCTGCCGACCACCCTGCTTGCTCTTGCAGATGTGCCTTATTTTACTTGAATTCTATTATACTCTTCATCTCCCCAGTTGCTCTGTATACCTTTTATACCTAATCTATCTAGGATTTGCATTTACCTCCTTTTTGTTAGGTTATTCTGTAGCTTCTTCGTTGTGTATCTGTGTGTGCATAGGTAGATACATAAGCCCATGAATGTGTGGACAGTCTTATTAGTGGTCAATCATACACAGGCATTGCCTCTCACAGTTTGTGGATCCAATGTCCTCTTTCCATTGGCTTTATACAGTATCTCAGTTGTTGTCTATAATTCCTAAGGGGACAGCAGAACAAGGCAGCAGATACCTCTCTGCTTAGTTATTTCTGAGCAAATGGTCGCTCCCTGACCTACCAGTCTCAAAGAGTAAATCTCAGCATTTTATGATCCTGCTTGTGTTTATATTCCTTATTTTAGCTCTTGGATAGAAAACTCTTACCTCTGCCAAAATGTAGAGTGCAGAATAAGAGAGATAGTACAGTTGGAATGGGAAACACTAAAGTGGAAGGGAAGGAGGAGCAGCAGTGGCAGTGTTGTTATTGGTTTTTCTGTGTTTGATTGGGTTGGGTTTTTTTGTAAACTATTATTATTATTATTTTGGAGTGTGTCTTAGACCTGAAAATCCTACCAAGTAAAATGGAACTTTCTGAAAAAATAATGTTATATCAAATTAAGTGAGATAATTCTGTCTGAATGTTTCACTTAGGAGTCTCTAATTCTTTCAGAGTAACTTCATATGAAGTGTGTACATGTATATACATCCATACATTTATTTCCATAGTGATGCAGGAGAAGTAATTTGTCTCTTTTCCTATATATATGCTACATAATAATGAAGAAGAAAACTCAAATTTCATCTTTGTAAAATATGTTCTTGTATAAAATGCTTAAAAGGTACTAGGATGGATTTGCATTCCTAAAATGCTTGCTTGCAGTACTCATTCAATTCATTTTCCTGAAAATGTTTTGGTTTTTTTTCTTTTTCTTAACTTGATCTTTGTCCTGAAAAAATACTGAACACATATATAGCTGGTCAGTGCATTCAGGTTTGCAGTAGTAAGAATACAAAGCCAAAGATCACTGTGGTATCTTTTACAATTGGCTACCTCCTTTTTCCTGAGCTGAGCAAAATTTTGTCTTCATTAACAATTAGAATTCCTGTTGGTTTGGTTTGTTTTAATTTCTTTTCTTGACTTTTTCTGTAAGTCCACCGTTACTGGCTACTATCTGAAGTCCAGACAGCTATGTAGTTTCAGGAGTTTCTGATCTATCCAAGATACTACTGGGACTCAGTGAAGATACTGATCAAGGGAATTAAAGAAATCTTAATTATCATGGCATCACTTAATATATTATAGGCATTAATTGAGCAAAGATTTGGCTTAGTTTATAATGGGAGAGAGCATGTTTGATAAGCAACAACACAAATAAAACCACGGCTGTAGTACTCGGTTATATAAATCAATCAGCTTCTTCCTTCATAGGTCATGAAAGCATGACAATTTTTTTCATGTTCAAAATGTTTGTCTTCAGTTTTCTTCATACATCCAAGAACAACATTTCCAGCCAAGCTCCTAAAGATAAAATATCCTACATTTTACGTTTGCTTTGCTTGCAATAACAAATAATCTCTTTTCAGTACTGAGCCAGAACTTCAGATGGTTTAAATCAACACAGACTTCAATAAAACTGTGTTGATTTACTTTTTTTACTATTAGATGTTTATGTAGAGAAAGCCAAGAAAAATTACTGGCCTACAGAAATTTAACACATTACCAAGCTACCAATATGTCAGAGTATTTCCTTGGAGCAGATCCTTCTGATTAGCAATAGGATCTAATTAATTTAGTGGTTTCATTTTGTGGTAAATAAAGTGAAAATGACCCCATAGTGTAACACTTCTCAAAACCATTTTGTGTGACTAACATATTGAAGAGAAGTTATACAATGACAAGCTTTTCATTCAAATCCTGCTGTGTGTATATGAAAAGACATGCCAATACAATCTAAGATTTTGTTTATTGCTGCTTTGGTTTGATATTCTCACTCTCCTAAGGTTAGTCAGTTTTTATTGTGCTCTGCTTCTTCACATCATGCATGGTCTTTTGCAATCACCAAATGTGAAATTTCCTTATGAAATGTTTATTTCTCTGAGAAAAGGAGGAGATAATAATCATCTTAGAAGTGTATTAAACAGTGTCAAAATGGATGGGACCTTAATATTCTCAACATGTTTCACAGGAAGAGAAATACAAGTATTTGAATTCTCCGAGTTCTTCAGGTGCATGAGAGCACATGTATATGCTCCAAGTGTAGCTACTAAATGCAATGCAGCAGGTGTATAACCTTTCATGCTGCTGAAAATGTTTGACTTAATTCACACTTTATTTGTACTTACCGCTCTGCCCTTCTTTAGACATTTCCCTTTTATTTATGCCTTTATTTTTGAGCTTCACCTTTTCTCTTCCTTAGAAATTGAAGCATTAGCAGGGCTGTCATGGCTCATACTGCTTTTTTAATTATTCTTCATGGGAATTCAGGAGACCTGTGCTATTTTCTGCCTTTGCCACAAGCACCCTGGGTAGCTCTAAGCAGGTCTTTCAGTCAGTTTGCTTTGGTGATAAAAATGTCTGTATCTCTGCTCCTTAGACCTTACAGTCTTTCACTATATGCATTTATCTGTGAATATGAAATAATTTGTTTCCTAAATGCTACTTTATTTTTAATGAAGAATACCAAACAAACAAACAATAAATATATAGATTACAGCAGTTGCTGGACATGTACCAGTAGTGTCTGTGGGAAGTTGAGGAGCCTGAAGAAGGTGTGCCAAAAGAGTTAAAATGATTAGGCAAAATAAAACCAAACATAACAGCAATCTTATACACCTAAACAGCTGCATTAATTCTTGCCTTTTAAATCAACTTTTATTAATGAATATGTGGGGGTTTTTCTTCCAGTTCTGGACAGAACAGTAGTCTTTTGCAAAAAAAAAACACAGAGAAAACACTATTTGGAGTTGGAATTCTTTGTTCTTTGATATGAAATTGGGGGAAAGTTTGCTTTTTAAAGTTTCTCTGGTGTATGTTACTTTCCCAAGTAGTTTAATAACAAATGTTCAAACTTCTGCTTGTAAAATTATTTCCTTGTCCTTTCACTGCAGAAGTCCTGTTCTGATTAATGTAGGAATACTCAGGTACTTATCAAGGGGGGCTGTCTTTCCCACCACCCCACTGCCACCCCAAACCTATTAGGTTTAGGGAAAATTAGGTACACCAAGAGACATGTAATTACAGGAACTGGAATCTGTCCAGGCCACTCAGATTAACATGCCTAAACAACCTCAGTGATCGTAAGTGGCCATTAGTTTAGGTTTTCTTCTTATCTGAAAGACAGAGCCTCCTACAGCACAGTGCCCTCTGCTATCAAACTCAATGTTTAGTCTAAATACTGTCCTATCTTTTTGTGGTTTAAATAGAAGTTTGTTTTATGAACCAGTTTTGAATTATTTATCTTACAATGGCACTAATTACATAACTATTACTAATGTTTTCTCATATGGAAGATGATGTCTAATGAAGTCTATAGAAAAGAATGTTGGCAAACCAGATATTTCCTGTTTAGAGAGCTCTGTGTAATAGAGCTCATTCAGTTTTCATTTTTTCTTCCCAGAATTATATTAAACAGGCAATGAAATGGTTTTTAGAGTTGACTTCAAGCTAATTCAAAATACTTATCATTTTAGATTTCACTTATCTGGGTAGTGTTATCTAGTTGAGATCAAATGTTTTCTGCTAAGAACTGCAAGTTGAAAAATGCAGCATCTCTCTGAAATGGAGTTGGAGGGGTTTTTCTACTTACTTTTGTTTTCCTAATGTCTAGGATTTGGAGTGAATTCATGTCACTTCATTTTTCCTACTGCTGTAATTTTGCCATCCTAAATGGACAACTCTACATCTTCCACTTGCATGTGGTTTGTGGAGTGATTGTAAATATACTGGACTATGTTGACCTTTTCAATATACCATGTGTTGATTGGTTAGCCGGTCCACCTCTCCCCCACAGGTTAATGAAGCTGTAAATAGGAAGAACTGAAATGGCAAGCCAATCAAAAAGGTCAAAGTAGTATAGAACACCACTACGGCTGACAAAATATATGAGGCATTAAAATTTGGATACCTCATTCTTGGTAACAAAGATTGTAATTTGAGCAGAAAGGAAAGCTCCATGGATCCCTTCACGTCATACATAATGTCATGTGGATGGGAAGCGATGCAGACCTGCCACAGCTGTATTCCAAGACAAACGTTCAGAATCTCTTGATGTATTTCAAGGACTTTATAATAGTAAAATTAGGTTGCAAGCCATGTTCCCTGATGTGGGAGTACACTCTTCAATGTTCTTGCTATTATATCCACAAAATCTACAAATATGCTCTTTCATATTAATGTCATTTTTTCAAAGGAGAGTATATAGTGGGAGTGGTGTATCACGACCCAGGTAGGGCAACCCAGGGAGATTCAGACTGGACCCCCTTGCTTTCTAAACTCCTTCTCAGAGAGGAGCCCAGGTGTGGCTGGAGCCAACCTTTGTCTCAGACCTGGCCCTTCTAGGGAGAGAGAATAAAATGTCAAGGTCCAAGGAAGTGCTCAACTGTCCAATACCCCTTGATCAGATTAAGGTGAAATGACACTCAAGGTCTGTATTTGAATACTAGGTTTAATTTAAACTATAGAAGGAATACGTATACTTCAATTATTATCTTAGGCTGCATGATCATAAAGGCTTACAATTAGATCCCAAGACTACAATACATACATGTTTAAGCTGCAGAACCTAAGAAAAAATCATGGTTAGGCCTGGTGTTATGTAATGATGTTATGAAAGAAGCGAGAGAGACTAAGAGAAGAAAAGTTTAGAGAGATAGATAACAAAAAGTCACCAGTCCTAGATTCAGCCTTGGGCCAGCCAATGGGGTAAAGTTGGTGTCAGTGAGGCTCCCAAAGCCCACCATTGCAGCCCCCTGTTTTATAGGCCTAGTTTCCTTGTTTCCCAAGGATGAGCAAACATCTTTGAGTCATAAGACTGAGCAGCTGGAGTGAACCTCTGCCCCTTGGGCTCCTTGATCTTTATCTTGCAGGCCATCAGTGTTGTCTCCATCCGCTCAGGCAGGCCTTTTGGGATGCAAATGAGACTTTGTTTTGGGGTTACAATGGGGTTTTGACATCAATTCCAGCAAGTATGGGTCCTGAGGGCTGGTCCTTCACAGCATGTGGAAGAGAAAAAGGGGATAGAAAGCTGCTCAGTGTTTATTTGAAGAATGATATGAACATGAGAGAGTCACGTAGACAATGTTGAGTGAAGTAACTAAATAAGTTCTTTCTTACTCTGTTGCAAAAATACTCTCTCAAAATTTCCCCTTTGAGGTGGCACACAGCAAGCGAGTCAGCAAAGACACTATGGTTGAAACTTTTCTTTCTTTTAATCACCAAACCATATACTGATCATTATTGATATTTACCCTTATCTGAAGTAAAGCCATCTCCTGCTGGTGTGTTAACCCAGCTACTGTATTCTCCTGGTTTTGAACAATGTCCCTGTAGGTCTGGCTACCCTTGTCACTTTGGGAGCTTGAACTGTTAGGCATATTTCCCAGGTAGTTTAAAAGACATCCATACAAACTTCATGCTCCGTAGTGTAAATTGAGTGCAGGTGGTGAGAGTCCTACTTGAAAGGTAGGTGAGATGCAGCTGTCTGTGGATTGTAGTGCAGCTTTTGGTTTGTGAAACTTTTTCATATCTGCAAAGAGTGACAGAATATTTGTTCATGGAGGAGTGACTTGCAGTAGCTTGGCCCAGTCTCATTATTTCAAATATATTTGCTCTGCACTTGCAATATAAGCATATATAGTTACATGCAGCTTTGACAAATGGCATGGTTTCTCTGGACTCAGAAAGAGCCTCCAGCCCCAGCCTGGCAGGCCCCACTCCTCTGCTGGATTTCCAGGCTGGCGGGATGAGTTATAGGGACCCATGCCAAGAGGTGCCTTCTGCTATACTTTATCACTGACTCTAATCCAGCTGTCTGAAACAGTGCCAAGCTAATTAGCTAGTTCAGTGCCTGTTCTATCAAGAGCCCAAATAAGCCCAGAGAGGTCACATTTTGAACGGAAGAGAAGCCTTTTCATTTGTGTCTCTGCTTATGAGGGCTCAAGATGATTCCCATATGGGACAAATCCCAATTAATGCCTCCTATTTAAACTTGTCCTGACATATTTTCGAATGTTCACCAATTAACAGTAGCATTAAGTTATCAGCTACTTTAGGTGAGTAGACAGAGAGCCCTTGTTTTTGTGAGGAACATCTAATCTTTGCTTGATTCGGCTAATACAGGAAAACGAAAGGGAGGATCTACATCACAACATTATTAATCTGTAGGACTTGTAATTGCCCAGACTCACTACGTATAAATACAGAGTCTGTCCTAAGGCATCCCTGACTTTCTAATCCCAAGTGCAACAATTGAGGCCAAGAGCAGGCAGGAAAGAAAAATTATATGATGATGATAAATAGAAATAAAAAGAACAGTGAAAATAAATATTATTATATGTGAATAGCTGCTTTCCCAGTTATGTAAGCTTAACCTCAACAGCAAGGCAGCTGGCTCATACTCATGAGACTATAGATAATGAAATTACAATGTCTGTCAAGATTTCCATAATATCTGCAAGAATGAAAACCACAGCATGATATTTTTAGTGCTCTCATTTCATGAAGTTAGATCTTGACTTGACTATGAAAGCCAAGTCCATTTCTTCAGTTGCTTCAAATTAGTTTTTTTCTGCCAGTGTACTTTGTGTAATTCAAATCTGCCATAAAACTACAGAGGAAGAGCAGTCAGGCTGATCTTGGATCTCTGTCCTGTCAATGAAGCAAAGAAAACTCAGAGAATAATGATATTCACAGATGTATGCATTACCAATGGTCTCATTTAAAGAGCTAGATTCTTTCAGGAGGATTCTACTGGAAAATGAGTACAAAAGAAAACCAGGATAGTTTCTGTTTTGGGGGGGGGGGTTGGGTGTTTTTACCACACACAGACATTTTAATGAGAACACCATATGATTAGTTGTCTCTTAGAATGACAACATAAGTGGTCACTTTAACCTTGGGTGTTTCACAGTAACACCTAGATAAAATCTGTGTAACAATAAACTGCAGCAATTGAGCAATTTTGGTGGGGCATCAGACAGGTGTCATAATTAAAGCAATTCAGAATATTAGCTGAAAGAACGCAAAACATGTACACATTTGAGATATTTTTGTCTTCTTGTTGAGAATTCCGTGGGTCAATTGGATTAACAGTTTTACCAGGGCAAGCTGGTTTGTAAGAACACATTCCAGTGCACAGGTAGGTTTGGGAAGAACAATCAACTGGCACTTTCTAAAGGCTTTTCTGTGATGAAAAAAAAAACAAAACAACAAAAAACAAACCAAACCAAATAAACCCACAAACAAAAAGTTGTTTGAGTCATAGCTAAATAATAGGAACTGAAATGGTAAAAATCTCTGGCCCAGAAATCTTTCAAAATCCTGCCTTTTTTGTGGTTTTGTTTTGTTTTCTTTTGGTTTGTGTTTTGATTGGTTTTTTGTTGTGTTTTGTTTGTTTATTTGTTTCTTTTTTTGCATAAATACTCAAATTTGTGTGGTTTTGACTCCCAGATTTTTCTTTTGAAAAGCAAAAACCTTAAATGCAGCCACTGTGACTTGTTTTGTACCAATATTCTGGCTTATGCTTTTTACTACAGCTTTTAACGTGCTGGTGTTTTTAGCAAAATGTTAGTTTGGATACCAGCAGCCTGTTCTTGCCCTCTCAGAGCGAAAGTCATGATAGGAGACATCAAGAAGGCAGCGTTTTCAGTTAACAAAACTGTCATTTTAGTGAGTAAAGTATTGAATGGAGAACTAAAAGGAACTACAAGGAAAAAGGTGTGAATAAACAGAATTTTCAGTTCTGCCACTAGTTGTTTCTAAAGAAGTCACTGGAGTGGCTTGTATGACAAGCCCTGCATTACTTTCTTTATATGCCAAGCAGGGTAATGATACTTTAATAGACTGCATTTATCAGCCATTAGATATATAAGGCATCATACATAAGAACCAAAGCAAAGTATTGGTGTAATAGTTTATCCAAAATCTGTTCAAGTCAGTGGACATGTTTAGAAGGCCTGATGAGGGTTCTTTTCTTCTCAACACAACATGCACTGTGGTCTGCTATTGACACCGGATAGCTGAAAGTGCTGCTCCGGATGCTCTGAGGGAAAAAGCGAATCAGAAATTGTGATCTAGGAGTTGTGTTTGCTATGCCTGCAACTGTTGCCATGTTCTCCCCTTCCTGCTCCTCTGTCTAGGAGTTCCAAGTGCTTGCTTCCTATCTGCAATTGACTGGCAATGAGAATGTTTCTCCTATGGCCAGACTCCTCTGCATCATTTTCCAAACCCTGAGTGAGCTTAAGGTCTCTTATTTAACTTTGGAAATACATATATTTCAAAAGTCTTTGCCTGTAATTCATGAGTTCTATGAGGGAAGCAAAGACTCTACAACTGAGCAGTTCATGAGCATTGCCCATGCTGATATGCAGTATGGTGCTTTGTTCCCATTTCAAAATAACTTTTGGGGGCCTAAAATAAATGTTGGTAACTGAATGTCATTAGTTTCACCTGTATGGCAAAACTGGTGAGCTGAGTATAAATACTGTCAATTAGCAAAATAATAGTGAGTTGCTTTAAAAGAATCAGTTTTCACATGTAACTTTGAAAATACAGCAGAATAAGTTATCAAATATCAGAACTCAGATGAAATAAATTCTCCTGTCTTTGGACAAGGTTTACTGCTTCAGTCAAGAGTAGTCTCAGAGAAGGTTATCACCACACCTAGTCAAACTGCACTGATTCATCAATGCAGGAGAAAAAAAAAAAAGACATCAAAGTCAGAGTACTGTGGGCATTGCTGTAGCCATGTAAACACAGACATGGTTTGGACCACAACCACAGAAAACCTGTAATATTGCAAACATAAGGCCGTAAGTTTAGACTGATAGTCTGCCATCAGAGAACATGGCATGATAGAAATAACTGCAAACATCACTGAGATTCTCTTGTAAGCAAGCTAACTGAAGAAAATCAACCTTTTCCCCAGGGCTCTAGCAATGTACCATGTAAGCAAACAGTTGGAACCAGAAATTGCTTTCCTAGAGCAGCTCATTTTATCTGCAGATGAGAATGCAGTAAACTTGCAAAAATGTATACTATTTCTATTTCTGATACACCAGCAGAACAGCCAAATACCTTTATACCAACAACCTCTATGTTACCTGTATCTGTTAATTTTCAGTCTTTTAGAGATTTTTCATTTGCTGAGCCCAAGTTACATCTAGTGAGCTAGATGTAACTAATAGCTCTAGAGAGCTATTAGTGTCTTTGCCTATATGCAAACATAAATATAATTGACTTGCATGTATGTTGAGATCTGTAATGTGAATATCACTGCTTCTGCAGGCATCAGGATCAGACTGCTGCAATAAGTATGCATATACTGAAAGGTTACACTACTTCAGTGCCATCAGTGGTTACTAAAAGACATTTCATAGAATCATAGAATCACAGAATGGTTTGAGTTGGATGGGACCTTAAAGATAATCTAGTTCCAACCCCCCAGCATGGGCAGGGACACCTCCCACTATATCAGGTTGCTCAGGGCCCCAGCCAACCGACCCTTGAACACTTCCAGTGATGGGACTTCCAGAACTTGCCTGGACAGCCTGTCCAGTGTCTCACCACACTCACACTAAAGAGTTTCCTTCTAATGTCTAGCCTAAATCACCCCTCTTCCAGTTCTGATACATTACCTCTTGTCCTCTCATGACAAGCCCTTGTAAAAAGTTCCTCCCCAGCTTTCCTGTAGGCCCCCTTCAGGCACTGGGAGACTGCTATAATGTCTCCCCAGAACCTTCTCTTCTCCAGGCTGAATAGTCCCAACTCTCTCAGCCTGTCCTTGTAGGAGAAGTGCCCCATCCCTCTGATCATCTTTGTGGCCATTCTCTGGACTTTCTTCATGAGCTCCATGTCCTTCTTATGTTGGGGGCTCCAGAACTGGATAGAGTACCTCATGTGAGTTCTCATGAGAGCTGAGTGAAAGAGGAGAATCACCTCCCTTGACCTACTGGCCACCCTTCTTTTGATGCAGCCCAGGACACAGTTGGCTTTCTGGGCTGCTGGCCCATGTTGAACTTCTTGTCCACCAACACTCTAAAGTCCTTCTTGTCTAGATCGTTTTTGATCCATTCACCACCCAGCCTGTAGTTGTGCATGGGAATACCTGGACTCAGGTGCAGGACCTTGCACTCAGCCTTGTTGAACTTCATGGTAAGCTCTTACACTTGAAGTTGTGCTATAGGGAGTTATTCCCATTTGTTTTTTGGAAAAGCAGGGTCCATAGAACTTCAGTAACCAGAGGTTATCCAAATAGTGATGCTGTGTTTTAGATAGCTCACCAGGTACATTTGATATAGCCAGCAGAAAGCAGGAAAGATGTTATTTTCTCATTATGGGAGCTTTCTAGCAGATTTAAGGTCTGATCTACTGAGTTGATTCAATTATCAAAAATCTGTCCCAGGAAATTGTTAGAATTATGCAGGGATGTTTGCACATCATGGTGCAAAAAATGTTTTCCTAGCTAAGCATGATCTGTGTAACTTCTGGATTGAATTATATCGCCCATGAGGAGATTGTGAAACCCTAGATGATGCTAGTTTGGAAGCTCATGAGAGATTTCCTGTGCACTCATGAACCCTGTATTACCAATGGTGGTTATTAATACATCAGAAGTGGAGTCCTATCTTCCAAGTCTTTGGAGAAACAATTTGCACTGTATTAGCATCAACAATACACTTACTGAAAATAAGAGAAAAATAAATATTTGCTTCTGTACAAACTGCAAGTGTAATGGAGAATTTTTTTGGTGCAGGTTTGTGTGTTTCATTTGTTAACACTGTTATGGAAGGACTTGGACTAGTGGGAATGCAAATACCTAATGCTGTACAGGGTAATTTTCTTGTATGTATGAAAATGAGCACAAAGTGTGCCCTGATAGCCTAGATGTTGACAAGTTGATGTTGTTACTAGAAGCCCACTTGGAGGCAGCTGAACACAAATGCACTGCTGCACTTTAAATGCAACAAATGTTCAGCTACTTGCTTCCATATCTTATTAAAAAAAAAAAAAATAAAATTCACTTTGCTTCCTGACAGCCTAAAAATCCAAACACTGTGTCCAGTCAACTGATGTCAGACTTTTAGGCTAATGGCATATATCATTAACCATACCAGCAATCTATTATTATGGAAGAACCACAAATTAAAAACAAGTGCCTAACTCACAGGAAACATCAAGGACATCATGCTGGTATCTTAAGGTGCTCCATATGTTTTTCATAACTTTCCAGGTTTGCAGTACAGCAACATTATCTCATAAATTGTAATTCAGTCTGTCCATTTACTAGATGCAACATGGTATAAGCTTAGCATTGACAGCCTTGTCCACCTGTCCTGGACTGTTATTGTGCTTGGAGCTCTGATACCTTGTTTCCTCTATCCTATGGGTAGAAATAGCATTTAGGAATTTTTTTTAAAGTTCCACAAAAGTCAGTTTTCTGATGAAGAAAAACTGTGTGTGCATAAGTTCATGAGTATGTTACTCACAATCTTACATAGCAAGCAGTAAAAGACATAGCAAAAATATAAAACTCATGCATTTAACGAAGACCTTAGATTTGAATGTGATTCACCTGTAAGGACAAAACAAAATCTGAAATTTCTCAAAAAGCAGAATCAAGACACCACATTGTCTTCTGCAGCTCTTCATAAAAGGTCCTTTTGCTATCTCGTAGACTACTATAAAATGTTTCCTGTTTTGAACCTACTTACTAAGGACAATATGAACTTTTTTCTAGATTAGTTAGCTCTGACAGAGTAATAATTAGTTTTGGCCTCACAGTCAACAACATGGGGCTTGAGAATATAGCATGACATTGCCGGATCAATCAGACTCATTGATCTAGCTGTTATAAAAGTGGTGGATTAGGCTTTAGTATTATTTGTCTTGAATCATTAGTTTGTTTGCTGCCTTTTTCTAATTATGAAGCAACCTTTACTGCTATGCCCTGTAATGGTGTTATTTGTTGGTTGGTTTGTTTGTTTGTTTAAGGGTGGGGGATAATGCAGTATCAGTGCTAGGTGGCAGATCTGTGCTTGTGTTCTGAGGCAAAAAGAGAAGCAAAGACTCTTCTGCAGAGATGCTCTTCCTTTGGTTTTGCCCTGACATTTTTCTGTACTAAAAGCACAGTTGATGTTTAGTACTTAGAGAATACATTTCTCAACGCTTGTGCCTATGAATATATAGCACTAGTCAAAGCTGGAAAGGGATTTATGGTATTTCAAATATTCCTTTAAAAATGTCAGATGGAAGTTCTAACTTCAGTAACCTGTAGCTGCTGAGAAACTCCATTCCTCTGAGTTTCCCAACACTGATCTGCAGGAGATCCTGCATTCACACCATATAAAGTTGAGCATCTCTTAGTGGAGGCATCAAAAAGCTACTAAAAGCAGAATTCAAATTGCTGCTGAAGAGCCTGTAGATTTATCAGTCTGTCTTGAATTTTTCTCTAGGTGCAGTAGTTGACACATAGCCACATAACCTTTTCACACTGATCACCTTGTCTCCACAGTTTCTGACCACACTGACAGCTGACTTGCTGTGCACAAGTGAGGTTGAGAGAAAATGTGAGGGGGAGGCGAAGAGGCCAGACTTGAGGGCAATTCAATTTTAGGATGGCTAAAGATGACCCTGACACCACCCTAAACCCTTTCTGAGGAAATTTTGTGAGAAATACCTCAAAGAAAATATTTACTATTAACTTCTGAGTGACGGATTTCAAGGAGACACATAGGTTGACTATTGCTATGTGTGCTCTGCATATAGGAATGTGTGCCTGTTGAGTAGATGATCTTTCCAGGCATGTGAGAGCAAAGATTGCCAATCAACATGCTTGCTAAGAGATATGAAGTTGTACCTTACATAACCTAATATCCACAAAATTAAGAGCAGCTCTGTTATTTAAGAATTCGAAGTGAAACATGCTTTAGTGGGGGAGTTGCACTAGAGCTCCCTCTAGAGGTCCCTTCCAACCCTGACAATTCTGTGATTCTGTGTTTTGTGGCATCTCTACTTCATTTGCATCGGGATTTTTTTTCTTCTTTTTAGCAATATCATTTAAGTTTTGTAGAAGCTTGACTCTGTACAATTCAAAAGCACACTAATTCGGTTATTAGCATGTGCATGAAGCAATCCCACTACATTCATTCAGAAAATAGGAATTAAGATGATTTGACAGCCTTCCAATTTTGCTTTCAATGTTATCGATTCCTTTCATCAAGACTGTGCTCTTCTGTGCTTAATCTTGCAAAAGGGACTGATGGCACACTTGCTCTAATCACATTTCATTGGACATTCACTGCATGTAATAATAAATTTGGCTATCCAGATCAATTTTGGCCCAATTTCCTCTCACAGGATGCAATTCAATGATTGCTTTTTTATTATTTTTCCTTTAAAGACCATTGTTTGATCAATATAGTTTTGGGTTTTTTTTTAAATCCCCAAAATATTGCCTAAAATAAGCTTTAGTAGTATTCTATCCTTCTGTTTGCAATCGGTTTGGGAAAAAGCCTATGCGCGATTTTGATAGGTCTGAGGTTACTACATGATATATTTTAAGAGTGATTTTCATAATGGCTTTCAAAACACTTAGTCTGTTCATAGAGACTTCTTGAGTGAACTGTTTGAATACAAATACTTCCATGCAGTGCACTATAAAATGTAACTTGCAAATTCAAAGAGCTGATTGCATAATTTTGTAAGCACTATTGCAATGTTTCTCGATAGTTTCTGTAATGACCTTATAACAGGATCATTATTTGACAGAGAACATTGTAAATGAGGTTAATGTACTTTTTTGTATTTTTTTCCCATAGAAATTAGAGATTAAAAAGATCTCTTAGGTCAACTAATTCATTCTCTGCTGATGATTTTATTATGCCTAGTCACCAGTTTGAAAGGCCACTTTACTGCTGCAAAGTGGAAAGGCAATACTGGATTTGCCTATTAGTAGATTTTGCTTCTGCATGTGTAGTGAGCAATACATTTTTCACTGACTTGTTAAAAAAAAAAAAAAAAAAGCATCTGAAGTCCCTTGGAATTGAGGATGGAGAATAACTAAAGGCAAAGGACTAATAGGTCTGTAATTTGATCCTATCAGAAAATAATGCAAATAACACCTCTGTGGAGCTGGAAGACTTGATCTTGGATTAAAGATCTGAGGTTTGCAATTAAGTTTCATTTAGCATACTGTGAAATAACGGTTACCTGATCGACAAATGTTTAATAGCTAAGTCTGTTAATACAGTTGTTAAGTGAAATCCAGTTAAGCATATGGATTGTAAATACATGAACATGGGAAGGGAATCTCTTAAGGCAGCTGTTCTCAGCGCATTATATTACATCTAAAGCCCAGTTAAATTTGATTGGAAAAATATGATCGCAATTGCACACACTGGCATGTGCAAAGATTCATATGAGTGGAAGCTGTGGTCTTATTTTCCCTCAAGTATAAATCATTATGATATGATCAGAGAAAATAAATTGGATGCATAAAACATGCTTCCTTACTTCCAATTAGGCCTGAATAAAGTTCAGCCAAAATAAATCTGTCCAGCATGATACAAAATCTTGCATGCAGACATCTTGAAGCTTTAGTGGTGTTATGTTGTCTTCTGTAGAATCAGAACCGAAGGTCTTTCAGTCAATTCTCATAACAAACTATTAGGCAGAGATTAAAGGTTCCTTTTTTAATGTCAAATTTTAATAATTTGCTAAAAAAAAAAATTTAAACACAATTTAAAACTCTGTCATGGTTTCTGTTTTCATTTTTCTTCTTTTTCTGTAATAAAATATTTTTTAAACATTTCTGTAAATTTTAAACTTTTTTATTTCAACCAATTACATTTTTTTCTAATAATGCTATAAACTTGATTAGATCTCCTGGCTTGAACAAGAGTTTGTTAACTAATAGAATATATTTTATGTAATAGCTAAGAAATGAAATGTATTTTAAATAAGTACATTTAAAAAAACAATGAAATTGTCTTTTTAAGAAAGTCTTTAATTTTGATTTTCAGTTTTTCTTCTCCAAGAAATTAGACACTGTAATTATTTCTTTTAGAAATTTTAAAAAGTTACTGTTTTGGTTGCAGGAAGACCTTCCAGGATACATGTATACAGCAAGGAGTATGAATTATCATTTTGTGGCTTAACATGGTCAAAACCGTAGGAACTTGTAAGACCCATAGTTTTCTGCCCTCAAAACATGAAAAAAAGTGCTGCTGCATAAATTACATACCTTCATTATGACTGGACAGAAAAGTTACAAATTAAAAAAGCTCCTAGATGTTTTGGGTTAGAAAATACATTTTAAGAAAACTTGCAGTGCCTGTGTTTTTTACATGAAAAACAGTAAACAAGTTCAAGTATTAACAGTGGCACCTTGGGGTTTTGCAGTGCTACTTGTCTGGAAAAATAAGTATATTTTGATAGAATATTTAACAGCATTCACTAAGCTACAATGAAAGCTATAAAATATAATGAAATGGGCTTGGCAAGTCAACCTGAGGATGAGCTTCCTTTTCTCGGCTTAACTCTATTTCAGTGTTTCCATTTATCTCTCCAGTGAATGCAAGCACCCTTCATGGTCTGACAGATATTCTGTCCTTGCCAGGTAGCTGCTGCTTTTAGGCGTTATCTGCCAAAACAATTGAGAGATTAATGGGAAAACATCCATAAATTATAGTACAATCTCTCCACTTTCACAAAAAAATGTAAGATCTTTGGGATGTTTAAATGCTGTAAAATGTCTTAATTTGTTCAGACACTTGCACAATTATTAATACAGACAGATGCAGAATGCACAGACAACAAGCATCTAAATTAGCTTTGAGGGGAATTAATACAAGAAGCTAGCAAAATACTTCCAGAGAATAAATTAGTGTGACATTTTATTATTATTTCAAGACAAGATTAACAAGTGCTTATCTTAAACACTGGTCTCTCAAGCCTGCCAAAGAAAGTTAATATCAAATAATGCAGCAAGGAAAAGTGGAACAGAAAGGTACACCTATTAGGCTCATAGACATTCCCAAGGTAAGACAACACGTCGCCCTGAATAAGCCATTAAATGCATTGTTTTTTTGAAATCTTTAATTACAGCTGGCTTTTCTGAGTCTAGTGCTGGAGGCAGCCATCTCATTGAAGAACAATAACCTTTGTGACACTAAAGTGGGAGAAAACAGCAGTAGGGACCACAGCCTAGTTCCCAAAGTGCTTCTAAAACACATTAGTAGGAGAAAAAAAACCTTTTAAAATTGCATGATTTGTGCATCAAGCTTCAGCTGAATATGATGCTTTGCAGGCTTGTAACAACTCCCCAGATCCACTGCATCTCTGGGTTTCAGCCTTTGCACTTGTCACCATCACCTCATTGCACAACAGACCTCTACAAATCTGACTTTGTGGGACTTAAATAGAAATTTCCTCAAAATGTCATAACCTGTAGCTGCTTAGCCAAATGTATTATAATAGCAGTTGTCCAAACAGTAACATCTGATGACTCCAGTATAGACAATCATAGAGGCTAATAATGTCTTGTAAAATTCCACAATGTTGTTGCAGTCACCTAGGCTTCACTTTGTAGCTTGCTGCTAATAAAAGAAAAAAGTGCTGGTTTTCCCATAACGTCTATGTCTCCATCTCTTCGTTCATCATGTGATTGAAACTCCCTGTGTTTTTTCATCCCCTGCACCCGCAATTGCCCTTGTTGCTGGCTTTTGGCAGGCAGTTGAGGTACTTTATCTCACCAAACAGAAGAAAACCAGGGTGCTGTAACGCATTTTTGACAGCACTGTGTGATGAAAAGCACTAGGTCTTATTTGAATTTTTGTGGTTAAGTGTCTTCTCTGGTTGAAACTTGTCACAGTTCCCTTCAAAGGCTGAATTAGTTCATGCTCAAGCACATTAATACCCCAAGCGACTTGCTTACCACCTCGCCTGCACTCAGACAACAGCTGCCGTCTTTAATGCCAGCCATGTGACTATGGAACATCTGTAATTTATATATGCTTATGTACAGGCTTAGGGCCATGATGTAAAAATTCCTGGTTTCAAAACGACAGGGCTGTAATGCCTCTTCAGCTGGTTCCTCAGTCTTAGAAGTGGAAAGCTGGTCCCAGCCTGACCAAGCCCAGCTTAGCGTCTGATTCCTCCTTCTTTCTGGGCAGGTGGTCATTCACACTTTTCCAAAAGAGCTAGCCACTAGTGAGGTAGGAGGAGCAAGCAGATCTCTTCTTGATTGTTAAAGGAGAGAGATCATGAAATAGGGAAATCAATGGAGAGGAGGGATGCAAAGAGATTCAGACCAGAGAGGAAACCATGGGGAATCCCAAGAATGAAGGGTTTGTAAAAGCTGTCATATTAATATTGGTAGAAAATGTTGCCTTCTTCAAGGTCAGATTGTGGAAGGGGTATGCTATGAGTCTGAGTCCTATGCTAAATAGGTTAAATAACTGATAAAGACTAATGGCTGGAATATAAAGATGAAGATAGGATGAACTTCTGAGGTTTGGGCTGGAATTAAGCATGGTTTCCTTTGTCATCTCTGAAAATCACTGAAAGACGTTGTAATTGTATTGTTTCTATGTTTTGTTTATAAAAAAGTATAATACCATTTTTTTTTGTTATGCCTTTAATCTAGTTTATGTTAAGAGCAAAGTGTTTGGGGATAAGCAAGGTATATGGGCATGCTGAGCCTTAGAAAGAAATTTAGGAGAGCATTTCAGCAGTGTCCAACATCCCAATACCTTTCTTCAGAATATCCAAAAGCAAATCACATCCTTCTGCTGAGCTGTATAAGCTTAGTTTTGAAAGTTGCAAGAAAGGCGTGTGTAAGTTATATGTACCCAGAATCAGTAGGTTTTTAGAGTTAGTTCATGCCAAGACCCTCTGGGAGTGTTTAAGGTTACTGCATGAAGTGACAAGTGGCTTGCACTTGTAGCAGCCAACCTAAAATCTGGTACAGCTAGTCAGTCCTTAGGGTGCAGCTCTCCTTCACGCAGCCTGAAATGAGGCGCACAGGCCCTTCCCTCATGCTGACAACAGCATCTCTTTTCATGGTGATGACTCTGAAATGCCATTTAGCCATGAAGTTCTCGGCTTCTCATTTAGCAAAAATATTGAGGAAAATTAGTGGAGTTGTCCGAAACCTAAAGTGCTTCAAGACCAAAAGAGAAAAAAAAGAAGTGTCTTTTATTACCTTGTTGAGCACTTTAGCATGATCTGTAGGAGAAATAAAATTTGAAGACAGATTCATATACACAGCATGACAAAAAAAAACAGTCAGAATTTTCGGGGGTTTACTGTTCAGACTTCCACCTCCAGATAATTTTAAATAGGAAATGTTTCACCCAAGATTGTAGCTTCGTTTTATCAAGTAATATCTTAACAAAATTAATGGATACAATTCATTTTAGTGAGTTTCTTAATCTATAAGGATGTCTGTCCTTGTCCCTTGCTCAATTTTTTTTTTTATGGCATACTTAATTTTAGATCCATGACCTATGATCTCTAATAGATTTTCTGACAATGATGATTAGGATAGTGGATGTGCAGTATCAAATTATCAATAACCTCCTTCCGTGAGATAACACTAGCAAATCATCATCCAAAAGGTATATTCTGCTTAAAACATTGGTCATTAACTGATTCACATTTTACACAATAAAACCTATGTTTGCCTTTCTGCCATTTGTCTTTAAAATATTATGAAATATTTATTGTTGATTGTTTTCTAGCTTGGGAGGAGGGGTGGTTGATGCGATTTTGTTTATTTTTATGAAAGCTACAACTGAAAATTCTTTAGCTTGCTCAGTCCCTTATATCTTATATGAGCTTCATTGGAAGTGAAGTCTTAAAATAAAACATTTAATATGTAGCTTAATAAGCATAAATGAAACACTCATTATGAACTCGGCCTGGAAATGCGTGAGATCTGTACAATTCTCATGATATTCTGAAAATAAATGGGTCTTAAGATCACATTGAAAATTTTGATTTAAAAAAGTGTGACTAAGATAGGCTCCTTAAGGATTATTCATGTTCAATTTAGTATTTGATATTAACTATCTAAACCTGCATCAGGAGAAACCAAATACTGCTTTACTCTAAGTAGTTTTCAGAGAAAGAGGGGATTTCACAATTGAAACTTTTGTCATTCTGAATATCTCAATTATCATATTTCAGCAGTCTTTTAAGCCTTGAAATATAATCAAAATAGTAATAAAATATTCTGCTTTGAGTGCTGAATAAAATACTTGCAAACCCATTTCAATTTAATCATCTTTACCACTATCACAACTTTGAGAAAGTCCATTTTCAACAAATGTATTCTCTGCTTCAAACCTGCACAGGATGAGTGTTAGGGGTCTAAATTTCTTCAAACAAACAAACGAACAAACAAAACCCAAGATAAGCACATTCCCTGCTGGCATTTTCTTAAACCTTTTATTTGTTGAAGCAGTGTCTGCAGAACTTCTGTTCTTGCAGATTTAAGGGAGAAAAAGCTTTGCCTGCAAATCGTATATGTTTACTAGGCCAATCTCACTCTCCTTTGGCTGAACATTTCTTTCTGCATGTTTTGCAGGGCTGTGCATCCACATACTTCCTTTGAAACTCAATGTATCACCACTTCCTTTATGGCTAAGAATTTAACAAGTACCACAAAATAATTACTGTCAGTTGCCACCCATTTGTGTTTCCCATTGAAGTACTGTTTTTAAAATATGTCATGTGGTGAGCCTGGAGTCAAACAGAACAAAGGAAGAGAGCAGATGATTCCCTGTCATAAAAACTCCTTTATAAACCCCACCAAAACCGTGGAATGATTCATCACTTTTAACACAAGGAAGGAGATAATTCATAGTCTTTCTTGCTGGCCTGATGCACTAGCCCAATCTCCCAGGAACAGAGATTCATGGAGGGGAATCAAGCAACATCTCTTCTTCCAGAAGACAAGGAGCAAATGTTCTGTTGGTTGGCTCACCTACTAAATCTTCCCCTAAGGAATGATTTTGTTTCTGCTAGCTACTAACTGGAAGAACTCACAGAGCCCTATTTGAACTCATGCTCAATGCAAAACACGCATCTTCCTTCAGGTTTAGAGAAGAAATGAGAGTCTTTATGTAAGTCAGTTTTCTTTAAATAAAATTCTTTAGAAACTGCAACTTTAAAACCAGATATTTTCAAGTGGCATATTGGGAAGTACAAAGATAACAGTTTATTCTCTAAACCATATGGAAGGGTTTTCAATCCATGTTCACAGCTGAGGATAGGAAATCATGTAAAAGATTTCAACAGGCTAAGTAAAGCAAACTAAATCCCTTGCAGAGAGACACTGCTAGAGAACACTTGATGCTAGATCTCCAGTTTGAGGTGTAAAGGTGGGCTGCATGCTGACATAGGTAATAAATGGAATAAAGCATTTCATGAGTGATGAGATTAATAATGTAATAGATGACTTCAGAAGGCTTACCAGCTTTACCTGAGGGGATACTTGTCCCAGATATTGAACCAAGTAAACCTTGGTGACTCCATTATTTTTAAAATTATTTGTATTATTGAAATAAGCCTTTGTTAAAACAAATCTATATTTACTGAGGAGAGGTTGGTTTTAATTAGAAAGGTACTTATGTTTTCTCTAAAGTTTTTTGCAGCACATGAGAGAGTAAGACCTCTGGGCTTGTTTATGCATTCTGAAAAGGTGGAAGCCATCTTAAGGATATTGGTTCTGTTTAAATAGTATTTTTCCCCATTACCCCCAAAAAAGAAAAGGAAAAAAAATCAAGGTAGTTTGCTGCTTTCCCTTTATATTGCCCACAATTTAATCATATATGCAGTAAAATCACTCTTCCTCTCTGCAGTTTCCAGTCTGAAAATGCAATAATGTATAAACTGAACAAATAGGAGGGAACAGTTCTACTCTGCCTTTTTGCACCTTCCTTTCCACCAAAGGACTGTCAAGCAATATTTAGCCTCCAGAACCCAAGCTTATCAATCGCAATAGATATCCACCTCTGCTCCAGTTTTGGCCTCATATGGGATCCCTTTTAAGCTAGTGGTTTCTAGCAAGTCATTGCACTTGTGAAGAAAATGTACCGGATGTGTATAAGATACATTTAAATTATAAAATAAGGTGCTTTTTTCAGATTTAGGCAAATGTTTAATTTAAGGAGAAACAAAATTGCCAGTTAATCAAATAGCACAAGGGAAAATGTCATGAAAACAGAAAGAAAAATTCCCAAATGATCACTTAATAATAACACTTCACTTTTTTACATCCCAAGTATAATTTTAAACAAGTAAGAAATAGCTTTCAGTGTAACTAAGAAATGAAAAAGCCAAACAGCACAGCCATTGTTAGACCCATACAGTATTCCTGAGAGATGTGTATATGTGTGCACAGCTGCACAGACACAGAGACCATATGCCTGTGTATAAACAGAAGATATCTGTACATGTGTGTATGCGCATGTGAATATTTTATAACCATATTGGCAGGTATGCAGGAAAACCTGAATATAAATTAGACTTTTTCCTAGCTCTCTTTATATTGGCTGAACAGCTCTGTGGTTTGGATTAGAAATGCAATAAGGCAGTTTTGGCCAGTCTTAGAAACAAGTGGATTAAAGTTGAGTCTTAAACTAAAGTAGGTTCAGATCAGCTTTTTCCAAAATGCAGTCTCTGCCTTTGAGACAGATTGCTACTGAACATGCCAAGCTGACCTCATTCTCTACTATGCTATTTAAACTTTAAATATTCTGATTCTATAGCAAAAGTCCTCATCTAAGTGAAGGATTACAAGTTTTCAGGATATGAACTGTGTACAATTCCAGCTGGTTTGGTATTTTTCTGTATTAGTCTCTAAAATAGTTGAAAAACCCATTAAAATTGTCCTATGCTGCTTCTTTCTCACACCTTTCCCTCCAATTTCCTATTGCAATTGATTTCTGCCTCTTTTTTGCAGGTTTAGAAACATGTTACTTCTTGAAGCACCATTGTTCGCCCAGTCATATTCTTCTTTGCTGTCTGTACTCATTTTTACACCATCCATTCATGTACCCAATCTGTGTCATTGAGGTAGATCTTTAGTACAGATTTTTAGTTCAGTCTCCAGGGACGTCCTTCAGAAATAACAGAAGCTCTCAGGTAGAGCAATACATCTGTGCTTATCTAAGCAGGATACAATAGGAGATATCTCCTATTTGGGGAGCAATTTGGGGACTAAATAGGACTTGGACAGTCAACAGGCATGTAGAGAATTTCTTGGCAAAATATGGGATGCCTAAATCCAGGAGTAAGGATTACCATCTGAGCCACATGAAAAGGTCAAGAAGTTGAGTTATAGATTTTTATTATTTTTTTAAGTGTCCATGTTATTATTGTATCTGCATTGTAGAAATGTAGAGAGTCTCACTCCCATTTCAAAGGTTCATTCAAGAAACACATTAAAAATATATATATAAAATCTTTATGATTTAAATCCCCTACATTAAAATTCTGTTCTCATTGCTTTTTGGTTTTGTTTGTAGAGTTTTTTTGTTTGTTTTAATGGCAATGCCCTGCTGCAAGCAAGTATGAAAAACTTTTGGATTAAACACAAAACATTTGTCCTCCCTCTCTCATCTGTTGCTCCTACTGAAGGCTGTCCAGAAAGTGCCCATGCATCTCAGTACCAGCTGCTGCTCATAGCAAGAGCACAGCTGGGATGGAGCAGAGCAGCTTCAACCTCTGCCCATACAGAGAAACTCCTGAAGAAGGCTGGATGCATGACGAGGAGAATGGGAAGGTGGTGGCATGTTAACTACCAGTTCAGTTGGCTGTGGTTTGAACTGCCAGTAGGGTCCAATACAAATTGCATTTGCTCCAGCAGAGTGCTCAGTTAAGTTCTGGAAGGGTAGACCTAAGTATCAGAGTATCTTGTTTCTTCTAAACTTATATTTGTCTTAATTAAATTAGAAACTTCTGTCAAATGTGTGAATTACTGTCAGATTATGAACCTTTAATTTTAATGCCTTATAAATCTATTAATTTAACTGAATATAAGGCATCAAGAAATATTTGAAAATTTATATAAAAAAATAACTTTTTATTGTATGATAAATATTCTTGAAAATTAAATATTATTTGTTCTTCAAATACTCACAACCTTATTGGACTGAAAAGAAAGGTAACTGTGTCTTTCAGAACATAACTTGGACAAATAAAGGAAAGTAAATTTCATTATATCACCTCTAACGTGTGCTATAACAAACCTTCTTCAACTCCAACAAACCATGCTACTCACTTTTAAAAATACAAAATTAAAGTTTGTTTTCCAGCTGTATCTCAGAAGAGGTCTTGCTTAAGTCAGATAGTGATAGGACCACAGGAAATGTTCTGAAGTTGCAGTGGGGGGTTAGGGTTGGATATAAGGAAGAATTTCTGTACTGAAGGAGTGGTCAGGCACTGGAACAGCCTGCCCAGGGAAGTCGTTGAGTCACTATCCTTAGAGGTATTAAAGAAATGTATAGATGTGGCACTAGTGGCTGAGGTTGTGGGGGTTTTTTGATGGGGGTTTCTTGGTGGGGTTTGTGTGGTTGTTTGTGGTTTGTTGGGAGGGTGGTGTGTGTTTATTTCTGTTGGGTTTTTTTGTTTGCTTGGGGATTTGGCAGGTTTTGGTTGGTTGTTTTTTGTTTGGTTGTTTTTTTGGGGGGGTGATTTGTGGTTGTTCTTGTTTGGTTGGGTTTTTTTGTGCATATGTTGATGGTTGGACTCAGTGATCTCAGAGGTCCTTTCTAACCATGATGATTCTACGATTCTGTGATTCTGAGGTAAGAATCCTGGTTTTTAGGTGCAATCATGTAAATCTAGGATTATTATCACAAATCAATCCTATGTTTTCTTCTCTAATGAATATATGAGATTTACATTTGTAGTGCGACTGTCATCCTTGAACTTAAACATTTTCTGAGCTGTGGCTGTGGGTAGGGCTAATGCCCAATGTGCTTAACTGAGGTTCTAGATATTTCATGTCAAGAAAATTCAGCTCTCTTTCCAGGTAGGATTTGTTTCTATAACATTTATGGTAAATAGTTACTGCTCTTCTTCTTAGCTAGGACTTAAAAGAGAATCACAGGATCATTCTGGTTGGAAAAGACCTTTAAAATCATTGAGTCCAGCCATAACCTTACTCTACCAACCATTGACCTAACTCTACCAAGTTCAGTGCTTAAACCTTGTTCAGAAGCATCACATCTATATATCTTTTAAACATCTCCAGGGATAGTGATTCAACAACCTCCCTGGGAAGCCTACTCCAGTGTTTTATTAATCTTTCAGCAAAGAGGTTCTAATATCTAACCTAAACCTCCCCTAGATCAACTTGTGATCATTTCCTCTTGTCCTGTTGCTTGTTACTAGGAGAAGAGACCAAACCCTGCTCAGCTACAACCTCCTTTCAGATAGTTGTAGAGAGGGATAAGGTCCCCCCTCAGCCTCCTCTTCTTTTGTCCTTGTTATCATACCTATGTTTTTCTTGTGGTTCCTACTTCAGTGCATGTGCAAATTAGCCTATACATTTTGGTGATGTTTCGAAGGGGCTGTGACTTTCTCCAAACACAACTGTAGAGCCTATTTGTCTTCTTTCGTTGTACCTCAAAATGCAACATTGCAGCCAGCGTAGTACCAGCTGCATCACTACGTCGGATGCTCTCAGGACCTCATCACTAAGGTCACTTTGTTAATTCACAAAGTTTACAATGAATAGTTTAAAACAACTTCTGTTCCTTTGACCTGAAGCTGCAGTCATTCTTGAAAACAGACAGAATATTTTCTTTCAGTGCCATGAGGATTTCTTTATATTCCTCCACTGTGCACCCTCTGACACCAGAGTGAACCACTGGATAACTAAAATATGCAAACAAGGACACTTGTACACCAGATAAGCAGTGCTCTGGGTGAGCAGCTGCTGGTTTATTTTCAAATCAAGCTGGCAGGTTGATTGAGCTAAGGTGAATTAGGAGGACAATCTGTTACAGAAAGTTGACACTGCATAATTAAGAAACATTTTTTTTCTCCTCACTATTTCTTCTTTTACATTTATTTCTGCATTTCAGTTTCATTCTGCATGCTTGGTTTGAATGAGAAATGCTCAGTCCACCTGGTGCTGTCAGTTGAAAGTAATGTCTGTTTACTATGAGCATTAAATTTGGCAATTAACTGCTTGAATGTATTTGTACAGATAGCCAAGTAAAAAATTTTTATAATAACCTGGCTAGCTCTAAAAGGGCTTGATTTTCTTGGATTAAGGTTGCTGTGACTCTGTATAACCATCATCCTGCATCTGCTGATACACAAGTTTCTTGGCAAGAAAAAAAAAAAAAAAAGTGTTGTCGATTGGAGAGCTATTAGAGGAATGTTTATAGGAAATCATAAAAAAAAGCTCGTAGAAACCCTCTTAAATGTTTGCCTGTAATGTTTCTGGCTTTGGTTGTTATGGATTGAGAATTGCTCAAATTAAACTACAGGCAGCTCTAACAAACTGAAACCTCATGTAACTTAAATCTGCAAGCATTTAAGAACAACAGGTAGTAAGGCTCAAGTCAGGTTAGGCTCTCTGTGTTAATAATTTCTAACTTAAAAGTTGCTTGTTATACTCAGCCAGTGCCAGAGCTAGAGAGACACACGATGTGGAGGAGGATGAAACCAAATGCAGGCTCTTCTCAAGAAACACTCTGGGCCAGATTTGCTGCTGTCAAAAGTGGCAGCTTTCCTTTAGTCTCAGTTCTCTTAGCAAATGCTTGTGGGGAGCTGGGGGGAGAGCGTGTTTCAAGACACTTCACAAGACTGGGTAAAATCTGCCATGACACAAATTTTGTTGACTTTATGGTGTAGTAACCAAAGCTATTCTATTTATGACTGCCAAATAGCTTAAAATATATGCCTCTTACAACTTTAAAGTGCTTGGCAGAGGAAGATTTAAACTCTGAAGGACAATATTTCTAATTCTTCCCTGAAAGCTGGAAAGATAACTCTCTAATAATTAAATATTTTCAGAAGTTAACTAGTAATATAACTCTAATGATATGGTTAATTTAAAAAAAACAAACAGATATGTTCTGACATTTACTGGAATTATTGTACTTTTGCAGAGTATTTAGTTATTAACAGCAATTTACCTGTGATTTGTGCATGTGTGCCAACAACATTTTTATTTTTCTAAAGAAAGCAAATCACACCTGTATCCCAGCACATGCTTCATATTTTGTCGGATTTTTTCCTTTTCTTCTATTCTGGGTTTTATTATTTTTAGTTAACTGTTTCCAAGAGGCCTTTAAATATTTCAGCATTTTTAATGAATATACCCCAGAAAAAATAAATAAATCTGGAGATGCAGGAAGGTGGTTTTGCCAGAATCAGACCCTTGTGAACAAGCCACTTCCTCATCCAAGTTCACAGCCAATTACTTCACATTATGAGAACTTAATATTGGTCTTGCTTGCAGCTGTACAAAATACAGTGGAATAGCTTTGTGGTTGTGCTCTGTTACAAAGCTCAGGGTGGGATGCAGTTTCATCCTCTCCAAACAATGTAGGTTTGGAAGTTAGCATTCAGATATACCTATGCCTTGTAATCAGGTTACCTTTTCCATCCCCTCAGCAAAAAATTAAGTGAAATCAGTGCAAAAAAAAATACAGCTATCCATTAGAGAATCAAAGGAGAGCAATGCTAGATATTCAGCAGTGAGTTATTCTGTGATCAGTGAGGATAGTCAGTGGCAGTGCTCATATCTTGTATATTCATTTTGGCACTGACTTTTGTTCCTAAACTCTTCAAAGATTCTTGACATCCTTTCTTGACACCCCTTCTCTGGACATAGTTGTCTTTTACAGCTAAGGAGTTCTTTTACTTGTATTGTAGATCAAGCCAATTGCTTCCTGACTTCCTCCTTGTAAACATGGAAAAACGTAGCTGTTTCAGGACTTCTATGTTTTCCCTCTAAATATACTGTTTCCTAGTCTAAGCAAACCCAATCTTCCAACCTTTTTGTGTGTCATGTTTTCTAAACATTTTATCATTTTTATTGCTGTTCTCTGGACTATCTCCAGTTTGCCAAGGGCAATGCTGGAAGCTAAACACAGTTCTCTGGCTGAGATCTCACCAATGAAATCACTACCTATGCATCTTCCCAAAACAACTTCTATTGATATATCCTAACATAAAATCTGCCTTTCATTTTCCAAAACATTTCATTGTGGGTTCCTAATGGATCTGCCATTTGTTCAATTTTATTTATTTTTTTTTTTTCTGCAACAATGCTCCCTACTCCCATTCTACTGCTTTTGTATTTGTCCATTTAGCTTTATCTTTCCTAAGAGTAATAGTTGATGCATTTTCTATTACTGAATACTACCTTATTGATTTCAGTTATCCAGAGTGCCTGTGACCTAGGGATATCTGCAAATCTCTCAGTGGTAAAGGAAAATATAGAATACAGCTCCATCCAGGACAGTTATCTGTGGAATCCCAGTTGAATTTCCTTTCAGTTTTCCAATAAAATACTGAGAAATCTTCTTCAAATCTGATTTTGGTTCTAAGTTCATATATTTTACTAATTAGCTATCCCTGAAAATAAAAAATATGGAACTTAGCAATATGATTTTTTAAATATAAAATGAAGGATAGATATTTCAGCTATGTTCAGTTAGAGTAAAATTATTGTTGCATTCTCTAAGTTAAAATTCCTTGACTTTTTGAGTATTGCTTCCCCTGATAAGACTCAACATCGTTGAGCAAGTTTCATATACTACTGTATCCAGTGCCCACAGGATTTAGGATTAATAAAAGTTGATATTATAATGCAAGACAAACGCCATTTCTGGGTATGGAAAACTTGATAGACTGTAATCTGAGCTGCTTATTTTCACTGCTGTGTCAAACAGTTAGAGCTCTTAGCCTGCATAGCCCATGAGATACATCTCTTTTCCCTTTTAGATCAGACCATTCAGATCATACACAAATACATTATGACAAAAACTTATCTGTTCTAAAGCTGCAAAAGAAATTAGTTTACTTCTTGTGAATTTGGACATTCTTGAACTGGTTTTAAAGGCAGCTTCCCACACAGTCATTGAGATATTTCAGAGTTCTTCTGTAATTGTTTGGTATAACTGATCCATTCTGAAAATTTCATTTGATTCCACTATGTGGACCATATCAAGCTGAGTGTTGAGGCATAGATACTTGCGTCTCTACTTTCTCAAATAAGAGAATGTGGCAAATAAAATTATTAGTTGCAGGATATAGTTCTATTGGGACACTAGACCACGAAATATCAATTAAAAAAAAAGATATTCCATCACATTACAGGATCCTATTGACTTTGTCCTTTTTTTTTTTTTTTTTTGGTTGCAGTTTCCTCAGTTGCAGCCATTTTATAGTCCATTAAGACTGATTTGGTCAAAGATACACCTATTTCTTATTCTCTTACATAAATTGCACCCCATGAAAAGCTTTAACCTGCAGCAGTGAAGCTGCCTACAATCAGCTGTATGCAGAAGTGTCCAGAAACCCCGAGCACAGCATAGGGTGAGGAGTCTCTGTGCTTCTGCTGTCTACCTGGCATTTTTGTGTTTCCCCCAGCTACAGACTGTTCGCTAATCTCTCCTACTTGTAGATAACAAATTTGAAATGGACAGTCTTAAGCTATTTGGACCACCATTATTTGCCTTATTCATTTGAGCACTCTGGAGTTGGGTTCACAACTGAAGACACATCAGGTATTTTCACTGAATTAATGCTGTCTATTAACCCAGTGAAACTGACTCCATTTTATGTCAACAAACTGTTGATAATAAGATTATCTGTTGTCATAAGAGCAGAACTTGTGATAGAACACCAAAAAAAGAATGTAAAAATATATTATTGCTAGAGCCTATGCAGTATGAATATATTCTGAAATCAACAGACCAAATTCTACACAGAAAAATTTCAGTGTGATTAGTGACCTGGTTTGTTGTCTGCAATGAGGTCAGAAATTTCAGAAAACATTTAAAGTAGATTATAATATTTTTATGCATTGCTTGATCTGTTAGAATGTGGCAAACATTATTAAAAATAGCTGTTGTAATTTCTCTTGTTTTCATTGAACAAAGCACTGAAAGACCATCAGTGATGCCTACCCCTGAGTCTAAAATAAGTTGTTATTACTTTGATTGCTTTGTTCAGC
The DNA here is from genome assembly GCF_000747805.2 of Chaetura pelagica. NCBI lineage: Eukaryota > Metazoa > Chordata > Aves > Apodiformes > Apodidae > Chaetura > Chaetura pelagica. Next base: position 890,216 of record NW_009952990.1, on the reverse strand, counting down.
CCACACCCATGACTCTTTTCTTCATACTTAGTCCTTTCTAAAACTAGATTTGAAGTTACTGACATGTTTTTTTTCCCCTTATTTACTAGCATTTGAAGGTGGCTATGGTTTAAACAGGGTTTGCTTCTTGTCTTCCTTTTTATCTCTGCTTTAATTCCACTTTGCAGTCTTGAAGTGCTGAATCCACAGCCATCCTTTTAATGGCCAGATAGATGTCAGAAACACGGGAGTTTAGTTTTTCAGGAGGTTGAAACCAAATGAAATGCTTGACTGTAATGAAAAAGCCATATTATTCAAACAAAATCTCTTGCAATGACAGCAAAAGGATAAAGCAAGTTAGCTCAGATTTCCATTTGGAGTACTATAAGAGGATTGTTGAAATTAATGACACTGAATTAATAGGTTACAGCAAAGATTTACTGCAACTTTGAAAAACTCCCTTACTATTAAATACATTGCTGTTTTCTCCTCCTGTAAGGGTAAGTTGCTAGAGCACTTAAGGTGCCTTGTTACAAGAGCAGTGAAGTCAGTTTAACTAAACTAAAGGATGGGTCGGGTCAGCCAGCTGATCTTTTGGCCTGTGGCACTGCTACACTGGTGATTCCTGTGGTAGCTTTCCCCCAGGTAGTAGCTAAGCACCCACACAACCAGTAACTCATTCCCCCTGCCCAGTGGTACCTGGGAGAAAATAGGAGAATGAGAGCAAGAGATCTCATGGGTCAAAATAAAGACTTGGAAATCACCAACAAAGTACTGCAGCAGGTAAAAAAGACTTGACTTGGGTAATTTAACTTTTTTTTTTTTTTTTTTTCTGATTAATATTGAAACACATCCTCCCACTTTCACAGGCTCAAAGGAGTCCAGACTCCTTTCCTTCTTCCTTTCTAGTTGTTGTGTTTTGGGCCTGACATGACAACAAAGGAACAGCCCCATGGCCACTCACTCAACTTCCTACCACACACACACACACACTGGGATGAGGAGGACAAAGCTCATGGGCTGAGACGAAGGACAAGGAGGGATCTTCACCAATTAAGGTCCTGGGCAAAACAGACTCAACCTGGGGAAAAAAATAATAATTTAATTTCACACTAATCAAACACACACAGGACACAGACAACACACAGAGCAGGGCTTGCATATGTTACCCCACCCCTCTCTTCTTCCCTGGGCCCAAATCACTTTGTTTCCCTTTTCCCTCCCTTCTTCCCCCCAGCGGCACAGGAGAAGAGGGGATGGGGTTTAGAGTCAGTTCACAGACTGGTGGTTCCTGCCACACCATCCTCCTCAGGAGGAAGGATTTCTTACAGTCTTTCCCTGCCTCCCCACAGGGTCCCTCCCATTGAGAGAGTCCTCCACGAACCTCTCCATGAGTCCTTCCCACGAGGTCTGGAGCTGCTCCAGCCTGGGCTTCCCACAGAGTCACGGGCTCCTTCGGGAACAGTCACCTCCCCTGGCAGTAGGATCTTCCACATCTACATAATCCAAGTCCACTGGCATAAAATCCAAGTCCACTGGCCAAATTCACACCTCCTGGTGCCTTCAGGGAATGTTCCACCACGTTCCTCCATGAGTGCAGGGGCACAGCTGCCATCTTGCCATGGGTTACAGGGAAACTTCTGCTTGGGCACCTTCTTCCCCTTCTTCCTCACCAACCAAGGGATCTTCACCCCAGCACTGCCTTTAGCGTCTCCAGCACAGCTCTTCTCTTCTAACTGCTTGCTCTGCTCAAGTGTTACAGCTGTTCTTTCATATGTTAATGACAGAGGTGCATCTATTGTCTCTCTAATAGCTCCTTGGCTGGGTTTGGAGCAGGAGGAGCTTCTCAGCTTCTTTCTGGAGCCACTCCAGGTGCCCTTTCCCTGCTATGAAAAAACTCACCAAACCAAACCAGCACACTAGTCTCCGACTTCACTACTTCACTCCCAGCACCTCTCCTCTCAGCTTGATCAGGCCACAGATTGCTCTCACTGCCTCCAGTGAGGGTACAAGCAGTCCCAGGAGGTCTGGGTCAGTGTATGGTCTCCACCACTCCTTATTTCTCACTATTTTCCTGTGATCTAATATGGCTCCTCCACAGGCTGCAGTCCCTGTGTGTGCGCCTGCTGCAGTATGGTCTCATCCACCAGCCACAGTCCCTGCAGGGAAGTACCTGCTTCAGCATGGCTTCTTGATGGGCTATAGCCCCTTCAGGGATTTTCTTTACTTTTTTTTTACTTTTTTCTTGGAGCTGCAACCAGCTGACGGTCCTGTGGGTCTGTTGTGGAGCTGGCTGGAACCAGTTGCGACTGGTGGGGGAAGCCCCCACACCTTTTCTTTCAGAGATCACCCCTGCAACCTCCCTGCTATCCAAACCTTGGCTGGTATTCCTCATATTTTTTCCTTGTGAGAAACTGCTACAGAATTTTGTGTTCCTCATCCTTCCTCATATGATGTGCCCATTAATGCTCTGGATGGGATATTAACTAGTGAAAAGTCATGGATATAAACGTTTGCCTTTTGTTTTGCTTCACGGGGAACTTTTCAAGCATAGTACTTCTACTAGCAATTTTGTATTTTGGAGGCAAAGCCTGGATGTCTGTAGTGCTGTAGTTGACACTTGAAATACCAGATCCCAGAGACATCCTCTCGTACTGCAAAGAAGTCATTAGTGCCTGGTGTGACATTCCCACTGCAGTGAGCAGAAGGAACTCAAGCTGTTCTCTACTCAGTGTGTAAGAACTGGGATTCTTTCTATTTCCAAGGCAATTTTCTTCATCTTCCCTTTCCAGATTTCTCATTCAACACCTTCTTTGTTTAACTGCCACATTGCTGGATTCAACAATTTATAGGTGGTGGGTAGGGCGGGGGGATATGGAAGAAGTCTGTTTCTGCATTTGAATTAGAATCCTTTTATGCCCAATTTTTATGAAAAATGGTGAAGGGAAGCATGACATCTAAATACCTGAGGGATAGTAGAAATCTTCTGATTAGCAATTGCAACCTCTGCTTCTGGCTAGGATGTTTTTGTCATCAGGAGCCATGGTATGTTTTTGGAGAAGCTCTTTCTTCTTATAATTTTGTGCTTATTTATTATTTCTGTGTAAGATATTTCTCTTGCATGAGAGAAGTCACACTGCTTCATTACCTTTTCTCTCAAGGTCTTGTAGCATCCTGGGTGAGTGTGCACTAGCTCCTGTCTCTATCCCTGACCTTCATCAAAAGGCAACTTGTTCTCTGTCAACTAATCCTGTGTCTCTTGCTCTCTTCTTATAGACATGCTTACATTTCAGGGTTGGTAATACATACTTTGTGTATTATAGAGAGAGATTTTCAGATGTAAGCTTGATTCAGCCTGCAGTCAAACACTAACTTTGAGACTAGTGTGACATAGTAAGAAATTCCTAATAATAGACATTAAGTTATAATAAGAATTAGAAAATTCACCTCGTCTGTTAAAAATGATATTGTTTTTCTTCAGTTTTACTTGGTCTCCTATAACTTTTGAGCCTTACATTTTTTTTAATTTCTAGCTAATCTGAATGCATTTCTCTTTAGTAAAGAAGAGGGCATTTATAGCTGTTTTTTTCTAACAAATGTCTCTATTGATTTGCAGACAAAAGCCAGCAAGGTTTGACCCTTTCTTTTAGAACCTCTTTGTTCACAAAGACTTAGGTACTTGCCATGGCTTCATTGGCAACATCAAGAGCACTTCCTTGTCATACTCATCTAGTCATCTTTGAGCCTAAGAAAGATGAAGGGTCTGAAAGGTAAGTGGAGACCCAAGCTCAGCTTATTATAGCCACCCACCAGGTTTTTATTGAACCTTTGGCCAGCTCCTCTTAATTTCTAAGAAACTAACCTGCCAGCTAGCTGGTACCCATGGTTTGTTAAAGAAAAAGACGAACAACACAACAAAACAGAGAGGGGGAGAGGAAGGGAGGAAAGTAAAGGAAAAGAAAAAAAAGGTTGATCCTATCATTAACATAAAATTCAAAGGGTTGTTCACATCCAAACAGCAGGAGGTGGACAGATTAAAATTTTAGAGCTGTAACAACATCTCTCTTTGTGCTGTCTAGTTCAGCAAAGCGAACCTTGTAAGACTTGACATCCGTCACAACATTTCCTGCAGTTACCAGTCTCTTTCTTAGACCAAATTCCCAATTCTGGCTTGCAGTCTATAATTTGAAGATATTAAATGACTATAGTGTAGAAAGTATCTGATGATGTATTGTGCTTTAGAATAATAAAACTACTAAAATTGCGGCTCGGAGAACTAAATCAAATATATAATTATCTGTGTTTGCAGGATTTCCTCTAAGAACATTATGTTGTTTAAGCCATGCCTTTCTTTCTCTTTTGTTAATAACCCGTGTTCTTAGAGAGAGGATCATGCATTTAAAAATGTTCTTCGCACTTAGCCCTACTCCCACCTCTTTTCCTTCCTTCTTGCTGACCCATAACAAATCCTCTGGCTTTGATTTCACTTCATGTTCAAAAGCGACAACAGAGGCCTTAATGAAAAAAAAACTTAATCCAAGTGCTCCATTTTGTTAGCTGTAATTCTCACACTTGGAGAGTGTCCTCATGCCAAGATAATTTCCTTTTGTTTTTCCTTAGCCTTTATTTTTAGATGAGTGCTATCTGATATTAAGAATAAGCATAGTGATTGAATGTTCAGAAGCTAGTGGCTATAGAAAGCTTGCCAACATACAGTATGCAGTCTATTTTAATTTTTTCTTCCTTGCCACCAGAAGAAGTATTTTACATATTTAGAATCACTGTAGTTATGTTATACTCTAAAGACATTTTATCCCTCCTTTTCATCACCCTCAGCTCACTGTCATAATCTATTGGTTGCTTCCCTAGCATCTCCCAAAGAGCATTTCTTCAGTATTTCAACTAATTCTCCCTTACTCTCCCTTAGTTACAGTTGACTGCCCTGCCTGTGCTCTCTCTCCAGGCAAGTGTCCTTTGAGACCAGTGATGAATGAAGCTTGAAAGCCTGAAAACTTGTATATATCTGAGGTCATCAGTCAGCACTATTTTCTGAATTTACTGATTCTGTAAAATTGTCCTGGAAATCTCAGGAGGTGACATTCAGGTATAAGCATTCTGGAGGTCCTTCTCCTAGCCCCATTGGGAAGGAAGAAGAGGAGATCCTGCTCTGTATCTTCCAGATCCTGATGACTACCCTAGAGTTTGAATGAACAAAGTAGGGCTAGGAGATTTTAACCTGATTCACAACAAAAGCTAGAATCTTTTACTTTCTCACACATATAAAGTGAGGAGTGACTTGAATAAGATGAATAATCTTATTTTATCTATTCCAGCTTACACGTAGACAGGACAAAAATGAAGCTATGTGGCTAAGTTAGCACACACAGTTAATGTCTGCAGTGTGCCAGACTGGTCTAACATTAACTTATTTTTTACAAGAAGACACTTAGTGATAAATTCTTTAGAATGGAAGGTGCTTTTTTTCTTTTCAGAGAAAAAGAAACAACAAAAAAACACACACAAAAAAAATCATGTAGGTTTGTGGATTCTTTTTTGCCATGTTAACATTCAGTGATCTACAAAAACTATTAATAACTCAGTAAGAATGTATTTTTCTCTTCATCAGTGTTGTGTTAAAAAAAAAGAAAAATAATGAACAGAGCAACTAGGTAAAACCTATATTGCTTAACTTCAGAAATTGATATATTAAATTTCTGCTTACCCTGGATTGGGTCATGGCATTACTAGCTTTTCTGTAAGGAAGTAGGAGTATTCTCTATCTCTTAGGTAGAGGAGAGGAAGCTAGATCCATGTATTGTAAAATATACTATTTTGGGAAACATCAGATGGATGGCAGGTATACCAGCAAAGCAACAAAAACCCTGCTGTACAGTCTGGCTTTACCTTAGACCTAAAAAAATACTGCCTTTATTCATTTTTTAAAAAATAAAACATATATATATACACATATATGTGCACTATCATCAGTTTCTTGGACATATATCTATTTTTATATTATACTAAATAGAAGATTTGAGTTAACTCCAAAGGACTCAGCCAAACATGATCAGATTCCTGGAACACGATTAGATAGCTTTGCAACCATTTCTTGAAATGTGGAAAGATGTTCTACATTTATTTATATATTTTCATTATCACAGTTAGGTTTGAAACAACCAGTAGTTGGAAAGGTGACATATTTTAGTGTCTCTTTTATTGTTTAACTTTGTTTCCATGAGCTATCATGACAAGTGTGTATAAGGCAGTGTTAATATTGAATTTGCCCCTTGATAGCAAGAATGAATTTAAGAAAACACAAGGAATATCTTATTCCAGGCAAAGCTTCCTATAACCTGAGAAAGAAAAACTGAAAAGCTTAACATCATAGAGAAAGCTGTAGATATCATTATGCAAATTTCATTTTTGCTCAGTGACAGGCAAATATTGCAGTGATGAACAGTTGTCTGTGTTCATTTTTTTATAGTTTATGCTTTTTTTCCAAATACCTAGTATGAATTTTAACATAGAATCCATGACAACTCTGAACAAGTGTGCATTAAAGTGCATTCAGCCATTTCCACTGCCAGAAAATGATATTACAGGGCTACATCGGAGTGTTTGAGTACTACAGATTAAAACATGGGTGCGAGGGAAAAGTGCTGCAGAGCACTTAAAGTATTTCTGTTGTTGCCCTTTGGCTGGTCTATCCTTTTTCCAAGGAGGAGGAAGACTAGTAATCATAATTTCTCTTTTGTACTTGGCAACTGATCCTGCAGCTAGAAGGAATTGCTAGGCAGTTGCCTCTCAGCTTCTGGGAAATGTATGCCCATACATTGTTCCAGAGCCTTACAGCCTTTTTTTCTACATGGAAACATTTTGGTTATTTTAAGTTTGTGCCTCAAAAAACATGGAGGCAAAATGGCTGCTATGCAATAGAATGATTCTATTCCTGTAACTTGGCTTTGGCCTTAATAATAATAAAAAAATAAAAATATTAATTTATTTTACAAAGTTTATCCAAGTTCAATATGCTTTCTTTTCCTCCTCCTACTGGAGAGGTTTATTTCAACAAGTAGATACTACACACTGAAGTAACTCAGGCTCCCCAAGACTTAGCACTGGGTAGGACAAAGACCTCTGTGACAAAATGCCATTGAAATATGTTAGACTTTTTCTCTTTTATGTGCTTGTCCAGTGCCTAGTACAAATTCATCCACAAAAAAATCCATCCTATAGTTTAGTTCAAAATGTTTTAAATTAGACTTTAATACCTAATAATAATAATAATAATAATAATAATAATAATAATAATAATAATATCATCAATTTGGCACTACTAGATTTTCTCTGTTATCAACTTCAAAAACAATTGCCAGGTATCATCTACAACACTACAGAAGAAAATAGCATTCAATTCATTCCTCACTCACTTCCAATCAGTTATTATTACTTTGTGTACAGGCATTACACCTCTCTGTCCTGTAGACCAGTGACACAGGGGCTTAGAGATCTCACCAATTACTTTTAGTTAAATTCCAGGCCAAAATCATGTATAATTCTGAAACCAAACCCATGTTTCATTTTGCTGATAAGATGTAGCCTATTGAACTGAGTGTGGAAAAAGGTGTTTTCAGGATCAGATGAAAATTAACACAAAAGATCAGTTCAGTTGATAATGTCTGAGTTTGCAGCTTGTTAATGAACTATTTCTTTAGCAGGCTGGTAGCACAATGAAGCTGAGAATACAGATTTTTACTTGTAAATGAGAGCCTTAACTGTTCAGGGACAGGTTATAACCCTTGCTGGTAGTAAAAGTCTTGGAAATACTTATGTAGTAAGAGAACTTGGGGTGAGGATAAAGGAATCTAGCCTTAAATTTTCATCATGCATAATTGCATCCTTTCTCATTAAAATCCCACTCTAATTCTAATTAAATTCATAATTGTTCTGCATCTGATGCCATAAACTGTTGTGTAGTGTTGCTGGGTGCTATTTAACAGATGTCATCCTCCCCCCAAGGGGCAGTGGTATTTCATTGCGGTGTGAATTGATCCTTCAATGTGATATCTGAACAGGTCCCCAGACAGCCTAGCAGGAAGGGGGATTTTGTGAACTGGCAAGAATGGATAAATGAGGTATCTGAGGAGTGTGTCTCAGAATGTATGAAATGCAATTCCTTGTACTTCAGTATATTTTAAAAGATAAATCAATTTTTCTACTTATTTGTTCTATTCATAATAAACTAACAAATTCTTACTGATACTTCAACATGTAGGTTTCAAGCTCAGGCTTACAAGTGCAGTCCAGTTTAGGATATTTGCATTAAATTTCTTTTTTTTTCAGGACAAGTCTTCAGAATAGCTACAACCAGTCCGAGTAATTCGTACACATAAACTGCTTAGAAAGTTAGTTGTTTTGGCTTTTTTCAGAACATAACTTTTATTGATTGTGCCAATTTCATTCACCACCACTTCTTTGCTGTCTCTGGCAGATACACATATGCTTCTAACACTCTTCACCTGTTTGTTTCAAATGTTTTTGACTGTTTAGGAATTTATTCTACCAGGTTTTCTTGCCAACATGCTCAGTGCCTACCTGGGGACTCACCCGTATCTGTCTCTGATTAGTTTCATCCAGTGCAAATTCCCAGTTTGGCAAATCCCACATAAGCCTGTTGATCTTAAATCAGATCAGAAATATTTGTTTCCTAATTTAAATAACTCAGACTCAGTATTTCTAAACTGAGTTGGGCCTTATATGAGTTTCAGGAATAAAACACTGATGTATGTTGGATAATATAGTGTAATTCTGTGATGGAGAAAAACAGGATTAAGAAATTAAGAGGGCAACAGGATGTCAGAGTCAATGTGATTTCTAGTTATGTTTGCATAGTAATATGCTGAGTCTGAAATTTTAAATTGCTCTAGGATCCTCCGAGATTGTTGTGTTATAGAATGCCTGTTATTTACCATATAAAGCATCACCAAAGTCGTCTCTTCTATCCCACTGACAGGCAAATTCTGAGGAATCTGAATAGGAGAATAAGGTTGATAATGTTCTATTCTAAATGTGGAGTTCTTCTTAGGTATTAAATTTGTTCTTTATCCCTTTTTCACATTAGTCAAAATCATATCTACCATAGAAAATCTTTCCAAATGGTACCTAGAATTGAGTCAAAAGATTCAGATGAAATGCTTAGCTTTATGCTACTTAGTATGAGTAGTAGGTATTAGAGGTGAGCATTCTCATTTCATTATGAATTATGAAGACTGAATACTGTCTGTTGGTGCTGCTATGGTTATTTTTTCATTAATATGAAATGTATTTTTTAAAACAAAGGGAATACATGAGGCCTGGGGTCTCCTTGCCTTTACAGTGCCTCTAACAAGCTGCTAATTTCAATGTCTGTCTCTTGAAATTCCTATTCTTCTCTCAATTTAATTTGTCTAAGATTCAGACAGACAGATGATTTTGAGATGCAGTGGAGAGACACATGTCTTGTTTGCTGAGAAAACCAGGCAAAGAAAAACAGAAGTTCAGTGCTGGTTTACTTTACCAAGCCAAACGAAGAAAAAGGTGTGCAGTGGATAACCAGCTCCTTCTTTACTGTCTTTTTCTGAGTAACTAGCCATGCTAGCTGCTCCATGGTCTGTTCCTGCTGGAAACGAAGAGCCAGATATAATCACAGGGTCGGTCTGTATCGTTACTGAGTCGCGTGCAAAGTCAGGCTAGCAGGCTCATCTGAAGTGAAGGCTTGTCCTAGTTAAAGGCTGGTACAGGACAGGAACTTAGAGACTTACTAGACAGGCTCCAGGAATGAGAGTTCCTCACACAGCTACCGTTTCTTCCCTCTTTTTCATGGAGTTGTAGAGCCCTTCCTCCTAACCAAGACTTGATAGATCCAATGCCACAAATTGGTACAATGGTGGTGGGAATTCAGATACAGTAATGGTCTGTGTTTATTCATGTCTGTACCTACTATGGAGTTCTGCTTTTCTGCTTTTTTATTATTTTTTTTTTCTTAAGGACACAGAAGGAAGTATTTTATATTCTCTAGTCAGGTTTGCTGACTAGTGCTCTTTGCTATCACATTTTATTCAATGAGACATTCTTGGAAATATTCCTTAATCTCTAAAATTAACTATTGTACCATTGTGAAGTTGTATGAAATAGGAATAATAAGTAGGAAAAAAACAGATTATTTACACCAATAATTTCCTTGTTTTGCCTGACCCCAGATATGTTGCAATCCGTATCAGTAAGTAGCAGAAACGTACATGTCCCAATAAATTGACAGTGGAACGTAAGACTGAAATAATCAATAAATAAATATCCATGCTGCTTTGAAAGGATCTTGTAATTATACAAGACATGTATGACAGTAACATTAGAATAGCTTGTCAAAACATCAAAATACAGACAGTTCTGATTCACTGGAATAATTATCTACTTTGTGCCTGATAAAAAACTTTAGAAGAAAGCCCAGTCACACACAGTAAAGAACATAGGATGAGAGTATGTCATCCTGTGATAAATTACTCTAGTTACAATTTTTAGCATGTCTGAAATGACCACCTGGGGAATCAACATACCTTCAGGAACCTATAATCAAAAGCACTGGTGTCATTAGTTTAAAAGAAAAAATAAGGAAAAAAAAGAAAAAAAAAAAAAGAGAGACACAGAAAGAAAGAGGGAAAAAAAAAAAAAGGCAAAACAAAAATATCCCTCACCCACAAAACAGTGTAATTCACATTTAACATAATGATTGAGAAACAGTAGAATATTCCAACTCTGGCACTTAAATTAAAGGTTAGAAAATAAGTGTCATTTTTTTCTTGTCCACTTGGCATATTTCAGGCGTATGTTTGAAACTCATACTTTCTATGCTTTAAATAGTTTGAGAATCACAGAACAAATGAGAACGGACAGGACCTGTGGAGGTCATCTGGTCCAAGCCATGCTCAAAGCAGAACAAGGCCAGGTTGATCAAGGCCATGTCCACTGATTTACTGAGTGCATGGGGTCTCTGCAGCTGCTCTGGACACTGGTCCTGGTGTCTTCTACCTTCATCATGAATATTTATTTTCTGTAATATCTACTTAAAACTTCCCTTGATTTAACTTGAGTTCACTGCCTCTTACCCTGTGACTGTGCACACTGGCTCCATGTGTATAGCTACCTGATGGTGGGGAGCAGAGAAGACATAGCCAGACTCTTCACAGTAGAGCCCAGTGACAGGACAAAAGGCAATGGGTGCAAACTGAAATTCAGGAAATTCCATTTAAATTTACGAATGTACTTTTTTATCATGAGTGTGATTTCATACTGGAATTTGTAGTCCATAAAGGCTGTGAAGTCTCCATCCTTGGGGACAGTCAGAGCTCAACTGGACACGGCCCTAAGCAACCTGCTGTAGGTGATCCCCAGAGGTTCCTTCTGCCTCAGCCATTCTGTGTGAGTCTGTGATTGCAAAAATCAGTCTGTTACAGTACAAACAAATTTGACAGTTACTGGAATCTGATAGATGTTATCAGCTGGGGTAGGTGTATCAAATTTTCTTCTTTGTGTTCATCATGTGGAATGCCACTAATGGAGATTGTCTCCTAGGTTTTTAATTGTATTTACATATCTAAGGCTTAAATTCCCAGACTAAGCTTTCTTAAAGTATCTGCCTCAGGGAATTTGTTTAGTGGAATTCAAGCAAGCATACTTAAATAATTAGAAAACTAAAATTTCACAAATGTGATGCAAGGATGCAACTGTGATACATGCTGTGAAACAAGTGGCTGAAGTCTGGTTAAGGGTTGACTCTGATTGCAAATATATATCACTGTTGTGTTATCTTGGTTTGTGCCATGGGGAAAATAAAAAGTGCCTTTGACAAGCTAAAGCTTGAACAATGTTGTTTTGGATATACTCAACAGAAACTCATTGAGAACTGAAGTTTAGGAAATGTTCCATATAAAAATGCATGTGTTTAGTGTTTTTCTGCTAATCATGCTCTGAATCAAAGGCTTGGGCAGGTTATCCAGAGCACACTCTTTGAAACTGGTGCTACAGAATGAAGTGGCACATGCCCAAATCAGCTGATGAAGGAGAATATTTCTTCTGTCCCTTCCATATCTTCATTCAGAAAATCTGGAGAAGGTGGAAGCAGCAGCCTGAGAGATTACCTTATTCCTTCCGCCTAGCTAGGATGACCCTTCCTGTAATTTTCACTGTTTCTGTGTAATTTGTCATTATGTCACAATAAGGAATATTCTCCTTGAGGTACACATGCTTCCACTTCATGTCTTCAGCCCCATTTCCTATGATTATCATCTCTAGTTCCTTTCAATCCTGCTTTGATTTGAAATGCTGTCTGAAAAACTTTTGGTTATTTTCTTTCTTTCTTTGGTACAAGTTTTTCTAGGTCATTTTGAAAATTGTAACTTCTCTTCATCCTTAGGGGGTTGAAACCACAGCAGGAGCCCCTGTCTGATCATTTTCTTTTATCAAAACTGACTCTCAAACCTGCTCTAGCAAAGTTAAAGTCTTTTTACCCACATAGTACAAATATTCTATGTCTCTTTATTTTTCATCAGAAATACTGTGCTAGAACCGACAGTTCATATCAGAAAATGGCAAATACCTGGCTATACTTTTGTGGCCATTGGCCACTCTTCTATGGGTCTACAAAGGAGTGCAGTATTCAGTGGAGTCAGGAAATTGATCTCTTTTGCTCAACTTGGCTGCTAAAATTTCCTTTATTAAGCCATTCTCTTCCTTCCTCATGCATTCACTTAGGCAGGAGTACTGAAGGAAATCTGCCAGAAGTAGCTTTCTTCTTAAAATTGTGATGTTACATCCTGATCTTCCATACTGGGATGCTCTGGATGTCACAGAAAAAAAGCACTCCTGTGACCCCAGTTTCTTTTTGAAATTTCAGCTCTGTCTAGTTTTCTGTAACTCTCTGTTGTTGTTCTTTTTTTCCCCCAAAGGACAAGATTGTCTAAATCTTAGCTATTTTCTGTATATGTACATATACATATATATTGATTCCCCAGGTATTCATCCTATTCAATTACAAGAAAATACAATACTTCATTGTAAAATAAAAGCTATGTGTATATAGAGACAGTTTCAGATTTCATTGTAGGTTTTCTCAGTATAGTATCATGGTTTATGTCTTCATTTTTCATTCTGCAGTCCTCTGATGATCAAGGTTGTTTTTTTTAATTAAAGGAAGTTTTCCCTAAATTTCATAAGATACTTCCTCATACTGTTCTCCTTCGACTCTTTGGCAGTACTTTCTAATTCCTAGTATTCCATAAATTACATAGACACAGAAGAAAAATGTATTTCAAGTTGTCTTTCATCTTAGTGATCATCATTAATTGCAAGTTGTGTGTGCGGATGAATCTTGATTCCTTTGTTCTTTTATATTCCTTATATTTTATGATACACAGAGCTGTGTAATACCAGCTCAACAAAGTCATCAAAATAATACATTCATGTGCATTGGACTGTCTTTGCTGTCTATTAATCTTTTAAATGCTCAGCCTTCCTGCATCTTATTATATCCCTTTTCCATTATTTACTGTTAAATATCCTCTTCATTTGATTAGCATAGTACTTTCTGTTTTGCTGTCTTCTGTGTTTTCTTTTTTGAAGCAAATCTCTGCGTGTACTTTAACTATCATAATGTAAGTTATGAGCAATTATTTCAAAGAGGAAATCTTGTTTTCAAAAACTTTAGTTAAAGTTTATCATGCACAACTGTTCAGGGTGTTTTGCTTGGTTTGGTTTCTTCTTTATTCTCTGCCTGCATTCAAAAACATGATTGATGGCAAGAAGACTAAAATATGGGTGCTAATATTAATTTCCATCTTGCAGCAACCCAGCAAAATCTACCTTTTATCTTTCTACGGGTATTTATTTGGAACAAGCACTTTGAGTATACCTTTGAAGGTGCTTTATGCAAAAATTATGCACTACTGTTTTGCCTTTAAAAAGAAGCAAGTGGAAGAGTTATTTCTTCACCAGGCAGTCCCTGGAAACAGTAATTTTTAGCTTGTTCAGGAATTTGATTCAAGTAACACAGCTGTCTCCTCTGGAATCCATATTTATGCACCCAATAAAAAGAAGATAGTATTCTTTTTGGTACTTCTACCAGTTGAATTACAATGCTGAAATTACCATTCAAGAAAGCCATGGCTTTTTTTGTGCTGAAGGTAATTTAAGCATATTAGGTCTAGTTATACCTACCAACAATTAAGACTTAATCAGAAAAAAAATCAAGGCACTATCAAGTAAACTAAGCAAAGCCCCTCTCTAGTGAGCAAAAGGTTTAAGGTCTGATACACGTTTCAAGCAAGGTTCTAAGTGTTCTAGTTTAGGAGCCCTGGCTTGAGAACCCACCCCTGGCTCAGCCAGCTAAGCAGTGAGAAGCTGATGCACTGTTCCCTGTCCTCACACACCAAACTGCAACATCCACAAAGGAGCCTGCCTGGGATTGAGAAAAGAAAATACAAGTTACTAACAAGGATGAATGAAATTAAGGGGAAATGTCTCATAACGTCAGTACCTGTTTTGGGAATAAAAAAGCAACTGTAGCTTGCTTCTCAGCCAGAGCAGTGATCAGACTGGCCTTTTTGCCAGAATTTTTTTTTTTTACTCTTTCCTCATTCATATTCATATCCTAAAAGTCAGTCCCTAAAAAATATAAGCTAGTATTACTCTTCCATGCTATAGTACCAAGTTAAGCTTTAACTTCTCCTGTTTGAGTCAGTGAGCTTATATTTGACATAGTATTTCAATGAAGATAAAGTGTTTCAGTAAAATCATTTGGCTAAGCAAGGTACCCATTGCTGCTTATTACAGTAGAATTTAAATTATGAAGCACTGAGACTCTTTGCAGAAGGATTCCTGAAGATGAGTATTCATTAGTGCAGATTCCTAATGACTTCTGAATACCTCTAGAAGGGTTCATACTTACTACAGAGATACATTGAACCGGATTAGAATAATATAGTCATTGAATCAGTATTATAAATATGAAATAAAATCTGGTATTCCGTAATATTTCAGGAACTCTGAGCAAGTCTGCTGACTCTTCACTACATATATATTCATGTATATATGTACACAGTCACATTTAGAAAGGTACATTTGCTGAATGGATGTTGTCATATAATTCGTTATGCCAGAGAAACTCCTAGATGCGAATTTATATCTTCTGGAACATATTCTCAGCTGATGTAAATAGATCTTGTGATTCCATTTTCCATTAACCCAAATACTGCAAAACCGAGAAAGAGCAGAAACATTGTTTTCTAGTTCTCTCAAATATTCTACAATCATTGCTTTTGAAATAAATTTCAGAATGAGGAAATGTGCAGAAAGAAGGAACTGTATAACCAGATTATCTGTCTGGTTTTCAGTCGGGATGTTTTTCACTCTGTATTTTTTAAGAAATTGTTCAGCTTATTTTTCATTGTTTTCTGGTATACACACAGTTTCATGGTAATAGTTTTGGGGTTTTTTTAATATATTGACTATTTCATGAGTTTCATACATTTTTTTGTGCACAGGACTGGACAAATATTTTTTTTTTAGTCACTCTGCTCTAATTAGCACATTAAGAAGTGATGTTGTCAGGTTTGTGAACACTGTGAGATAGGCAAAATGGCTACTGACACAATGCCTAGATGCATATATTGCAAATGCTCTTGTGTCGCTGTCCTCTAATTAAATACAGTCCTCAGGTCAGAATATGATTAGTTGTCAAGTGACAATTTAAGAGGCTAGAAGTACATGTTTCTGCTGAAACTAGACTAGGAGTTCTTTAGCATTACTTGCAGTGTATGAGCAGTGCTTCTAATGACTTTTTGACAAGCCTTTTGCTGCAATTCAACAACAGCATTGCTGTATATAATGTCAGAAATTTCACAATGCAGGCTTAGCATGTTGTAAATTCATTTTTAGTTTATTGAAACAGAAATGAATACATACATTGCCTAAGTACCCACAAAGAAAACAAGTAAGAATTGGAAAAGGATAGCTAAAATTGCCAGGAAGCACTGGAGGCATGTAGTTTTGCCTTGCTTGTGTAACACAGGGCTTGAAAACAGTGGAAAAAAACAGAACAGTTTGCTATGTGGCGTTGTGGTTTTTTAAACATGATAAAATTGTGATTTGTCTTTCTAAAAAAGTCATACAACTTGCTTTTAGTTTGGTTTAGGTTTTCCTTTAAAAAGTTCTTTCACTAGCAAGAAGACCATGACACTAATTTTAAGGAAAACAAACACACCTATGTCATCTAGTGACTTTTTTACTTCAAGGAATCCATCGTGTTGCTTTGGCATAATCCAGGCTTAACCAGGCTGAAATTTAGAATGTAATATTAAATCAGGTTGTGTGCTAGGAATGTGTAACAAGAAGAAATTCCAATCCCTCAGCACAAATTTCTGTTGATTATATAGCATCTCACAGTGACAGGATTACACAAAGAAAGTTTCACACAGGAAAATTTGTTGCTGTTTGGTTTTTTTTTGTAAATATGGATTGTTTTGCATTAAGTATGTACATACTATTTTTTGTTTTTATGGAGTTAATATAAATGTCTGACAGAGACTGTGAATGATATTTCCTTTTTACATAGTTTTCTGAGATACTTTATGCCTCTTCCAGAATTAATCAATATCAATGACTAGATAAATAATATGTTTTCCTCTGACTTGCAAGAATATATGGTTTAATGGTTTGTTTTCTGGAAAACATAAGAGATTGTCTTTGCACCAGTTTTAAGATCCCACTCCACAGATTTTTGAAATCCTAAACTTTTTTGTTTTTTTCAATAATTGACAAGAAAAAAAGAGTTTGACATTTGAAAGACTTTTTTAAAAGTTCATCCAAAAAGTAAATTAAAAAACCTATGAGTTCCCAAGTACAGAGGAATCTGTTCCACTTCATAGATTATGCTAATGATTAGGTATATCTTCAATTTGCATAGGCATAGTATGCAAAAACAGAAGCTCCATCAGGGCCATTTGACGTGTATATGCACAAGGATTCTCATCTCCGGTTTATTTACATTGTCAGGACCATGAAGTCAGTAGGCAAAAATATTTAAAGTGTTCCGAAGATGTTATGAAAAAGTATTTTAATTCTAAACTTAGTAGACAAGTTTGTCAGGGGTCAGTGGAGACAATATGAATGACAGTATCTCCAAGATCTCACCTCATTCTGTGCTTCTCTCATCCAGGATGTGAAACTTTGCCCTCAGGACAGGAGCTACCTTGCAAGGTAAACAGGAGTTGGGATACATCCTCCTTTCTCCACTACCCCTTTAGCACTCCTAAACTGCCACAGTCATGGTCACACAGGCAGAGGCAGAAAGCAGTTCTGCTTTATTGAAACACACTCAAGTGGACAGAGATCACTGGCATGATACAGGTCCACTTTCAGGTTCTACTCCAGTTCCCTTTGTTCAGACAGGGAAGCCTTACTTTATCGGCAGAGAAGACAAGGCATTAGGGTAGGGGACACAAAAGGACTCTGCCAAGCAATTCAATAGGTTATGAAACGCAAACTATACCATAGAGTCATGAGCATTCAGGTTTTTTGTTAGACAGCTATGATTGTATTAATTTACAATTATGACTCTGCCACGGTACTGGAATTTTGCTTGCTAATAGGCTACATTAAATTTAAAACGAAACTCTGAAATCTAGAATTATTTCTTCTACATTTTCCCTTAGTGCTCTGCACACAAGGAAAAAAAAAAATCACAGTGCAGGATTCACCAGTTTTATACTTGGACTGGGTACTCCTGACAGAAGATTTTGACAGTTCTGATGCACAGTTTAAACTAGAAATGAAAATACATGAAATTTTACACTGAGGTTGTTTTGAATTTATGCATTTTTTAAAAAAAGTACAAAGTCCCTGGTCTGTAAGGGAGAAAAACCAGTATGTTAGTACCCAGTGACTGTTATTTAGATATGTTAATTTCTCAGTTTCAAATATGGTTAGAGTTTCCCAATATTAATATCGAGTTGTTCTCTCCATTATCTGTGAAATCTTTCAGATTGAATGAACCTAATACACTTCCATACTCCAAGAGCTGTTTAGCATATTCGGGACTACAATAACAGCTGAATAACCTTCTCACTTTGCTGGGAACACGAGCGTACATGCCTGTTTTCCCCAAGGAAAATTCTCTGATCTCTGGCCTGACTCCCTGTCTGAAAGGTGTTTACAGTAGAGAAAGGGCACTCAGGGTTTGGGTGGAGGTTGTACCAGAAATTATGCTAATGCCTAACTGACTGTATTGTCACCACTGCAGGGTTAGCCAGAGGGAACAGGAGGGGATCTCCTTGAAGCACAGTCAAGAAGTATGGCGAGAAGGTTAATTTGCAAAATCCAGCTGAGGTTCCAGCTTTCTCAAACCTCAGGGCTTAGCTGTGTCTATGAAAGTTTCTGATCAATCAATCATAGAAACATAGTTCTCAATCTTTTTAGTTTTGATTTTTTATTTTTTTTTTTTCTTCTGTGGCTGCAGAAATTAGCTGTACCAGAAGAATTATTGTTTTCACAGTTCCTGAAAGTCATGGAGAAATTTTTATTCATTCCATGTTACAGGGATTGCATCTTCAATTAATTTATGAATCTGGATACATTTTTTTATATATATGCAAGCAGAGATAAAATAGTATCTGAAAGATTAAAGAGAGAAGAAGAGTAAAGAGATAAGATGATGTATTATTTACCACATAGGAGAAATTTGTAGAATAAGAATTCAATCCTTAGTACTTCATAGCAGCATATTATTCAACATAGCTTTGAGACAGTAAAGGCTAATCTAAAATCTCTGAGGCAGAAACAAGCATCAATATTTCACAGTTACAGCCCTCTACATCCTGGCTTTATGTGCCTTTCTATACCTGTATATACCAACTTGCTGAACGTGAGCAGGGCTCTGAAAGTTGCTGAGGAATAATAGCTCAAAAAAAATTATCTGATAAGTACCCATATTTCAAGATTTTATACAGTCCTAATTAAAATGACTATTCATGTTTTATACACAGTATATGTGTAACCAAATTTTTATAAACTGAATTGGGATTATACATCAAAGAAAAGGTTTTCCAGGTCTAAGGAGCGGCATTTGAGTCATTGCACAATTATTTTCTTGTTTCATAATAACAGCTATGTATGACTGTCTCATCATCTGCAATATAGTGCTCTAGCTTCATGTCAGGCGACTGAAGCAGTGCCATTTTTGAATTAGGGAGTATCTAGCCCAGCATACATTCTTTCTTTTCCTGTAACTTATAAAGAGAATGAAGTTCTTAATCCACCATTCAGCATGGATAAGAGAAAAATGGAATATAGTATTGCCTTGACCTTTATAGCACTCTGGTAATATAATTTCCTGAGCACTCGCATCCATTCAGGAGTTCAGCAACCTGCTTGATAGCAGAGAATGGGGCCAGACCCTCAAACCACAGTGTGTTCAAGGACTACAGCATACATCACATCATCTAGGGTACTGCAAAGGCACTTCTGGATTTAATGCGTGTGAGTTTTCATTACACTCATAGCCATAACAAGCACAGGGTATGGCATAGTATTAAATCCATTCTCATGGACCTAACAGGAGCTAGAAATGATAAAACTTAAAGCCTTTTATTGGTTTTCACTGGGGCTTGGCCCAGAACACAGAAAAGTTGCCCTCTTGTTTTGCAGTGGAGAAATGCCAGTTTGCACACTCAGTTGAAAAGATCTTGCTTATAAGATGTACAAATCTTCCAGAGGAGCTAGATATTGTTGTTTTGTTGGTGTTGTCTGTCTCATCAGGGTGTTTAGATATGTTTTTCAAGAGGTCTGTGTGAATTATTTTGAAAACGTTGCTCACATTGTGAAGTTTTGTGATTAGTATGCTGGCTGTATCGGAATGGCCGAGAGGCCAGTCAAGAGTTATAATAAGCTTCATTTGGTGCTGGACTAACACTCAAGCAGGAATATCTTGATGAGAAAGACTCAGGACTTTGAATTGGGGGTATTAAATATGTGATTACAGGACACATCTGACCTCTGGATGTTTTTCCTCTTGTTTACTTCTGAATTTGGAAAGGATCTACCATTGTATAACAGATCGGGTTACTTGGAACTCAGACAGCGTAAGACTTAGATGGATATAAGAAATAATTTTAGGGTATTAATATTCTGATTTGGAAAAATAGTTGAACTAAAAAAAAATAAATATAAAAAGGAAAACTGCTTTATTCAGGCATCAGTGTTGGGTGCTTCACATTATCCATTCCCCACCCTGTGCATGATGAATCTGCAGAGCCAGTCACATAATGATGTCATGCCTCTTTTACACCAGTGAAATTAAAAGATGTTGTATTTTTAGTACAAAAATTATTCTCTGTATTGTTTATGTAAAATAAGAGACGTAATTTCTCCACCCATTTTAGATGCTTTACAACATAAGAATAGAAGTCTAGACAGTCTTAACTGAAGATCACTAGTATTTCAACATAAAGATACTTGTGAAGTTTCTAGTTGTCATCCTTCCTGGGGAGCTGATATAAACTGCCATAGCTTTGCTGAAGTCAATCTGTGCCCTGAATTTTCTACTTAACGATGCACAGGATATGCCTTGAAGCACCTGAATGGAAGAGTGACAAGCGACTCACACTCAAAGTTTATTTCTTTATCTCAAATATAAATTTAAAAGCTTATCTCCCCTTGGAGTTTACTAAGGAAGTATTTAATCATAGAACAACAGGGAGAACAAAAGCCAGTTAAGATGCCTGACATCTATTTCATAAAATATTTAGACAAAGTACATTAAGGAACAGATGACTTTGAAATTAATTGGACCAGTGCACTAATGCAGTTGACTGCCTTTAACACGGTATGTTGACTGAGGGTATTCTAAGAAGAAACTGTATTGCAATGGAGTTCTGCTGCATATAGAGTGTCACATATGTTTCTCCAGATAAAGGAATAAGATCTAATTTTAATGGTAGGGCATGTAAATGCTAGCAAATGAAATATACACTATTCCATGTCATATATACTCAGTAGAAACTTTAAAATAAATAAGCAGAAAAATGCCAAACACCTTTTTAAAAAAAGAAGTCTTGTTTAGCTTTCCAAAAAACCCCACAAAACACAACAGTATATTGAATGACCTATATGTCAAGATGTATAGGATTTGACAAATTCATGCACCTCAGTATTTATTTCACCTGAATTCCCAAAGCTGCTAATTGAGCTTGACTTTTCTGGTAAGATTACCCAAAGGAAATGAAAACCCAGAAGCTTAGATAAAGCACAAATAGCTAATGCTGCAACATATATCAACCAGAATGTAAAGATTAAGAAAAAAAAAGGTGTGGTCAGATCCTAGATACATCATGAGAATGCTAATCTATTAGGTGACTTTGTACTTAGCTGCTTTTTTACCTCAGCTGGTGTTTTACATTGTAGTTTGCTTATTAATATCTTAAACATAGCCTTGGTTTACCTCTGGATTTTTTCACTTCTGTTTTAAGCTTTATTTGAATTCATGGCAAAAAGGATTGCAGTAATCAAAACTGTCTAATAGCAAAACAGGATAGCAACAGACAATGTAAAAGAAAAAAAAAAAAAAAAGAGGAATAGCACAGATATGGGGAATGTCATAAGTGTGTTTACCAAGGTGAAGAGATAAAACAACAAAAAAACAAATTTAGTGATTAATATGAGCAAAACACCAGCTTTTTGAAGATTCAGCCAGACCTTGATTGGAATAAAAATGGGAAAAAAACAGTGACATGACCCAAATAAACATATGAGCTTAGGGGGAAACGCACATGTATTTTAAACCTCCAGAAATGTAATACTGGTTTTTAAGTTTTTGATTCTATTATTAACAAGCAGAATTTAGTTCTGCTGACTGTTTCAGGTGCATAAGTGAAGTGCTGTCCATGGTCACGTTTGTTATTTTAGTTTGTGATGCAGACCTGGAAGATGTCATCCACATTTTGGTTTACTATATTTCATTATGTGAGGTGTTTTTAGTTTGTTTCCTTTTTTTTCATTAACTTCAATATTTTATAGGGGTTTTTTAAGTGGTTTAAGTACTCAGAGGAGCTCAGTATTTCTACCTCAAATCAGATCGCATTGAATTTCTTCAAAGCATAGGTTTTTATTGGGTTTATCCTTATTAATACTGATTCTCTAAATGAAGAGAGAGTCTTAAATAATTCAGTGGATTTCTGATACTGAGATAAAAATAGTATGTATACAACAAATACTTATGATTTGTTCCTGAGGTGTTTGACAGAGAAAGTGTGAAATTACAGGAACATGTTTTAAGTCCAAAGAACTAATCTTGAAATACTTCCAGACTTTATATTATCTTCATTATAATTCCAGCTACCATGGAGAATTCAAAGGCTGTTGTTCACCTCTGGTTTCATTAGTTATATATCAGTGTGTTTCCCTGGGATAGAAGAGAGGTTTTAATGAAAATAGAACTTCTTTATTGACTCAAGATGTAAGTGTATAAAATAAAGATTTTTCATCAGCCTTTCATGAACAAAACCTCCTTTTTTATTTTTTATTTTTTTTTCTTTTTAGTTAACATATTTTTCTTTAAATGAAAATGTCATGCTTTGCCAAATTGATACGTTTCTACCATAAAATAAATGTATTTATTTCATAAAATAAAATAGATTAGGGGAAAAGAGTGAATATTTTCTACCTGAACTTCAGGAAGGCCTTTGACACTGTATCCCATAAGCTCCTCATAGACAAGCTGTGGGTGTATGGGCTGGACAAGTAGACAGTGAGGTGGACTGAAAACTAGTGGAATGGCTGGGCCAAGAGGAGGGTGATCAGTGTCACAAAGTCACACTGGAGGTCAGTAACTAGAGATGTACCCCAAGGGTCAATACTAGGTCCAGTCCTGTTTAACGTAATCATGAATGACTTGGATGAAGGTTCAGAATTGACCCTCAGCAAATTTGCTGATGGCACCAAACTGGGAGGAATGGCTGATATGCCAGAGGGTCGTGCTGCCATCCAGAGGGACCTTGACAGGCTGGAGAAACAAGATGACAGGAACCCTATGAAGTTTGACAAAGGGAACTGCCCAGTCCTGCAACCAGAGAGGAACAACTCCACGCACCAGTATGTGCTGGGGGCCACACGGCTGGAAAGCAGCTTTGCAAAAAAGGCTCTGGGGCTCCTGGTGGACACGAGGGTGGATGTTAATGAGCAGTGTGCCCTTCCTTGCTGCAAAGGTGGTTGATGGTATGCTGGGCTTCATTAGGCAAAGTGCTCGCAGCAGGTCAGGTGAGATAGTCCTTCCCCTCTGCTCAGCACTGATGAGACACACCTGGAATGCTGGGACCAGGGCTGGACTCACCAGGGCAAGAGAGACATCGACATCCTGGAGTGAGTCCAGGGAAGGACCACAAAGGTGACAGTGACTGGTGCATCTGTTGTATGAGGAGAAGCTGAGAGAGCTGGGACTGTTCAGCCTGAAGAAAAGAATGCTCAGGGATATTGTATTAATGTATATAAATACATGAAGGGAGTGTGCAAAGGAAATGGGCCCAGGCTCTTTTCTGTGGTGCCCAGTGACAGGACCAGAGGCAAAGGGCACAAACTGAAACACAGGAGGTTCTTTCTGAGCATCAGGAAACACTTTTTTACTGGAGGGGGTGTGTAGCAGGTTAGTGTGACATGGTTTTGGTAACAGCAGAGCTACAGAGGTGGCTTCTGTGAGAAGCTGCTAGAGGCTTTCCCCCTGTCTGGTAGGACCAATGCCAGATGGCTCCAGGATGGATCAGTGGCCAAGGCTGAGCCCATCAGGATTGGTGGGCGGTAGCACCTCTGGGGTAACAAATTTAAGAAGGGGGGAAAAAAAATGTGGAGCAAGAACAGCAGCTGGAGAGAGGAGTGATAATATGTGAGAGAAACAGCCCTGCAGACCCCAAGGTGAGTGAATAAGGAGGGGGAGGAGGTGCTTGAGAGCAGAGATTCCCCTGGAGTCTGTGGTAAAGATCATGGTCAGGCAGGCTGTCCCCCTGCAGCCCACTAATGTTGATGGTGGATCAGATATCCAACTGCAGCCTATGGAGGACTCCCCACAAGAGCAGGTGGATGCCTGAATGAAGCTGTGACCCTGTGGGAAGCCAGTGCTGGATCAGGCTCCTGGCAGGACCTGTGGTCCCATGGAGAGGGAAGCCCACACTGGAATAGGTTTGCTGGCAGGGCTTGTGACTCCATGGGGGACCCACATTGGATCAGTCTGTTCCTGAAGGACTTAACTCTGTGGAAGGAATCCACACTAGAGTAGTTTGTGAAGAACTGAATCTCAGGTGGACTCATGTTGAAGAAGTTAATGGTGAACTGTGTCCCATGGGAGGGACCCCACACTGAAGCAGGGAAAGAATGTGAGGGGTCCTCTCCCTAAAGAGGAACAAGATGCAGAACCCAACGTGTGATAAACTGACAGCAATTCCCATTCCCCATCCCCCTGTGCTACTGGTGGTGAGGAGGTGGAAAAATTGGGAACAAATTTGAGTCCAGGAAGAAGGAAGGGGTGGGGGAAGGTGTTTTTGAGATTTAGTTTTTATTTCTCATTATCCTTCTCTGATTTGATTGGTAATACATTAGATCT
This sequence comes from Chaetura pelagica, assembly GCF_000747805.2. Classification (NCBI taxonomy): domain Eukaryota; kingdom Metazoa; phylum Chordata; class Aves; order Apodiformes; family Apodidae; genus Chaetura; species Chaetura pelagica. The sequence goes on along the minus strand of NW_009952990.1, from coordinate 865,567 downwards.
TCTTCCATGTGGAAGGAGAATAGCTCTTCCAAAGGTCGTATTACTATAGCTGCTGATTAACTTTCCCTTTCTACATGTGAGGATTGTGTCAGTTACTTTTCCAGGCAGTAACTGATGTCGGTGCACAGTTTTCAGATTTGTTTGAGCTGTATGAGTAATGGTATTTTACAGGATACAAATCTCTCTGAAAATGAAATCAAACTCATACACAGCTCTAATTTGTAGGTAAGGCAGTTTAGGACATCAGAACCCTAAGCTGTGTTCTTTGTGTGCAAAACAAACAAATCAGAAATGCTGACAACCTGCAATGCTTATTTCAGTCCCTATCAGATGGGGCCTTTCTGTCCCTTTGCAGTTGTCTGGAAGCATGAGAGCAAATTAGAATATACTGTCTCCAAATGTTTACTTTAACAGGGTTTAAAAAGTTCTGTGTTTCCTGTACATTGCTATACAGGGGGTTTTTTCCTGTGTCTGAAGTTTTAAAAAGCCCAAACTTCTAAAGCTTGATGCTCCCTAACTTTTCCTCCCTTCCTTCCCTTCCCCACGATGCCCTCTCACCACCTTTTTCTTTTTCCTTTTTTTTTTTTTTTCCTTTCAGCTCTAATTGACATTTATTAATTTGATGGTCAGCTGACAAGGTTCTTGAAAAAGATTAGCTACTCAGCTATCAGGAGGATCATGTTTTTGCACAAATCACTGCTTCAGCATAGTCCTGTCATTTTAATGAGGCACTTTCTTTGAGCTGGCAAGTTGCAATTCTACCACCCAGAGCCTCACTCTGAGGTATTTTTATAATGTCACAGTTTTTTGTTATAATCCTTGCTAGTTTGTACCATTTGGCACATGCTTCCCTGCAGGCTATTTCTAATCCCATTACTGTGGAAGTGACTCAGTTTGTAGCTTTTTTAGCACATTTGGGGGAACATCTGAAAGACACTTTGGTCTCCATCAGAAATGCCTGCATTTATCTAGAGTTTCCAGCTGTGTTTAGCTGAAATCCAATGAGAAAATGCTGCTTTAAAGGTAAAGAGTAGATAAAGCAAATTTAGCATATTCACCTTGCTAATTAACAATGCAGTGATGTATGGAAAGCTGCCAGAAGAGTTTCATAGTTTCCAAAGAGAAGTATAGATCAATATTACTCAATTGTTTGGCTTTTTAAATTCCCACTTGTTCTTCAGAAAAAAAAAAAAAAAAAAAAAAAAGACTGCAATTTCTGTCTTGCATCCCCTGCTAGTACTAATTGAAGGTTTTGATTTCTTCTTTTGAAATAAATAAAGTATGCTTGTTACCGCCGAATTGCTATTATTCTTTATTCTCTGCAGTCTTCAAGCTAATTCATAATGAACTATATTAATGGGAACTTTGGGATGTTACAGGATTTTGAGCTTCTATTTCCCAATCTTTTTTTTTTTTTTTAATTGGGCTACCAGAGCAATATGCACTATTCAAAATTCATATATTAAAGAGATTTATCTATTGCTATGAACATTTTGTTTGTTCTATATTTGTTCTCTATTCCTTTCCTAATATTATATTCGCTTTCAAACTACAACTGAACATTAAAGTGATCCACAAGATCTTAAAAATCTCTTTTCTAGTAGTTAGAAACTGAGGTGGTTTTTCTGTACATTTCTATTCCATTTACTATTTCATTACCCAGGCACCTAGTATTATGAGAACATTTCATGACTTTTGATAGTTCATTTTAGTTTTTACCCACCATTAATAAGTACCAGTTTGCTCATCTCCCTATCCACTCTCCTTTCCAGATTGTTTATGGACATGCTGAACATAAGAATCCCTTTACGTAAGAGCTCTGCAGGGCTCTTCCAGTAGTAAACTTCTCTTCAGAGTAAATATTGGTTATGTAGTTTCTTGTGTCTAAACCTCTATTAATTCATGATCTGGCCATACCTCTTTTCTCTTTTGTAGCTTATTTTCTACAGGAATTTTTAGTGAGGGACTTTGTCAAAAGTGACATGGAAATCCATGCACTGTATATAGCCCTTATCACACTCATCTATTCATGGTTACTTTCCCCAAAGAATTCTAGTAGGTTTTTCAAGATTTATTTCCTTCCATAAAAGCTGGTGGTTATTGCTTCCCTAATATATTAAATTTATCTTTTCATCCAGTAAGTCTAATCTTTTATAATGCTTTTTATTGATTTCTCTGGTGTGGAAGTAGGACGTGTACTTCCACAGACGTTACTGAATCCCTCTCTGCTGTCACTTCCCCATTCTTCTTGACTTCAGCACAGAGGCTGAGCAGAGAGGTTGTGGAAGGAGGGCACAGTGCTGGAGGTGGTAAGAAGGAAAGAGTCTTTTCTGAGACCAACAGATAGAAGGGTCTCAGAAGACTCAATCCGTCGCTGTACCCAAGGGTTAGGAAGCCAGATTTGTGCTTAGGGCTACACATAATGGGCAGCTGATCTTGTCAGCAGGGATTTGGCTTTAGTGACCCTACAACCCTTTTTAAGGCTGCAGGACTGGGAGTTACCGCATGGATTTATGAAGGAGAATCATGCCCCTCCAACTTGATAGCTTTCTGCAATGGTCCACAGCAGTTTTAAAATCCTATTTTAAAGTTCCCTTAGAAATGGTTAATGAACACTGTTGTGTCTATGTGACTAGCTTCAAGTTTTGTTCATTTTATCTAAAGCCACTTCTATTGACACTTCTGTTTGAAAACATCTCTTCAATTTGTCCTATATAAAGAATTGCAATTGGGCAGTTTTTCTGTTTTTCTGTGGTGATGACTATGAAGAAGTTGTTTAACTTATTTCTGTCATCTCTCAACCTCCCAGGCTCTTGCCTGGTTCCTGCTTTTAATGTATTAGGGTAGAAATAGAAAAAAAATTACTTCTCAGAACCTTTTTGGTGTGTCCATGAGTTTAAAACTAATTTGACAGATACTGTACATTCTCTGTTTTCCTTGTCTTTGATTTCCGTACTCTTAATTCAGAAGGACATAATTCTACTTTAGTAGGCACTGTGTTTAGTTATTCTAGGTTTGTCTTTGGTTGGCTTTTGGATTTTGAATTTTTTTTAATGTGTTTTTCAAGACTGATTATTGTAGTTAATACAGTCTACTCTGAACCTGTAATGGGATGTTTTCAGATGTGCCCTTCACAAGGGTCTCATCTAATTGACTCTTTTCAATTTACTCTGAACAAGATTCCTCATTCTTATATTCTTCCCTTCTTTGAATTTTAATGTACTATACTAGATTTTGTTCTTGCTTGCTTCTTTGAAGATAGCAGTAGCTACAGTATTTCAGAGCATTACTTCAACAACTTTGTCTTGAACCGGAGGCACTGTGCTTTGCTCAGAGCTACATGAAGGTTTGCTTTTCCCCTTGTGGTTCCTTTTGAACAGTTACTCTTAAAAGCAATCACTGTGTCTAAAATTTTAGCGTATGTATCATCACATCTTGTGACAGTCCCCAGTTTTTGTGGGGCAATTTTTTCAATATTGCCATGAGATTAAGGCATGGTCTTACACATGGTCCCACATGTTTCAGTAGAAGTAGGGTCAGAGAATGTTATCAGGTATGTCCAAACATCTACCATTTTACTTAACAGCTCAGATGCTGCCTTACTGGAAAACTAATGCAAATTTTAAAGCCTGATAAAAGATTTATTTTCACCGTAAAATTATGGAGAATGTTCTTATTTTTAATGAGCTCTAGTTTACACCAGATTGTGCATCATCCCTTTAATTCTGCCATCACATTACTTGAGCAGAGACAAGTGCTGCTTTGAAGTGTCACTGTGCTGTGGAAAAATATGACATTGAGATCTGAATGCAAGATGTAGCACTAAGAAAGTGGAAGATGTAGACTCCCAGACAAAGACGTGTCTCTGAATTTTAATATACACCTGTATGTATTCTTCCAGTCCCTCTGACCCAAACATTGAAGTAGCTGTTTTGCATCAGAGAAATTAAGTCTTCTTTTAATTATAATTTACACAGGATAAGTCAAGAGTAGGTTATGAGAGAGCATAATGTTGTGTTGGTTTTCCCCCTGCTAAAATGGGGTGAGAAAATCACCTTTTATGATCAATATGGTGCCATTCCCTTTTGTGCTAAAAGCTGTCTGTTGCATTCTGTGTTGATTGTAGCACGTGTTCAGTTACTTTAAAAAACAATACTTTAATTACTGGGTGGAGGCCCTAAGAGATGGAAGATAAAGAAGTGAAAGCTGTTATTTTAAAGAGTAAAAATAAACAGACAGTTAGGTCATACTTGGACCACAATATGCTAATTCTCTATTGTATACTAATAAATAATGCAGAGACATCAAAATAAAAAGAGCAGAAGTGGCCTTTTATTTGCAATGACTATTAAATGACCTTAAAAAATAATTAAAATAAACAGTGCTGTTGCAATGGAAAAGTTCCTGCTGCATAAGAAAATTTGTGTGCAACTAATACATACTAAAGGGAACATTGTTGAAAAACAATTAAACCTAATTGTTAAGACTCAAGAGTCTGGCAACTGAGGTTTATAGTGTTAGTATGATTTATAGAGCCTTTTAATTAAAGTAACTGAAAGAATCGCACAGCTTTGCAAAAGTTTTCAGGGAGACTGAAACAGCACAGGTTTGCAGTAGCATTTTCCTGGCATGGTCATTTGCAGCATTTTGGCATGAATCAGAATGAGAGGGTCAGAATTTGCAAACTGAGATTATTGATCAGTGCATACCTTTTTCACACAGAGTCCTTAATAAAAACTTCCTAAGTTGCAGTTTAAGCTTGAGCAATCTGCAGTATATTAAAGAGAAGAAAGAGGTATTTGCAAAAAGTGTGAGATTTATCTCTTCCCTTAGAAATTATCCAGTTCTGCACTGGCTGCAGTAGTGGCATCTCTTGTAAGTGTTCTCTTAATAAATATATCATAGTTCTTAAAATATACTGTAATATAATTGTCACTTTAACCTAGAGAGACAGTAAGTATGATCATTTACGGCTGGGGATTCACTCCATCCTCAGTTGTCATGCATTTTTTTAAAGACAAAACAAAAACCAATATCGTACCACATTGTGCTTCAGAAAATGGAGAATTTAGCATTAATTTTCATCCATTCTGGTAATTTATGTAGACAACATGGAAAGGTCTGTTCTTTGACTACAGACCTGGTCTTCCACTAGTATTAATTATTCCACGTATGTCATTATCATTTATGAATCTAAACTTGCTATCTAATGGCACATATCATCAGTACTTGGAGTCTAAATTTGATATTTAATGGCAGCAAGGCCCAGATTTGGGGGATTTAATTCCAGCTCCTAATTCATAAACTTGGCAGTTGTCACTATGATTTGTGGCACTTGGTGATGCCAGTTATGGAGACCTAAACCTCCCTTTTCCCTCTGGAAATACATGCATGACTACTCAAGCCAATCTCTCATGTTTGTAACAACTGGAACTGCCTTCACAGGACTCTTTTATTGACTCAGGGAGCATTAGATTAATTCCTCCTTCTCTTTTTTTTTAAATCCTTATCTGTGTTTGTGTAAATTATTTTGGGGAATATTAAATTATTGACTTAAGGAGTAATGTTCATTAATATAGCTTACCTAATGACTGGAGTTTACTGCCATTAGGTAAAACCCCATTTACTTAATGGTGCTTTGTTTTTATTTTTATTATAGTATTGTCTAGAAAATAGCTTTTTTATTTATTATCCTGAAGTGCTTAATGTGCATGGAGACTGAAGTGCATAAGCATTCTGTGTAGAAACTTATTGGTAATTAATAAACTTCATAGCTTAGTATTTTCCTTTCCAAGACACTTAGCCTAATGACTATAGGGATCCAGCAAAAATGATATTGTGGTTTTCCACTGTCTTCTGTTTTTTGTTTTAAATTGTTTACCTGTATATAGTGAGCTGATTTGACATTGTGTTCAAGGCAAATATATATGTGTGGGAAGGTATATTATTTAATGTTAGCACTGTCTTTTCTCAGTCTCATCTGCGGGACAAGAATTGTCTCCAGCAAATGAAGTGTCTGGCTCTCAAATGGGAGTTTCTGTAAAAGTGGTGTGGCCAGGTCTCTTACCTGTAAAATCAAATAAACGTAATAGAATAATTAATAAAATTTAAAAATTACCTGCCTTCTATTCTGAAAATCATAGCTTCAACTACCCTACTGTCCATCAGATACACTTGTGTTCATCAGTCATGCTTTTCATTGTCACAGTAGAAAATATAAACTTCTTGTTGTATATTTTAAAATAAAAATTAACCTGTTTTGATGGGAAATACTTTATAAAGCACAATTCATAGTTATATCTGATGTGTTAGACTAGTTTAGATGATATTGAGAATGGTAGACACGATACACTATCGTCCTCAGATAGAGATTAAGTAGCAAAAGTTTACTTGGAAAATAGTTCTCAGTCCCCAAGTAGGAAATGTGTCAGTGGGCTCTTCTGTCAGTACGGCACAGGCTTCAGTTCAGGGATCTGTCTGTGTTGTGAATGACAATGTAAGTAGAAATATTCATGCTACCTCAGTTAAAAGAGGTGGTTCATGCTGGAAATTTATTTGGCCCAGTGTTATTTTTCACTATGTTCATTTCAGATTTATAAATGTTAAATCCTGTTTGCTTAAAAAATGTATTTTTTGATATGTTCAGAAAATAACGTGGCTGTATGACATTAAAATTTGGGAAATATGAGTGACATTTCTATTTTATCAGGAAATTATTTCTCCAAGACCCTTAAAACAGAGGGTTAGTGGAAAAGGTGCAAAATTAATTTCAGCTGTGAATATGCTGATGAATGTTGTTTACAGGTTTACAAGCTTATCACAAGTACATGCAGAGATAACTTGGATTTAATATGAATTGTTGAAAGCTTCCATGACCTAGTGCACATTAAAGTAAGCAGGAAGATATATTCAGACTTTCTGCTTGTAGGAAAATATCACAAGAGGTGAGGACTTTACTCTTCCATTTTGGAAATAAGTATGTGAAAACTTGCCAATCAATATTACACCCAACACAGACACTGATAAAACTCCTCCAAAGATTATAATTCCTCTTCATAGCTTTCTACCAAGTGATATTCTCTTTGTTTACTTTACCCATTTAAAATTTTTAAACAAGTCTGTTTTCCTTTGCCCTCCAACTTTTGTTTCTGTGATGACTGTTACAGCACGGAGGAAGGAATTAAAAAAAGATGTATTACTATGGGGCATGGTTTCTCTTCTTCTAAAAGAATTCTAAGAGTTAGACTGTAGAAAACAACGAGTTAAGAAACCCGAATGTGACTAATTTTTATTGAAGACATACATTCCCAGTACATAAACATGATGTTGATATGCAGCTTACAAAAAATCTAAATAAAGCTGTGTGCAAAATACAGTTCACATATGTTATTCTTAAGAAAAATAATAGATTCAAAAGTGTATATTTTATACCATATGTAGGATATTAATTATTAATACGACCTGAATATGTAATATGTTAGTTTGATATAATGACAGATTATGTTAGTCTTTTTGCCTAAAGTCTCATGTTATGAAAATGCAGGAAAGGAGTTCAAGATGTTTGTTGCCTAACTTTTACCCAGGGAAGCCTGAGGCTCTCATTACTACATATTTGGCCACTGCAGCAGAAAGGAAACTTCATTCCCTGATTTAACAGTCATAGCAGGTTTTTGTAATCCAGGTTTTCAGGAATCAGTAAGGAACAATTTCACCATTTGCTTAAAAAGGTGTGAGGAAGTATGCTGAAATATTACTTCGTGTATGGCACAGGACTGCACTACTCTGTTCATTCTCAGAGAACAAAGAAATGTAAACAGTTAAATAGGAAACATGAACTGGGGATATGACACCTGAAGTAAAAATTATGGTCAAAAAAACTTGCTCAGATGTTGATATGAAGTGTTTAGAAATGTATAATCTTACTAAGAAAATATCTTTTAACTTGCTTGGGGTTTTTTAAAGTCCTTTCCAGTTAATAAATTAAATATTATATGGCAGGTTTAGGATTGACCCGGTCTGTTTCTGCAGAACTAAGTCAAAAGCTGCACAGATTCATACCTAAATACTCATCAGATATGTAAACTCTGAACATTTCTGGAACACATCAGATGGAAATTGTTTCTTAGAAAATGCTTATAAAATATTTATTTTAAATAAATCTTAGGTATTTTGTTTTAAAATTGCATTTAACTGTGTTATAGTAAAGCCGCTGTTAATAGTCATTAAGTTCAATAGCAGTAGCTTAATTGTTAGGCTGCTTTACTAGGAAGTGGAACACAGAAGTTCAATTTTTCTTTCAGTTAAAACTCTTATCTACAGCTTCTGAAAATGTGCTCTGGCCAGAATAATAAGTTTTTCAAGATAGATGCTCTCCAAAATAATGTAGAAAGAGGGCTCTTAGGAGTCACATACCCTGAAAGAGACCAGGTGAAAGCAAAGTTATTTTTTTAGCATACCAGATATTTCATGATCATGAGAGGTTATGGATTGCAGTTCTGGGTCTCAAGATTATTTCTATTTTAACCAATTTGAAACGTATAACACTCCAGAAAGTAAGCCTTAAAGGCAGGTTTCTGCTTCTGGTTGTTTACTATACAGGTAAATAATGTCTCTCCCTGTGTCGTGCAGAATCTTCCAGTTCCTAGGTTTCAGTGCCCTAGCCTTGAAAGGGAAGTTGCCTTTATTTCAGAAAGTCCAAGGTATTCATGCTCTGGGAAGGAGAGAGATGCTTGATAAGGTCCATGCTGAGGATTACCACAGAGGACAGAATTGCTTGAACTTTTGGGAAAGGTGGGATTGCCAGTCCTAGACCACTGGCAACTGCAGTTCTCCTGGTAGTTCTTTGATCCTTCTTCCTAAGGAGTCACTTCCCCACAGTGTTCATTATGGGATGGATTAAGCCAGCCACAATGAAGGAGAGAAGTGAGAGCACTTTGCAGTTCCAGCAAACCGTAGGACAGGGGATGTATGCCCATGCAATGGATCAAACTTGCAGGGATGTCACAGCCTCCTGAGTTTTCCTGCTAAATGTATTCCCCATATACAGTGTCTGGGTGCCTAGTTCTAGGATTTGACTTTACAATGTCTTGCAGGCACATAAAACTTTACTTGTTGCAGCTACCTAAATCTTGATTTACTGAAGAGCAGCCTTTAACACTATAGAGAGCTATTGCAACTACAGTCTTCTGAGACCTAGGGAGATGTCCTGGCAAATAGGTTACTCTACCCCATTTACTGTTATTGTGTTATGCTCTAGTCTGTATTTTCATTTTTATGTGACTAAATCATGATTTTGTGCAGAAGTTACATGTTAAAGTTTTCATGCACTACATGGACTCGCTTCCCTTTGATGAGTTTTAAAATAATACAGCTGTCCTAGATATGTCTTAAGTCAGAGACTGTTTCAGAGGGAATTATAATGCAGCCACTGCCAATATGAGAGATCCTAATGTCAGAAAAGAAGGAGTTAATATGGACTTAAACATATCTGAAAGCAAACACACTTAATGATAATGACAAGTACTTATGCAAATGAACTGCTAATACTCATCCAGCCAGAGGTGATTAAGTCTTTTAGGCCAACTGGAGATTTCACCCAGCAGGGACTATTTGGAAGCTGGTAAAAGACAAAGGCTTAAATAACTTCAGGGGTTATAGCTCTAGAGCTGCACTTAAGCCACATTTCTCTGAATTTTCCTTTCTTTCATACCACTTCCCCTAAGAAGGAGGTCACAGCTTCAGTTACCTTGTAAATCTTTTAACCTATACATTTTAAGGCCTCTAAGAGCACAGTAACCTATCCCAGAGTGATATGCTGGTATTAAATAGACTAGAATAATGAACAGACCTAAGGGATTGTCTAGTCTGATACTTAATTATGTAGACTAGGATCAAGGGGGAAAATGGAGGAATTACATCTGTCTCTAAGTCCTATAGCGTATGGCCACAGAAAACAGTTATTGATAAATTTGTATTAAAACACTTGCTTTGATGAAAGAGGGTAATATATGCATTAGTGAAATTTAGGTCTATATAAAATAGTCCCAAGAGATTTTTCAGCAAAAATAGCTGCCCTATCTGAAACAGAGAAAAATAAAATTAACTGTATGAATGGCATTGCAATATTTCCTTTTTTTATTCGCAATACTTCACTTAGTGCATTATTTTTATGCACCGGTTGTATGTTATTGGAAATTCGAAATTGCCAGTTCTCCCTGGGTTCTGTATTTCATTGGTGAAAAAAGCTGTCCCTCCTTGAAAAGGGGAGGCACAAAGACGTCTGTAAAGCAAAATAGCACGTAAGTAAATAAACAAGCAGGTGAGGTTGGTCTAAAAAAAGAGACTGGATACTTTTGCAACTATGGAAGACACAATAGGCTTGTGACAACCATGCACGCTCTTCAGATATATATATATATGCACACATATATTTGTGGTTTAGATAAATCATACAAATTTTACTTCTCATAATAAAGACTATTATACTAAAAGTATTTTCCATCCAAGCAGAAATTGAGTGTTTGATACATACAGCTAATTAAAAATAAACTTGTTGCTCAGAATTATTATTATCTGTTTGGTACTGTTGTGACTAGTATTCCAGAAAAAAAATAGTTGTACAGGCTTATGACTCAACAGCTTTATGAAAAAGCCAGTAGTTAACAGGTGTTATCAATCACTTTTCAATCTGGCCTTCATAGCTGGGAGAAGAGGATCCAGCTGTCTGAGGTTTTCTGATTAAAAATTCCTTCTTAATAATCTCCCAGTCTTGTGCTTGCGCCCACACATGTTTTATACTTTTCTGTGGGCTTGGGGAAATGGATGGATTAGGAGTATTATGCCTTTGAGTCAGTAAGTTAATTAAAGACTGCATGTATAAAACAGAACAATGAATTATTTAGTGGATAACAAACATGATCTAAAATTCCATTTATTCACATTTCAAGTCAATTTTTAGTTTTAGAATTCGTATACCAAACCCTAATATTTTTGCATATTGCTAGAAGCAAATATTTCCAAATAGCATGTTTGCTAAAGTTTCAACTGAAATTCTCTTGAGTCCTTTGTGACTTTACTTTTGGGATATTTGTTTTCCTTCCTATTCCCTGACCTCATTGAAATCTCACACAGTGCTGGGAAGATACAGAATTGTTTGTCTGAAGGTCAGCACTAAAGATAAAGGGAGATGTGGATTTGGGCCCAAAATCCATATCCTTTCTTGTTTGGAGAATATCTTTCACATTTTGGTATGACTTTATAAGGAGCCATCTGAAACTTTAGAAATCAAAACCTTCCAAATCAAGATCTGAGTTTTACAACACAAAATCTATATACACTCTCCAGATCCATATGCTTGTTTTTGATACAACTAATTAAGGCAACCTGTTGTTTGTTTTGTTTTGTTTTGTTTTTTTCCTGTGCAGACCCCTGCAGCACAAATATTTCTGGTGATTTCACTGGGACTTTTGCAGGACCATGGCAAGCCTAGACCAAATATTATGCTACAAATCAGTTTTATATCTAGCCATTTTAAAAAGCACTATCAACTGTCTATAGTAACATATACTTTTCTGCATCTTTATCATTACTTTCAGCAAGGAAAACACTGTAAAGCTGCAAGACTGACTGTCAGCAGTACGTTTAACTTACAGTATCCTAATTAGAAACAACTCCAGAAATTTTCTTTCATTCAGAGCCAAAAGAGGCCGTTGATCTATTGTTCGTAATGACTGACATCCATTTGGCACAGGAGAATGAAATACCTACTTCCTGAATCTGGTTTATGCGATGTAGTATTTATTTTAATAACTGAAATAAATGGTAAATATTTATAAAGTATCTGACTGATGTAAGCACTAAACTCCTACAGAGTTTCAGTGAGAGCTGGAGCTGAGTCCCCTCTGATGGAAGAGTGGTCTATGTGCTCCTGCTGCACTGCAGATGCTGTCATTCACCCCTGGAGCCCATCAGGTCCCAGCCAAACTTAGGTACTATGGAGTCCTCTCATGACAATCAAGACTGTCAAGTCCTGCTCTTTTTAATTATTAAAAGTTAAAATTCAAAAAAAGATTAAAGAAACTAATCCATCACCACTTTGTAAGAACATACAGACTTTTGCTATGGTTTTGGGAAGAAGGTATTGGAAGAGCTCTGTCCTCAACTGGGAACTGGCAAGCACCAGTTCAGGCACAGCTGAGTTCAGTGTTTTATACACCCAGCATCACAGAGAGGTATTCTGAAGTTAGGTGGGTTTTTGCTCATCATGACCTTATTCTCATTCTGATCTCAGCATGAGGCACTAAACAATCTTTTATGAAATGTGCTGTGTAACAGTAGTAAATATTCTGTCTGTAATTTGGGAGTCCACCTTTACATTCTTCAACTATTTACCAAAAATCTTGTGAGTTGCGAACACTGGGGAGGCCACAATTATTATTTTTTTCTCATTGCCCACAAATTTTCCTTAGGACTGAGAAAGTTTTGCCACTCTTTCTAAATGTTTTGAGTTTCCATATCTAAAAGCTTTACTTCTTCAAGAATTTTTAAGTTGTGCACTCACTTCTCATTTCTTAAACTTTCCTACCCAAGAATGGCAAGAGATTGCAGAGCTCTCTGAGGCCATCCCCAGCATTCTTCATTTTGAAAACAGACTGGAAAGCAAGGTTACACCTTGAAAGCAGCTTTTGGTTTTGTAAGGAGTCATTGAGAGATTTTGCACAGCTTGTATCATCACTTTCTGTTGTGATGTGAGCAGTGATCCATTACAAGTCTGGGACAACAACAAATGAAAGGTACTCCTACACTTAACTCTTTCATATCGTGGAAACATCCAATCTACTTCTTATACTTAAACATGTAAATGTATTACATCCTTTTCAGTATATGCCTTCAGACATGGCTTTTTGATCCTGATGTGCTTAGGAAAAAAAAAGAAAAATTATCTGGGAGTTAGTCTCATTTTTTGCTTAGATCTAAGAAGTTTCAATAAATAGAAAGCATAGAGACATATGTAAAAAGTGCACGTTCCATAGCCATACAATCCTTTTCCTAAAGAAGGCAAAGACAAAAAAAAAAAAACACAACATTTTGGAAGAGAGGGGTAAGTACTCTGTTAACCAGCAAACAATAGCATGACTATGACATGGGTACCTCCAACATTATTAAATACTTTATTTAATGATAGAACTTTTTAGCAGAATATTGTTGTGGCTGGATCGAGTAAAGTTCAGATTTCTTAATTAACGTCCTTTTTTTTTTTTTTTTTTTTTTTTACAGAAGAAGCATAACACCTAAAAGGCATATTTTTACATTATTAAGGGCTTCTGCTCCATTGCCCCTTTCCCTCTTTTGTGCCGTGAGAGCCTGCACTGTACTGAACTGACAGCTGTGTAATTTTATGAGTGCACATGTATTGTCTTCTGTGCTTAGGCATGCATATAAAACATAAGTATGGGTACAAAGCCAAAACCATTTGATGGTGTTTACATTGCTATCATTTCCTTACTGTAAGTGAGCTAGTAGAATTTGATTCAGAATTCATTTCTTAAAGCCAAATGAGAATGTTGTGAAAATTAATATGCATTTTCCTTATTTTTCTCTCCTAATCATGATATATCAACCTTGAACAGAGAATTACAGAATCCTACATCTCTATCATTTGACACTGGTGGAAAAGTGAGATACAAAATATTTTTTCAGGTGTCATGGTGTCTTCTTTTCTTCCAGTATCTGCCCTACTAAACCATTCTAGAAATTGATATTTTTTTTACTAAACCAATAATTACCTAGATTTTGTTTTTAATTGCTTATTATCAGTCCTCATTGATTCATTTAAGCATCACAGTATGAAAACAATTCAAAACCCTCTAAATAGTGATAGTAAACCTGAAAAGCCCTTACTGTTGTAAGTTAGAAATGTTTCAATAAATATATTTAAGCTTAATAGCAAAGAGTGGTTCATCGATAATGAACATGTGAGTTCCAAAGTTTTTCTTTTTTTAAAAGAAGTTATATGCCTCATCATGCAAGAAAAATGAGTGTTGACTGAATCAAACTTTCACAGAAAGGTGGAGTTTTTTCAGCTTGTATTCCTTCAGAAGTATCTGGGGAAAATGGATAATTACAGTGCCAATTTTTATTATCAAAATAATGTGCAAAATTTATGGCCTGATAAATCTGTCCTTGGATGGAGATTCTCATTTTGATAATCCCCCTAAAATGAATAATAAAGCACCTCTGATAGTAATAAACCATTTTTCTTTGACATTTCATGATAAGTGTAACAACAAATAAAGAAGGAACTTCAAAGACTGCTTACTTCAAAAGCTCTATAAAGTCCATTTGAATAAAATCTACAACTTTCATAAAATTGGTGTTGAAAATGTCATGAATTAAATTAATGGTCTACATCTCTTTGCTTCATATTGTCTGTATTTTAATCATAATTTATTCTTCAGCACATCCTACATGTTGTTGATTGAAGGAAATATTAAATCCAGCTGAGCTTTAAGTAATTTTAAAAGGAATGAATGAATATAATTATACATGTTAATAGTCCTGAATCTGCTTTTTTATTTGTTCCTGCCTGTGATAGAACCGATCAGTAAGCTTTGCTTTTTATAACTATAATTAATCTTTCACAAAGATTTGGAAAAAAAATAAAATAAAGAACATCCTTTCTGTAGTTACATTGTTTTCATTTTCTGGCTATTGCCTGGTTTTTTTGCTCCTTTGCCAGGAAAGTGAACCATTGATGTATTGATGAACTTCTGGAAAAAAAATAAAATAAAATCAACTATTCCTAATAAAAAAAGGAAAATTTTAAATGTCCCAGTTACAAAGAAAATATGAGTTGAGAATAGGCAGAATTGACTCAAAGATCATATTATTATTTGATAGTTTTGAAGAGCAATGATAATATAGACTACAGTATTCAGTTTATTAACATTATTTTATACGAAATTGTTCATGATTGGGTTTTTTTGGTAGAATTTTTATGCTCAGAGGAAGAACAAGCCAGATTGAGTTCTATACTCAGTCTGACTCTGGCCAATGGTAACTTCAGAAAGACATACTCTAAGATAGTTTATGTTGCTGTCATTACACGAGGTTTTGGCAGAAAGGAAGAAATAATTCTATCATCAATGCAAAAAAAAAACCAGCTGAAACAGTTTATGCTTCTTAAATATTGCATGACAGAAGAATACTTCTTGTATACTTCTTTAATGCTGCTCAAGAAGTATAGATGTTCTCTATAATGTATTGTTTATAATAATGTATATGATTATATTATGGTTATATTTTCTCTGCAAAGACTGGGTTCTCCACTAGGATGTATTCTGAAAAGCCTTACATCACAGAATCACAGAACCACCAAGGCTGGAAAAGACCTTTAAGATCATCAAGTCCAGCCTATGACAAACATCATCACATCAGCTAGACTAAGTGCCACATCCAGCCTTTCCTTGAACTTCTGTGGGAAGTCCATTCCAAAGTCTGATCACCCTCTCTGTGAGGAAGTACTTCCTAATATCCAACATAAACCTCCCCTGGAGCAGCTTCAGGCCATGCCCTCATGTCTTGTTGCTAGTTGCCTGGAAAAAGAGCCCAGCCCCAACCTGACTGCAACCTCCCTTCAGGTAGTTGAAGAGAGTGATAAGGTCCCCCCGAGTCTCCTCTTCTCCAGGTTAAACAACCCCAGCTCCCTCAGCCTATCCCTGTAAGACTTTACCTCTAGTCCTTTCACCAGCCTTTTTGCTCTCCTCTGGACCCACTCCAGCACCTCAATATCCTTCTTGAAGTGAGGAGCCCAGAACTGTACACAGTACTCGAAGAGACGCCTCACCAGTGCTGAGTGCTGGGGGAGAATTACATCCAGAAACAACTTCATGAACACAACTGATCAGTTTTGCATATTTTTTCCACTGAACCCTGTATCACTTCTAAGACTAGGAATGAAATAGAAATGCCTTTTTCCTTAATATTTACCATTTCAAATACAGAATGTAGGCAAGAATTAGATTAGACTCTTGGATCTTCAAATCATATTTCTCCACCCTTGATTGCTTCAAGACTGAGTGGAGCTAGTCTTCTGTGAATGAAAACTGTATTTAGGAGTAAACCCCTACCTTGAGAACCAAGATGTTGTGTGGTATACAAAGGAGGTGTTACAAGTTCTCTGGCTCTTACAGCCAAGTTCTTTTTTTTTTTTTTTTTTTTTTTTTTTTTTTTTTTTTTTTTTTTTTTTTTTTTTTTTTTTTGTGAGTTTTTACTTCTTTCTCTGCTGTGAGTAGAATTTTTTTCTTTGTCAGACAATAAAGCAATGGGGCTGATATGAATCAGAGCCACACATGTAAGGTCCTTTAGTATGGATATCCTGATCACCATGGGTTTGTCTTTCCTTCCAGTCCCTGAATATCTTGCTTTCTATTCTATACTGCAGAAAGTCAAATACTGGCAATCATATGGAAAACGATTTCAAGTCAGTTGCATTGTATTGTAGCATTATGCACAACACAGGCTGCAAAACTCATCCTTAAGAAACATCCTGCTTTAGTGACATAATGCTAACACTAGTCAGCTTACAGGTGCCTGAGCTAACTGTCTAAGGACATCTGATATATACATACGTAGATATATGAATTAGTGGGACAGTTTTTCATTGTTGTGATTTCAGCAAAGATAAAGCTTTGTCTGTTTCCTCTAGTCCATTCTGGCTGGCATTAGCTTTTCATCAAAACACCATTGCCCCTTCTGAATGCTTATCTGTCTCAAACTCTGTGTGTCATCCTCTCTCTCCTTTGTCTTAATGCTGTAGAGCCTGTTTCTGAAGGAAAGAGTTTTAATTGACCTCTCTGTTAGAATGCAGTCCCTCCTCTCTATCCCTGTCCATGCCATATACATTTGAAATTTCAGTCAAATTTGGCAGGGGGAGAAAAATCTTTAAGAAATAAGTGTTTTACAATTCAATGTGTTCACACAAATAGGTTTGGTCAAAAACATCTCTAAATAAAGAAATGCATTTCTGAAAGAGAGCGTGTGAGACAACCCTAGTGAAGAGGGGCAACAGCACTTGTTCATTGGTCACCTAGGGAAAAAAAGGGATCAAATGTGCCTGCCTGGGAGGAGGGACCTGTTCCTTGGAGTACTTGCTCTGTCATGCTGGAGAATCTCATCACAAATCATGACTTGCAAAAAAAACAGTCTTCTCCAGTCATATCCCTTCTAGTTCCAGTCTTTTCATTCATTGCTGTCTCTCCCTTTCTATGAGAGTAACAGGTAGAGGCAGGAAGGAGCTGAGAGGTCCTAGGGAGCTCCTCTAGAACATAGGGATGAATGATGGCAGAAGAAACAGGGAGGTAAAGGAACCACCTCAGGCTCTGTTTTGTAGCACCTGAAGCAGTGAACCATTAGGACTGACTGAATCACCAGGATCACTGTTTTGCTGCTTTTAATTAAAAGCAAATTTGCTGGTGCTTTTGTGGATGGTGCTACATGACTTTCTGGAGCTGGCTATGTGAGCTACTAGGCAATATATCATAGATGTGCATTATACTCCATTATATACTGCCTTTCTTGTGTAGGATACACAAGCCTAAGCAGGATTCAGAAACTATTGATGTATATATGACTATTATTCATAATCTTCATCTCTCCAAAACTGTCCTGTTGTTTTCCATGTATTTTTCCCTTGTGTGTCATTGCTGGTAGTTTTTATTTTCTGGCATTTTCTGGCATTTTGCTTTTCAAGTCTTAATTTTATCTTAGAAAAATGGAAAGAAAACCTCAGTTACATAAGAATGCTAGGTTACACTGCATCAAAAAAATGCTACTTTGTTGGTGTTTTTTTGCTTTTTTTTTTTTTTTTTTTTTTTTCAATTGCTGATATATTTTCTTACTAAGGCTGACTGTGTAATTTATCCACTGAGGAGCTGGATAATACAGCTACACCATTTGTGATGATAATTATTGCTAAAGTAAAGTTAAACAGGTATTTATCTCTGAAAAGTAAAGTAGCTTGGTATTACTGGCCTTTTCCAGAAGCGATTAATATTTTAATATAGTATTGCCAGGCTGTATTTTGGTTAACAAAATAAGTTTGCACAAATTTCTGCAGAAGTTATATTCAGCAACAAAAGCTCCTTTAAGAAAACCCAAGCATGTGAATACACTAACTAAATCCTTGTGTAGTTAAGCTACAGAGTAACAGTATACCAATGCCTGAATGTTTCTTTGAGATCACATGGATTTCCTCTTGGGATAGCTGAAAAAGGTCAAGAAGCATAAAGTCAAAGAGGGAATAACAATTAAGGAAGCTAATCCTGTATGTCACCGAATAACCTTTCCTATTCTTATGTGACTCGTTCAAATCAACGTGGTCAGATGTGAACATAAAAATGCCCATGCTTTTTTAGCAAGACTGACAACTTATAATAAGGTTTGTAACACTACAGGTACCCTTTTTGTCTGTGAACCCAGTCAATACTAAATATTGCTTTGTCTGCTATTGAAAAACCCTGTCAGCCTTTTTGTTTAGCCTAAACTCTATTCCAAATATATTCAGGGTGTGATGTGGGGGGGAAGACTGGACTGCAGGAGAGTGGTTTGTAGCATGGATACACACATAATCAGAAATTTTCAGGTTTCTGAGGCAGTTCTTGGCAAGTATCTTAACCAATATCTCTCACAAAACCTTAAAAACATGATAACCTAAAGTGAATTATTCAGGTTTTTGTTTTGGCTTGGTTTGGGTTTTTTTTGGTTAGTTGGTTGTTTTTTCTTTTGTTTTAGTTGTTTGTGTTTGTTTGTTTGGTTGGTTGGTTGGTTTTTTCAAGATGATGTCTCAGTTCTGATTTTTTTTTTTTATTTTTATATATAAAGTTTGTCTGTATTAATTTAATTATTTTATATTTTGCAAAAAGCAAGTGGGTGTAAATGTGAAGCATAGACTCTTGAATGAAAAAGGGTTTGTAAAGGTAGTTCCTAATTTATTTTTGTGGTTTTAATTTTACAGTTATATTTGTGTTATGTGGATGCAAGGACCATTTATGGAAAAAGTAAAGTGTTTTCTACACTCATGTATTTCAAGTTAAAAATGTCACCAGTTGATGTAATGTAAGCTTCCTGCTCCATACTGTTCTACCACCATAATTTTGTATTCGATGGTCCTTAAAAAAATTACTTGAGGAAACACTGAAATCAGCTAATGAAGAGTGTGCTTTAAAATGCAAAGTGTATCTTTTTAAAAGGTATCTGTGTTATACTATGCAGAGTTTTGTACTGTACACAGATTCTTGACTTTTTAGAAAGCAAAAAGGAATTATAAAATAGTACGTTAATTTTCAGGCTTCATTATTTAAAACGAGGTGTATTTTAGGTGAATGACATTGGTTTATATTATATACTGTGCTGAGCCATCTCTACGAAATGTACAGCATAGCTGAAGTACATTATTGTCAGATAGCACGAGTTCAATCCCCAACATGGATCTTAAAATAATATCAGCCATAGTTAAGTAGTGTAAACCATCCTGTGTATGAACCTTCTGCTTATGAGTAAATGTCTATCTAAATACAGTAATTAAAAATTCCTCAGTTTGGAACTATGTTGTCACTATTATGCTTACTTAGCTGAAAGAATTAAGCTTTTCTTTAGCTGGGTGGATGTAATTAAAACTTCCAAGTGCTGTACTTTGTGTTTTGCATGTTGCACCAACATGTATGAAAAGTTTACAATCACTTAAATGTGGCAGTATTTTTGCACAGTCATTCTTTTGACTGTGTGAGGACTGGATTTTCCACAGGAATTAGATACCTGTATAGGTGAGTTAAATCGGGACGAAATATTGTAGATAATAGTCTTGTAGGCAAAATGGAATATTGATATAACTCTCCTACAGTCGTCCTTTAAGAAAAAATTATATAGTTTTTAGCTTGTTTGGGTTTTGGTTTTTTTGCATATATCAACCATACCTAGAGACAAAAGCCATTGCTTGTTACCCAGGAGGAAAGTAGGCCCAAAGATGAGTCTAAAACACAAAGCAGAAACCAATTTAAATTTCTATTACTTTATGATATTCACTGCATTTTTTTAGGTTGGATTATTTTTAATGTATTGTGTAACATTGGCCAGACTTTAAAGTTCCTTTTGATTTTTTCACAGTTTTAAATCCTGCATGAGTACATTTGCTCAGCTTTGCAATTTGATTCTCCACAACCCCAGGCAAACCATAAGCATGTTAGATCTCTGACAGAGCAAGCTCTTGGTTGCCATTTAAGGAGATTTTTACCATTTTGAGTTAGGCATAAAACTTAGGTCCTCAAAGTTGTGTTCTTATGGTAGCTTTGCCTTCCGGCTCCCTACATCAAGGTATTATATTCCTGACTACATGCTTGGAATTGCACTTCTAGCAAATGTAAAGCAAATTACATCTAATTGCAAGACCAGTATGTCCAGTATTCCCAGTATTTATTTATTTTTTTATTATTATTTTTTTGAGTGAGTGAGTGAGTGAATGCAGGTTTACTGCTACTTACACCCACTCAGATGCAATCTGTAGGTTCTCATATGTGAATGGAAGGAAAAGGGTTTCAGATCTCCAAAGGGCCTGGTTGGCTATAATAGCAGGACTCAGTGAGGTGATCAGGCAAGCAGATTTTATGCAATGATGCCCTTTGAACTGAATCTTCATGATACGTTAAAAAAAATTCAATTTCTTTTCAAATCCACTGGCCTGTGGCATCCCCTTTCTGCTAACTGAACAGCTATAATTTTGGCTAGTCCCTTTTTTCTATGTCTTATTCATAGAACCTTCTCCCCTAAAACCACTGCGCTCTGTTTCTCTGTTAGACAATAGATGCTCTTTCTTTTACAAAAGACATAACTAATCAGATTCTGAGGGGAAAAAATTGAGACAGCTAACACATATTCATTACTGTGAGTGTTGTGCAGACTGCATTTTTTTCCTCACAAGATTGATTAATTAAATATTTATGAAAGAGAAACACCTGGCACAGTTCCATAAACAAATAAGTCTCCTGGGGGTTTGCAACAGCTGAGGAGAGTTTTGAGGGACCACAGGGATCTCAGGCTAAAAGACTTCCTCACAGCTTGAATCCTTACACATTGTTGTTTCTCATAAATATGCACCAATACACAAATAATCTCTATTTTGAAGACAGAAAGTGCAATATCAACACATGAAATCCAAAAGACAGCTAAGGAGGAAGATAAAGATTCAGCAGAACAGAGATACTCTATGTGGAGAACATGTCTCGGTTTTATTTCTCTAAGAAGGATCTAATGCTAAGGAAGTTCAAACAACTGAGGCCCCCTTTTTTTTAAAGTATTGGTCTAGAACTGCTAGTTAAATAGTGAAAGCTGTGGACTGAAGAGATCTGTTGAAATCTAAGGGCAAGGGTTAAGAAATTATGCAAGACACCTTAAAGTGGGAAATTCATTCTGTTCAGTATTTCAGCTGCTCTTCCAGATGGATCTGCTTTATAGACATTTCCTTGACACTTCGTCTTCAGTTAAATGTTTTCACTGGTATGTTACTGCTTTGAAAATAAAAATAATTGTGCCACTGACTTCAGCTACAATCTTGCTGGCATGATTGCTTTTATCGACCACTGCCTTACCGTGGCCAGTTTCCTACAACAGATTGTTTTAGTTCGTGGGAGTGGAAGTAATGTAGCTGTTAGTGTCAAATTCTTGGGCAATATCTTTTACACGTGCTAACATGCCATGTGCTTTCTCTATGTTGTATTATACTTCATCATACTCCAGCTATGATTTTTTTTATTATTTTTTTTGCTGTTGTAGAGTATTAGAAAGCAGCCAGCAGCACTGAAGGTTCAGGCTACATGGGAAATGATGAAGACATATAAAATGTCTTGTGTATCTGAGGCCAAAGTCTGAAATTAGTTATTCTGATTAGATTTGCTGATATTAGTGAAATGTTCGTGTTTCTCAAGTTCAGACACAACAAAATATATAGGTTTATGATTTTTTTAAATGCAGTTTTAAAAAAATACTTGAATTTAGTTTTATTCTTTAGCAAAGCTGAACAGACATTAGAAGAAAATCTGCTGACATTTGTCATTTTTAAACTCTGAAACAGAAAATGTTGAAAAAAGAAAAGGTGTTTCTGAAAATTCCAATGATTAATCACTGATATAATACAGATCAAACTTTGTTTTAATTTATTTGTTTGTTTGTTTTTCTTTGGTCAAGAAATTTTTCTTCCAGTTAGTATGTTGTGTTTGAATGGAGCATTTCTGAGTTGTGAATTGTTTTCAGTATTAAAATTGAGTGGATCATAAACAAGACAGTATATTTAGGACAAGAAAAAAGTGAAGGATTTTCAATGAAGTTCTGCTAAACAACTGGTTTGTAGTAATAAAGTCTGGTGATGTGTATAATCATATGGAGATAAAGCAGCATATTGTTTAGTAGAGTAGGTACAGTAAAAGTAGGTAGTGCTTTGTCTTTTATGCAACCTCTGTAAAGCAAAATGGTATTGTTGCTAATCCTATGAAATTTGATCAAAAAGGTAATGAAATAAATAGAAGCTTTTTCATGAGCTGCAATATATCAGCAGATGATGTTTTGTGTGCTTGTATTGTGTGTGCTGTCACTGTATGAGGTTTTGGGGAAGGTTTATTCCTACAGAATGCTGAATCACTTTTGACATACTCCTGCTTTTTGCCACATTAATTTCTTTTCTAATTAGTTTCACATGGTTTTCCAGAGAAAATAAGCATTAATATGAGGTATATCTCAACATAATATATTTTCAAAGGGCGATTACAAAGACTTATTTAATCTAGAGCAGACTCCTCGCGTACCTGCAGTTTCCTTTGGCTTTCCCTAGGCATCTATAATAACAGTATAATGCATTACAGGTTCAAACTGTTTCTTAGATGAAGAAGAATTCTTAAAAAAAACTAAAATCACCCTTTGGAATTAATGTGACTAGATGCCCCAGGACTGGAGAATCCAATCCCTAACAATCAAAAATGTCTTGTAAGTGTGTGTTGTGAAGGTCTTAAGTATCCTGACTAGAAAGAATATTAATACTGAATGGTAGCAGATAGATCTTGATTTAATAAAATGTCTTTATTTCCTCCTAACTGAAAATGACCACAGGATTGTTTAAAAAGCGTAAACCATTGAAATCACCTTGTTAGATATAAATACTTAATAGCATCCATTATAATGAGATAAGAAGTGATGGTTCTAAGGTCAAGTGTGAAAAGGAGAGAGTTCAAAGACAGTGTAGACCCCTCAACATAATATAACCTAGCTTTAAGAGGGAGAGAGGGAATGCAATGCTTGATGAGAAGAAAAGCCTCATGTAAGCTTGATAAATATTCAGGGTTTGTGTGTAATGAGAAATGGAATCTGATGAATGAAATGTCATGGTAAAATAATTTTAATCAATAATGGAATGTGACATTATTCAGACCATAGTAATATGTCTTCTCCTTTTTATTCTTTCCCAGTTGCATGCTTTCCATCAATTTTATTTTTTACAATATTTTTGGGGTTGGGTGTTGTTTGCTTTGGGTTTTTTTTGTTTTAACTCAAGATTGGTTATGCTAATGTAATGTTGCAACCTTTCTTCTGCAGCTAAAATATTGAATGTGTAGTGTCACAATTCTAGGCATAGACCTAGGAAAACAGATGTAGTAAATGAAAGCACAGCATTTTGGGGAAATATTTATGCATTCAAAAATAATTTGCATTTCCCCCTCCCCCTCAACCAATAATTTTAAATGTAAAATTGGGTCTGGACTACAGTAGATGTCATGTATGTTTAGGGAGTGCTTGTTCAGACTTTTGACTAATGTAACAATAACCCCAGTGTAAATAACTGTGGATAAATCATGTACTGTTCCATGCTTGTTGTGATTTACTTTGTTGCAATATTTACTTCAGTGTAATTTAATGAGATCTTTATTTTTCATTATTGAGATCTTGTGTACGGAAGTAAAACATAGGATTATTTTTTTTTAATAATGTTTTCTGATGATAATGCTTTTTCATCTGCATGGACACTTCTATGCAAAAATGCTAAAGTTAATTTTGAACAGGAAGAAGATAGTCTGTCAGTTTGCCTTCATAATTTCATGGAAAAAATTAATTGAGAGATATCATTGTAACTTAAGGTTGGTATTTGGCAAAACCAGCACTATGTTCTCTTGACTCCTTTTGGTGCCAAGACAACTGTACTATGGATTTTTGTGGACCTCCTAGCTCAGATTTTGGAGTGTGCAAGAGACACAAATCTGCATATTACATTCCTCTTCAACTATATGTAAACTTTCTAAAAGTCTTGGGGGTGAGCAAAAACAGCCAAGCAGGAAGAACTGCAAAGTGAATGAGCCTAATGAAAACACTGCTCCTTATTATTGAAAACTTACCATGTCTCTAGAACATCTGAGATGTTGATTTTAGAAAAAAATCTTTCAAGAACTTTAACTGCTGTCACAACAGTCACACTTACACTGAAACCAGTCTGGGGGAAAGTAATTCACAGAACTTCTAAAGAAGAGCAGGGAAAACCTTACTTCCCATGTTACTGTGTTGGACTTTTAAAAAATTATCTTCCTGTACTTATTCTATGAGTGTCACCTACCTTCTTCGTAAATATTGAAACAAATACGTATCATCTTTCTGCATGCTATTTAACCAAAACAGTTGATAAAAGACATCTTACACAGACGTATTTGTCTTTCTTTCTTTGATTGTTAGTGGCTTATTATTTGGCAATGCTTGAATTGATCTTTTTCCTTTGCTATATAACAGCATGGACTGAATATAATCTATATATTAATATCAGGTGTTTATTTTTGTTTGGATCAATTTGGCTTAATGCCATTCACATCATTAACGTTTTGCAGAAATAACACTGATGGAAGTTATTGATCCCTCTTGCAGAACCCATTGTATCAGTTGTGCTGAAGTCTTAAAATTGCTTGATCCTACATTAGCCACAATGATTGTTTGGTATAGTCCATAGGCTCAACACAGACAAACTCAAGTAACTGTTGATTGAGACATTGGGCAATGAAACCCACATCCACAAATTAATTTTGAAACACTGGGCTTCAGTAAGCAGGCTGCCCACCTCTTCAGGCATTGTACCTCTCTCCTACATTGATTTTGCTGTGGAAGGCACTAAATGATGTGCCCTCCTACACTGGGAGCTATTGTAGCAGCTGAGGTTTTTACCTTTGTACAAACCCTCCTCTCTCCTGGAGTTTTGGAAATGACAGCACAAGAAGCATGTTCCTCTTCCATTTTCTCTTTCTCTCCTCTCCAGACTAAATTAGTTTCCCATTTTGCTGTGTCAGGAAAGAGGAGCAGGAATGGCAGAGTATTTCAGTGGGAGGAAGGGAGGGAGAGGCAAAAAAGGCAAATAAGATGCCATTGCCTCCTCTCCCTGTGGGGTTTGGGAAAAGAGAACCACCCTTTTTCTGTCTGCCTTGCTATATGCTACCTCAGCTCTGGGTGCCAGACTCAAAGGAAGGACACTCCAAAGCTGAACACTTTCCCGGCCTTCAGTAGTTCCTTTTGGACTGCGAAGACTGGTCCTTCCTCTTCCTACCTGATAAAACAGTTCTCTTTGTGTTCTCCTTTTTGTCTATGACCTGGTAGCCGGACACTTGCTTTTTTTTTTGTACATTTTTTTAATGCTTTCTGAATACATAATTTTATGTAAACAAACAAGCACAAGAAAAGTAAGATCCTACTTTTAGGGGTATACAGCACTGCACAGTGCCCCAAAAGGATACAGTAATATTGTTAAGTGACTAATAAATGAATTGCAACGTCCATGCTGTGATAAATGAGCATATTATTCATGCCTTAAAGATCCTATACAGCCAACTAAAAATTTGCTTTGCATAATGTGACTTTGGCCAAATGTCTGGAGGATATTTATCACTGAATGTCTTTAATACTGTAGTGAAATTTTTGAAGGTTGCAGATTTAGTCAAGTAGCTTGAAGATTCCTATCACAAGACAGGTAGAGGAAAAAATATTAATACAGGATTTCTCATGCTATTTTGCAACAGGGATATTTAAAAATCAATGAGGCTTGCTGAAGGTCTTAGTACTCCAGAAACTCAGTTATTGATGATCCTTACATCAAATAGAGTACATATTGTCATGATGTAACAATACATACTGCTCAATGCTGGTATTAATTTTCTACTTTTCTTGTTGGAGGGTGGGACACAAAGAAGTGAAATAAATTTTCATTGTTAGGAGGCAAATATGACTTTCACTACATGTAAGGCCATTTGCGATCTACTAGAAGGATGAAAATTCAACTTTAAGATTACTTTGTTAAACTTAGAATTGCTTTTCCTGTTACACATAGCCTTCCTGTTTCAGGTGCGGCAGTTTTAGGGAACACATAAATAAAATACAAATAAAGGAGCAATTACAGATTAAAACTTTAGTTTAAAGCTGTTCTGTATGAAAGCTAGAAAGTATTTGAGGAGAGTCGCAGTGCCATATAAATACAGCTTCTAAATACCTGTTTGTGTAGGCTTTGAGGAGTGCTATTTGTTTATTTTAAATTATTTTTTTTTTGTTTTTACTTTGAAGTCAAAACTGTTATAAGGGTCCCAGCATAAATACAGATAATTACACATAGTAAAGAGAAGAGGAAAATATATTAAGTATTTGTCTATGTACTTCAGTGTCAGAACGTTAGGTTTATAATCCAATACAACTGGAACTTCATCTCCATTATCTCACAAAAACAAATCCTTTCTTAAAACTGTGAATGATTTTAGATACATAGTATATCCACAACTGATAATCAACCATCAGCTGCTAAAGTTTACAGAAATTTGAAAAGTTGCTTGCTTTGTTCAAGGTACAGCAGCCCCTCAGTTGTGTTGTGATTAAGCACCTTCAAGCCTTCCTAAAATACTCTAACTGAAAAAATGTGTCATAATATTATTTTTATTTTTTTTAAGTAAGTGCAAAATAAGTTAGCATGGCATTGGAACGTCTAATGGAAATTTATGGCACTAGAGCACAAAATAACAGAACTACACTGACTGAGCAAAGTGAGCAGAATTTTAATGCGTTTAACTGCTGGATGTTAGTTTCAATGGGTATGAAATTATCTAAATTTCAAACACATTTGAGAGTGTATATTGTGTGTAATATCTTACTGTTAAGAGTAGGTGCTGTAAAGAAAATCAGAGTTGAACTCTGTGACCAGTAGCTTCCTTGACATCAAGATTATCCCAATAGGTGTCCCCAGTAGCTAACAACCATTCAAGGAAGCTAGGCTGATTTAGTCCTAGGAAGAGCCTCTCATTTTCACTGCTGATGACAGTTAAGACTTAAAAATTTGTCTCCATGCTTACCTAGAACAGCATGGAAACAGAAATGTTTGGCTCAATTTCACTTTTTTTAAGTAGATGTTGAGATAGAGAAGTAGCTTTATTGAGAAATGTGATCATGCTTAAAATTTTGAGAATTAACTGTAATTGTATGATATGTTTTAGAAAAAGAAACTGTTTGTTTTTCTTTTAATCAATAATGGCTTCTGTGTTGAAATTAGGGGGTTTTGTTATCTTAGTTCTTCAGAACACAAAAATTACATAGAAGGTGGTGTGATAACACTGGCTGGTTTTACTCCTGAAAAAGAAACCTTCAGCTGGTTTCACAAGACTGTGACTGAACAGCCCCTCACCTAAAGTTGCCAGTTGTTAATCAAATGTTCTCAGTGACAATATGCTAATAAAAGATCCCATTTTGGTTTCTTTTATTTTCCAGTATGTTCATTAAAATTAAATATAAAATATAAAATATTCAATATTTTATCGGCCAACAAGTGTCAGTGTCTGAGTTACTAAAAGCAGTGCTAAAGCATGATGAATATCCAGTAGTGTTATTGCTGTCTATTAGCTGCTCTTGGTTAGATGAGTGATTTGTTCTTGGCTTCTGAACAAATAATGCAGAAGATCCAAAGAGGCCATGTCACAGTTCCTGAATCTAACTTGAAACTGTGATGAACACAGATATTACTGGTTGTTGTTCTTTTTTAAGCAACAAAAAATAGGGCAGTAGTAGAATTTGGTGCCTCTTTTTGTTGAAAGGGAAGCAGTTTGTTTGGGGAATAAAAATTAGCTCCACCAAGTTCCTCACCATGAATACTAATATAACAAGAGCCTAATTAAGATGTTTTTCAGGTTAAGTATAATGATATGTGCTGAAAATAAAATTAACTCCTTCTTTCAAAATTTACTCTTCCTTTTTTTTTTTTTTTTTTTTAAACAACACACAATAAATTGCTTTGAAAAGAATACAGCTTCTTTTCATGGGACTAATGTAAATCAGTTATTTGCACTGTTTTGTACCACCCATCTCTTTAATTAATCTCTTCTGACTTATACACTTAGTTAACACTGTTGATATGACAGAAGCTTTCAGACAATTTTTACTATTTTGTTTGTCAACCTACAAAATCATGACATATGATATGCAGGTATATTAATGGCTACTTGTGAGACAGATTTTTGGTTAAGGAGTGGAATGAGCAAATAAAATAGGCTGCTAATTTAAAAACTAATCATATTCTTGATAGAAGATCAAGTTGCTCAGCTTCTTTGTCTTGTTTGTCCTTCAATATTTGTTTACAGATGGGAAAGAAACTATCATAGGTTATGGAAAGAACATAAAAACAAAAAGTTACTCTGTAAGTCCTCCTCCCACCACTACCCCCATATTTTCCTTAGGATTTTGGCCAACTAGTTTATCCTCAAAAGTTTTTGTTTGTTTGTTTGTTTTTTAATAGCAGCAGAATACCTTATCCAATCATTTCCAGAGAAAATTTCTGATGTTAAGCAATTTTTAATTATGTATGAGTGCTTTTGCCAATGAATGTACGTCTTTTAGGAGGGCCAAACATTTAGTATCATCACTTAGTATCTTAATGACACTCCTACTCACCTTTCAGAAGTTACAAAGGGAGTCCAGCTTAGCTAAAGCCGTATACTAAACATAAATAAAAGCTATGCACCTAGATTAATGTCAGTGCCTGTTGCAAGCTAAAACCAAGCGATCATTAATGTACAAAATGTAAAAAAAATAAATCCAGTATATTTGGCACAAACAATGCAGGCAATTCCTGCCCTGGGAGCTCATCTTGGATATCAGTGAGTTTTAATATGATCTCTATAGAGCTGAACAGCCTAATACAGAAAAAAATTCTATATATCCAGGAGGTAGTATAAACAAAAACATGCTATCTGCTTTTTTGTTATGTTAGATTTAGTTCTATTTCTTTTACTTATGTTATACAGATACTGTAATTAGTACATGAAGGGGTCAGGAAAACAGGACTGATGTGAAAGCTCAATTGTTGTTTTTTCTGAACAAAATGCCACATTCATGAGACTTCAGAGAAAATTTAAGATTGAGAGGGGAAAATAGTCCAGGAGCAACCTGTGTTTCAAAGTAACTCTAGAAACAGTATTGGATGCTAGTCATGATTAATAGGAGGGTAAAAGGGATAACATGTCATGCAACTCTGCAAATCTTGCAACAGTCTTTAGAAAATGTTACTTCTCTTGGCAAATTTTTGAAAAGTTAATGCCCTAAAACTTTTCAGCCACTTTCAGTATGAGCCATGTGTGCTCCTTTTGTGTTCACTTTGAAAAATTAATTTGAAGCTGAATCCACTAAGCTTTTGTGGACTTACACACATGTGGAGCTGTTGAAATGAAACATTACTTTCTGAATGAGACTGCCACATTCTGAAATAATTTGGAGTTTGGAATAGAGTCAGAAGCTAGCAGTAGATTTACAGGAATTAAATAAAAGATATAATAATAATTTAAACAATTATAATTCAGTTTTGGTAGTGCTTAAGTTCAAGTGCACAGAAGACTGTATAAGTAAAGTAGCTTTCTTAAGCTCTCCCACCTCCCAACCATAAAAGTGATGTTAATGTGAGACTACCACCTTCCTACTGCCTTACCTGTGTTATTTACTGTAACAACTATGAGTGAAGATTCTTAGTTCATGAGAAATGCCTGATTCCTTGTCAGTATGGGTTTGAGACGCGATTTCCATTTTCAGAACAAACTTGAAAGTTCTTTATCTTCCTTTAATGTCAGAAAACCTTCTTACTGGTATGTAAATCCTGTATTTTCAGAGTGTATATAGACACAACATCAGGTCCTGAAGAGGAATTAAAAAAGAAAAGAAAAAAAAATTAAAATGTTGCAAGTAGACATGCAAAGTAAATCATTCCCACTGCCTCATTTCTTCTCACTGTTTCTCCCAATTGGTGGAACTTTCTAATGCAGGATAATTCTTACCACACATATTTTACAAACCCTTGTGGTTAACTTTATATTTAAAAAAAAAAAAAAAAAAAGTATCAGTTCTCCTCTTTCTTTCTCTTGCCCTGCAATTGAAAGTTCTTTATCTTCCTTTAATGTCAGAAAACCTTCTTACTGGTATGTAAATCCTGTATTTTCAGAGTGTATATAGACACAACATCAGGTCCTGAAGAGGAATTAAAAAAGAAAAGAAAAAAAAATTAAAATGTTGCAAGTAGACATGCAAAGTAAATCATTCCCACTGCCTCATTTCTTCTCACTGTTTCTCCCAATTGGTGGAACTTTCTAATGCAGGATAATTCTTACCACACATATTTTACAAACCCTTGTGGTTATTTATTTAAAAAAAAAAAAAAAAAAAAAGTATCAGTTCTCTCTCTGTCTCTCTCTGCCCTGCAAGAAATTTGGTAGATTTGATTTTCATGTTTGCAATCTATTTCCTTTTTGACAAATGTTACAGAAGTGTGGTGAATAATTGACTAAAACAACACTATCCTGCTTGCTACAGCTGCCAAGACTCATTATGACTTTTGCTTTAATTGGGTGAAATGCTGGATTCCCATAGATTCCTTTGTCATTGGAAAGACTAAAACCCTGTTAAGGGAAGAGTTTTGGGTGGCCACGCCCCCAATACATCATGATGCTTATGTGGAGTCCTTATCCCAAAATGATAGCAATAACAGGGATAACATTCCCTGCATTCTGAGGAAATGCATAGTGCAATCTGTCTGTTGGCTGATTTTCTTGCTTACAATACAACTTCCAACACAGTAGTGAAAACTCTTGGTTTCGATATAGCAGAATTTTTAAATGAAGTATTTTACACCACAGCGCAAATGTAAGAGAAAATCTGTTCCTCATAAAACTCAGAAAAACATAAGCAATTAAACTGAACTGTTTTTGTAGAATCATAGATTTATTATTCATGTCAGAGTGAGCAATTTGATCATGTTGACAACTTCCTGCCATGCAGAGGCTATATAATTTCACAGAGGAATTTTTTCATCAGGCCAATAACTTCCTGTGTAGTCCAAGTATATCCACAAGAAGATAATGACTCCGGGGATTTCAGTTGCCGTCATGCCCTTAGAAAATTGTTGACTGTGATTTTAACTGTTTTAGAAACTGAGCTTTTTTAGTTTCAGCTTGTAGCTGCTGGATCTCTGCTAACTTTGTAGTTTGAAAACCTGTGAGCTATCAGGAAGAATGTATTCTCTCCATCCACCAATGACAACAGGGCAAGAATGAGTCAGGATTTAGGGATTTAATCTGTTCTGCTAGTGTACAACATGGGAGATCATGAAGGACTGCTCAATAAGGATGAGTAGTTTGTTGAACTTACATACCTTTGGTATAGTTTTGATTCTTTGTCACAAAATGGGTGATATGTATCTTTTTGCTGGAATGTTAATAAAAGATTTTCAAAGTTATGCTGAACAGATGCATAGGAAGAGGTGAGGTAGATGGCTTGTTAGTGTGTGTTAATGACTGAAAATTCATAGTTGCTTTCTAACATACACAGGCAATTGAGAAATTTCTAGCCTGAAAATTAGGACAAAATTTGACTGATGCTCTAATGCCACAGCCATCAGTGAACAGTAATGGTGCAAGAATTACTGGTGTTTCTATTTCCTCTGAAGGTAAAACAAGTATTTTCCACCAAATTAGATCACATTAATAATAAAAATGGAAAATTTGTGCTGCGGCCTTTTTCATAATAACATCCATCTCTAAAGCGGCTTTTCTGTTATTATAATCATATCTTGGCTCAGAAGTTTTCAAAATATCACACAGTCAAAATAAGTAATAAGGTTACCAAAAGATAGGGAGAGATTCCTCTTGTAAGGAAACATTAAGAGGAGCTAATGCAATGCCAATGCATCTGTTAAAATGCTGTTAATTTTAGGACAACACTTACTGGAAAGCAAAGAAAGTAATTTCAGCAGGTGGTAAAGGATTTTTTGGAGCACTTTTCATCAAAACTTTGTTAAATTTTATTAGGGAAGGGCTTCTTTGAAATTAGTACTCTGAGGCTTTACCTCTTATATGTTGCCAAATAGGAGAAAGTAAAATGAATATAATTTGCAAACAGTTATCATTTCAGCAGAGGACAAAAAATCATGCATCCATGTGTCATTTTGAAAGTTGCACTGCTTTATTCCTGTGTTCTTGACAATATCTTTGAAGGCCAATCAGCAATTTTTCAGCTATGGACAAAGTGGATCTGCAAGTATTGTTGCAGGCAGCCACTCCTCCACTTCTCTTGCGAGCTGTGTTTAGCACTGAACTGTGCAGATTTACACCAGGTCTGGCTGCCTTCCCAGCCTGGTGCAATAAGCTGTTTAAAGGAAAACCTTGTCACAGTACTTGCAGGAGTACATGTGCTCAAGAGTCTGAATGTATGCACCAGCATATGTTTTTAGAAGCTTTCACAGGTTACATGGAAGCAAGTGCTTTTTCTCATTTTACAGGTGAGGAACCAGTGCACATCTACCATAGATGGTGAGATAGTCAGATGTTTGCCTTGACCTGTTACAGGCTTTCATAGAAGTCTGTGTCCTTCCGTCTACCCCAAATACACAGAAGTTTAGCGACAATACAAATAACTTATATCACAGCCAGAAACAGATCCAAGATCTCTTAATTTCTATTCTGTATTATTAATGTCTTGCAGATGTCTGTCATGTCAAACTTTCCAGGAAGCCCAGGAGTTGCGTTCGGTTTTTAATAGCAGCTATTACTCTGATTTCTTAGAATTAGCTTTAATCATTTTAGAAGAGCTGTACAGCAATCTGAAATGTCATCCTAATGCAATATTTTGATATATCTTTCTCATAGCATATATGTTAATTCTTAGTTGCAGATGAAAGCAAGAACAGCCCTTATTAAAAAAAAACAACAACCCAATCAAACAAAAAACCCAAACAAACCTCCTCCCCCCTCGCAACAAATAACAAAAAAACCCCACACCAAACCAAAAAATGAAGCAAACAAACAGTGAGAAGAGTGAGAGAATAATAAAAAACATTAATGGTCTTTCTCACAGTACTAATTCCAGCTTTGTTTCTTGGGTGTTTTCTGTTAATTTCTCTCTTGTTGAGATTTCCAGAAATAAATTATGCACTGCTCAGTAGTGTATTTGAGTCCTGAGAACAAAGTAAAGTGGTTTTCTTAGTTTCCCACAAGCATTTAGCATTGCTGCAAATCATGTTTTAGTAATGGAGTATTATTAATGTAATGTAAAAGGCCTGAAGGCTGAAAGCATGTGCATCTTTATTTTACTATATTTCCATGTACTCTGACTCTGCAGTTGAATTGTGCCTTTGAGCTTATTTCTAATTTGAAATTGCAAAAACAAAGCAAACAATGAAAAAAAAAAAATCATAATCTTGAATAACCTTTCTATGTAGGGTGGCAATTACCACTTTGAAAATGGTATATACAATCATTTGCCATGAGCAAACAATGAGAGAGCCAGAAACGAATGAAAAAAGATGCATTCATTCTTGCATGGAGCAATAAATGTAACTTAATGAGTATCCTGCATTTATTCTGAAATGCGTTTGATCTCTGAATATGCTGTGAATTAAAACTCACTTATCTACAAGCTTGATACGTACCTTCATATCTTATTGCAAGAACACATCAGTTTGATGGATATGTGAGCATATGCAAGTAAGTGAAATTAAAACGCATTGCAAAATGAATTTCCTTTGTGTGGGAGGTATGCAGTTGGGCCAATATAAACAGTTTTTTCAAGTAACCTAGCTCATTTGTCCAGTGAAAACTAGGAAGACACATTTTAACTGATAAACTGATCTCTACTTTTGGTTCTTTTTGCACCACAGGCTTCTGCTGAAAATTAGTTCTCACATATAATGTTTTCAGCCCCAACTGCGTTTGCCTTTGAAAGCAGCCTACTGTATACAAGTATTTTGGATTGAAATGCATGCATTTCTTCTCTCAATTTAATGAAAAATTTAAGCTCTCTTGGTTTATTGATAGACCATCATGCAGGCTTCACAGCTCTGCTCATTGATAAGAACACCTACTGATAAATTTTATTAACTTCCCACTTTGAATTCTTATTAAATAATTAAAATAGTTAGATTACAGAAGGTTATAAAAACGTGTATTTTAAACTGCTCTCTTAGTTCCTGCTGATGCTGATCTCACTGTTGCTTTTCAGAATCACAGAATCCTAGGGGTTGGAAGGGACCTCGAAAGATCATCTAGTCCAACCCCCCTGCCAGAGCAGGATCACCCAGAGCACATCACACAGGAACTTGTCCAGGCGGGTTTTGAATGTCTCCAGAGAAGGAGACTCCACAACCTCTCTGGGCAGCCTGTTCCAGTGCTCTGTCACTCTCACACTAAAGAAGTTCTTAGTGATATTCACATGGAACCTCCTATGCTCCAGTTTGCATCCACTGCCCCTAGTGATTCTTGTATGTATAGTACTTTGTCCAAGCCTGCTTGGACAGACAACTGCTTGGGTCCTGACCAGTTAACCTTCTGCAAATAGTCTTGTACTAGCTGTCAGTTTTGTCTGCAGTCTTTTGAGGATATAATTAATCTAAGATTTGGTAATTCAGGAAAGCTTAAAAGTCTTCACTACTCAGCATTATTTTGTATTAATTATATCTCAGTTCAGACCAAATATTTTGTCTCCATTACACAGGCACAAAGGCAACAGCATTGTAGTCTTGGTCATTCATAAAAGTGAAATTGAGCTGAGTAAGCCATCTAGATTTAGATTCTAGTTAATAGCATTGGCTTATCTGGAATGTTCCTTGATTTATATATTTCTGTTTCTCAGGCTTGTGTGAGTAGTGAGGCTGTATCGCCAAGAATACATGCCATTTCATTGGTCTTGGCTCCCCTGAAAGACAAGAACTGAATTAACTCTCAGGGAGCTTCTGGATCTGAGAGAGCTATAAATGAAAGGCCTTACTCTTTACTAGGGAATAAATTGAATCTGGGCTTCAGTCTTTTCAGACCTTTTTCTAGCAGTTTGATAAATAGGAAATTTTACTCTTATCTCCTTAGATTACTGTTGGCTAGGAATTTAAAATGCCCTTGGAAGTAATATTAAACACTGTGATTATGACTTGGAGCATCTGGAATACTGCATCCACTTCTGGGCTCCCCAGTTCGAGAGACAGGGAACTACTAGAGAGAGTCCGGTGGATGGCAACAAAGATCATTGGGGGATTGGAGCATCTCCCTTATGAGGAAAGGCTGAGAGAACTGGGCCTCTTTAGCCTGAGCAGCTCTGAGGAGAGGGATCTAGGAGTCCTGGTAGATGATCCAGCAATGTGCCCTTGCTGCCAAGAAGACCAGTGGAATCCTGGGGTGCATAAGGAAGAGTGTGGCCAGTAGGTAGAGAGAGGTCATTCTCCCCATCTGCTCAGTCCTGGTGAGGCCACAACTGGAATCTTGTGTCCAGTTCTAGGCTCTCCAGTTCAAGAGAGACAGGGAACTACTAGAGAGAGTCCAGCGGAGGGCAACAAAGATGCTGAGGGGACTGGAGCATCTGCTTTATGAGGAAAGGCTGAGAGAGGTGGGACTCTTTAGCCCAGAGAAGAGAAGGCTGAGGAGAGACCTTACCAATGCCTACAAGTATCTAAAGGGTGGGTGCAAGGAGGATGGAGCCAGACTCTTTTCAGTAGTTCCCAGTGACAGGACAAGGGACAATGGACACAAGTTGGAACACAGGAAGTTCTGTTTAAATGTGAGGGAAAACTTCTTTACAGTGAGGGTGTCAAAGCACTGGATCAGGCTGCCCAGGGAGGCTGTGAAGTCCCCTTCTCTGGAGATATTCAAGACTCTCCTGGATGCAGTCCTGAGTAATGTGCTCTAGGCAATCCTGCTTTAGAGGGGAATTAGACTAAATGATCTCTAGAGGTTCCTTCCAACTCTGACAATTCTGTGAGTCTGTGAACTGCTTTACAACGGGGGAAATGTCGATAGGCATCACACCAAAATGAGTGAATGGCACTTGTTTATTACTTTGTCTTTACTTACTAGATATATAACAATATATAGCTATTACAAACCCATGCCTATTATTTGATATCTTTTCTGTAAAATTCTAATCTCAATTGCATTATGCATGAGAGGTGTCTGGCCTAATCACAATATATTTTTCTTAAAAAGTGTTACTGAAACACCTCCTCTGGCATAGTATTTCCTTAAAAGATAAGGGAAGCAAGCTTCAAATAAATTATTGCTAAAATATCATGGAATATGTAAGTTTAAGCTAATGTGGAACACAAGAAGATGCCATGTGTTATTTAGAAAACAATTATATGAATATTCAGTGCTGAATAATAACATACAGAGAAATTGGCAGTGTTGTGTATTCCCAGATTTGTCTTTAAAATAATTTTCTTTATCTTTAAACAGGGTTTTAAGAGGTTTGAGTATAAAAATCTTTAATCAAAAAGCTTTCACATGGAGTCTGAGAGTCATTCATTCAGATAAATAGTTATGCTGGATAGAATATATTGAGAATCCTTTGGTTAAAACATCATTGATATCTCCTCAGTCTGCCTTGGTTAGTTGTGGGTTTTTTTGTTTGTTTGTTTGTTTTTTCCTTTTGAAGCTACTTATCACAGTTTCCACTAGTCTTGCTTCCATTTTGTTTTCAGAAAGCAAATGAGTCTTTCAAAGATAATATGGCAAAAAAGGGGTCTGGGAAAAACAAGGTCCATCTCATCTATGTACTTATACATGCCTACATAAGATGTCTGCAGATGTAAAGGGAGAAACAATTTTTTTATCAACTCTGCTTAAAATGAAATATTGCTTTTAGGCTCGCGTTTGGTTTGCTAACTTTTAACCTAGACCTCATTTTTATTTTTAGCCTATAAACCTGTGAAATCAGGGACTGGGAATGAAAATAAGATACTCCACAGTTGCAGCACAACCAGACACTACTGTAATATTTTATTATGATAACCCATGAGGAGATTTCACTGTTAACTTGGGACCATACATAATAAAATGCAAACACAGATAATTACTTTAACTCTTTTGCTTTATAGGGTGGAGATTACAGTAGCAAAGAAAGGGCAGACTGGACTGATTGTCAGAAAAATGTTCTTTCCAAATGACCTGGTGACCCATCAATTTAATTTTATTTTGTTTAAATTATATGTATTGAGATTCCAGCCATGAAATTGATTGCATAATGGCACTCCCTCTGAGCCTGTGGGAGTGCTACTGAAGCAGCAATGCTGGAATATGCCCAGGTTTTTCTAGGTTTGGAACCATAAATATCAGCAGCGCTCACAGCAGTCCCTACTGCCAAGGAATTTCTGCATCTTGTTCCTGTATCTTGGATTATTTATTGATATTTTATTTCTGGGGACTGCATCTTAGGAAGCATGGATCTCAGTCAGAGATGATCTCTAAGGTAGAATAGACCAGCTCCAGTGAGCCTTTATTGATTTAGTGCTTATTGGGGAGGCAATATAGTGCCTGGTGTCATCAGGTGATGAGATAGAAAGGCTGTGTGCTTCTAAGTAATGAGCTGTAGCAAACTTGTACTCATTCTAAGTCTCCTTCTGTCTTCTCATGTGTTATAATTCAGTACCTAAGTACAGAGAGGATAAGTACATGGATTAGATTGACTGGATCCACAGTCATTAGAGAAGTATCTATTCCCTTGGCCATTAGCAGGTGGAAGAACAATAGATAATAGGTATGTGGTATTTAGTGTTGCCCACCTTAAAAATCTTCTTAGCCTGATATATGTTTCATCACCTTTTAGGATAAAAAGTAATGCATTTCCCCATTTGCTAAAAAAGCTGAGAGATTTAAAGTAAGATATACTGTTGATATCTGAGTTGGGAGAGAAAACAGAATTTCATAGATGAAATCATTGATCTATCTCCACTGGAACAGAGTGCTGGAGGAGGAATTTCATTTCTTTGCATGAGATCTTGTGGTTAATTTGTCTTTTCTTCTCTGTTCTCTTGTTTCATTTGTTTTGGTTATGAAAAACTATCAAACCTGTATTACTTCTATGTCTCTCTGCCAGTGTGTCAGCAAAGTCTATGTGAAGAGATAGAAATTGGTACTTTTCTTCCCATTCATTGCATTATATCTTTTTCCAACCTCATCTTTAAGAAAGTAAATATTTCTCATATGACAGGAAAGGAGACTAGGAGCAGTTTCAGAAATTTCTTCACAGAAAGGCTACAAATTCTGATTAACAGCAACACTGATGTCCTTTAAATAGAAATGTGCAGTTTGCTTTTTGAAACTTGCAGATAAAGCTTGATGCTTACCAGCTGTCCAGGAAGATTCTCAGACAAGAGGACAAACCGCTTTTTCTCAATGAGACTGCTGAAACTAGGTGGCTCAAGTGATGAGTAAGATTTATCATTAGTTCAAATCTGATTCATGTAGACTTCTTAAAGCTCTTTTTGACCGTGTTAGATTAAATTAAGTAATGCCCTATGTAGTTCCTACTGGAAAAAACTGCTCATATCACAAAATACCTCAACTCATTTAATGTTGTTTGCTAGGGAAAATTCAATGAGCTTTTAAACTCAGACCTCAATTTTCCTTCTCATGCCCTTCCTCTGTCAGCCTCTTCATTGCTGTTTGAGTAATCTGCCTGACATTCTCTCTGTCTTCCAGAACAGTAAACAATAAAGCTGTGGTGCTGATTTATGATACTATTCTACTTTACCTTTAAGTAAAACCTAGACAAGACCATAAAATAAAACCTTATAAAAGCCCTCCAAACAATTGAAAAGCCTTAAGATTATCAGAAATTATCATACTTGTTTTAAAGGTGAAATTACTCAGAATCAAGGGGTGAGGTACAGGGAGTTTCTGGTTTTTGTTTGGATGTGGGTTTGGAGTCTTTATTGTTTTAGTTTTTATAGTATATCTGTGATCTGTAATGTAGGAAATAGGTGTTACTCCCAGCATCCCAACCAGTGAAGAAAATGACTCATATCTTGCTTCAGAATCAGTGTAATACTGGTTGCCTGTATCCATCAATTCAAGGGTGAACAAAATGCTGAAGTAGAATGGTGAACTTACCTGAGATGAGTATCGAGGAAGCCAAGCCCCACTGCTTTGTGTTACTTTCTGTGGTGTTCAGAGACAACTTTGAGCCAGAGTCTGACAGGACCATTTTCTTTCAGTGTCAGAGGTCTGACTGATGAAAATTTTCTGCTACAGCCATTTCCCTTTCCTTTTAATTTCTTCATCAGTTCCTGTGTTTTCCATTAATTTAGTCTGATGAATCAGAACTTCTGTGAAGGATTTTAGCAACATGGTTGGTAAGCTACTCAGTCTAGCTTTTTGGCATCCACTGAAATAATTTTAAAAAACCCAACTCTTCCAGCTTGACACAGTACAAATGCATAGACCATGTGGGGTCTCGTTGAAGTAGTTAGATTTGTTTTATTTTGCAAATACTAACTTGAGAAGTAAATGCCAGCATCTTTTCTGGTGCAATTGTACTTTGATGATGAGAAAAAGATAAAATTCCCCCTTCTACACCATAGGCTTCCTTTTGATCCCTGGTGGGGCTGGCAAATTTGTAAAATCACCTTTGCTCAGTGTGTCCCATGCTGTGGAAAAGTTTCACCTGACTTCCCTTCCATTTATCTCTTTAAAGGAACTTCCAGTTTCCTGAAAATTTATATAGAGAGAAATATTTTCTATTTTCTTTGGTTTGGCATACATTTTAATTGATATTTTAAACTTAAATAAGAAAAAAGATAAATTAAGGAATCCTGATTTTAGACAAAATTGTAAGTGATAGTTGTATATGAAAGTCACAGTGGATATTTTCATACATATGTTTGATCACCTGACTTTCATGCTATCTTTTTTTCTGGTTCCTTGGTAGCCTAAGGCATCAGAGGCTGTGCTTGCCAGCCAACTATAGAGTTATTACCACAGTTAAGGTCACAGTTATTAAGGTATTCCTTGTCAAAAATAGAAAACCTACTATATGAAGTATTTCTGCACATAATTATTTCAGCACCATGTGACTACAAGTATTTGTACTAATTTTTCTTTCCAATAGTAATCTTACTGATCTGTTCTTATCCTCAGAAGTGTACAGATGTAGTTTGTTAGACATTAGGATACACTTTGGTGCTTAAGTAGTTGTATTTATTTCACCTGGCAATCCATAAAGCAGATGAGTAAATTTTGTTATTGTTAGTCTAATTTTTCTTTTGATTTTACAATTTTCTCCAAAATGTAGCAATCACCTAGGTAAGAAATATGAGGAGCCAGCTGAATTAAGACATTAAACTCTGACATGCATACTGTGAATGCTGTTGGCTTTTGCAAAGATGCAGTTAGGGCTGAAACTTTTAAAAGCCCAGATTAAACATAAATGGCAACATAATATTGGCAACTGACCTCTCAATACTGGATTAGTTTGAATTCTAAAGCTTACTTTTAGGTGGCCAAGAATTTTCTCTCGCAAACACCCATTTCAAAAATCATTGTAATGAGTTGCTAGTGAGAAGGAAGAGCTTCCCTTCTTCTTGATTTTTCTGCGTATCAAGATTATTATAATTTTTTAGGGCCTTTTTCAATGATAAACCTTCAAAGACAATATCCACAGCTTCCCATTATGCATGCAAGCCTGTGAGTCCTGACCATCTTATCCCAAGTTGCCTATTTACAGTCTTGATGAAACACTGATTAGCTCTGATTAGCTAATGGTTCTCTGATTAAAATGTCTAATTAGGAAAGTAAGGTATTTTATTCATGCAGTCAAATTAAATTCCTCCCACAGAACCAATGTGAAATAGTTGTACATGCTGTGTAAGTACTTGATTCTGGAAGGTGCACAGCGTTTCCCAAGCAGTGAGAGTTTAGAGTATCTAAGTTCATTTCATTAGGTATTGCAAGTTATGCAAGCTTATACTACTTTAATGAAAAGTATTTCTGCAAATGTTTCCTAGAAAACACTGGTTTATTTTATAAAGCAAAGAATATCTTGTTATTGCAGCCTTAATCATGGTTTTATGTTGTGTACAGATTTAAGCAAGTTGAAAAATAATTAATTGGGTATTAACTGACCAAGTAGATTTACTTCAGAAATTTTTTCCCAAAGCAGAAATTTTGTCATATTTCTCATGTGATTATTCAGTAACATTTAGAAATAATTATTTTTTAATGCTGCGCATACTTTTGGTGATAATAAAGTGTGATGAATGAAAATTCATAATTTTCCATAGTTTTTAGTAGTTTTTTATAATTTTAATTTGACTGCCCAACAGTGATAATGAACAAAGTGGATCGATTATGCAGAGACATAGTTGAAACCAATTATTTAAGTGCAAGATTTAATAAATCAGTGGGACAAATCTGCTCACAAACTGATGTGTCCAACAACTGGGTCAGTGTCTCATATGCATCAACATGGCCAAACTAGGCCAGGCTCTTGAAGTTTTCTTTATGTGATCCTCAGTAGTGATATGGATGGAGTGAAAATTTCACATTCAAGTTCACAACAATTGGATATACCTTTAAAGAAGTTTCAGGAGATACATCCTCATTTCCATAAGGACAATGGGAAATAACGGGGTCTATTGGAGGTGGAAACAAATCAACTACTTTTCTTAAGAAATGCACAGTTAATTCCACTTAAGAAATGGACTGTGCAAATTTAATGAAGGCTTTAAGGATATGGATTTACTATGCAAGTGAGGCAGCCAAATTACCTATCCATGGATTTAGGAGTCCCTTAATACTCATAGAAGTGATAGACCATAATGGCTCTGAGGAGCTATTAAGTCCATCAGGTCAAAGGCAACTTCACGTGACAAATTTTACGCCTAGATTAAAAACTGTCAGATGTTCTTCCAACATCCTAGTTGCTAGAACAGTTGCTTTTGTTCCTAGTCAAACTACAAAGTTCACAAGGTATGCTCTTCCCCCTTTTTTGACATACTCTTCATTGTTTGACTTCCATTTCAATAAAAATATGGTCTCATATGATGACAAGATAATTCATCAAGAATTCTTTAAGCCACTGAAAACTTTGACATTGTGAAAAAGGAAATATAATGGAGAAGGAAAAAGTATAGGGCCATTAGGAGTCAAGTTCCCTGAAAAGAAGTTGGAGCCTAAGGAAAAATAAACCTGATAACCATGGCACAATACATTTCCAATGTCTAAAATTTCTTCTGGAAATGAGGAGAAAGAAATGAAAATTCCTGTTACAACCCCAACCTCACTTTTTTCTATTATGTACCTACTATATATCACTCCTTAGAGACCCATCTAATCCTACTTCATCTATCTTTCTAGTAACCCTTGTGCAGAGTAATGTCACAGAAAGAAATAAAAGGGCAAAGTGGGACACCACTGATAGTGCTGCCCAGGCGTAATTTAGTGGGCCATGACAATATCCTTAAAAGAAATATATGGATACCTCTTGTGGTGAGGGTATAGAGAGAAACAAATCACTTTTGCATGAGCTGTTGGTGTGGGAAGTTTCCAATTCTCCCTCATTACATATGTTATTAGAAAGCTGAGGCAGGATCATAATGATCCTGAGCCTTGTTTTGGGTGTTAGTCAAGTCATTTAACCTTGTCACCTCCCTTTGACCTTCTATCTCAACCCAAGAGTGTTGACAAGATCAAGGAACATAAAACACTTCATATCCTCTTGATGGTGGAATGTTATACAGTCTTAAAAGCAGAATAGCTTTTGCTTTAACTCAGTTCTTTTGTTTCAACTGGATACAATATAATTAGCAACTTGTAGGGTTTTTTTTAAAAAGCCCAAGGTAAATTAAAACTATTCTAAGATTTTGAAACAAGATGTGTATTCAAGTATGGAAATAGCTGCTATTGAAAAATGAGAAGTATCTACCAAGTAGTAAAAAGAAACCAAACAAATGTGGTAAATTGCTAAAGCACTTCTGTGAAAGAAGAGATGCCAGAGAAATGTAAGAAAATGAAAGAAATTAAAGTACCAGATTCTTAGAAAAGAAAATACCAGATTAAGGATGAGAGAAAGAATACTTATATAATAATTATATTACTTAGGAAGAAACCAGGTTGACAGGCAAAGCCTTGCACTGGACTGAGCGTACGAAATGTTAGAGGTATTAATTGTCCCTGTTAAGCATCCATAAGACTCTTCCAAATCACACTGGGAAAAGAGGCTGGAAATAGAGAGTGATGGTGGACTTGTTTCGAGGAGACTCTCATTTTAGTGCTGCAAATCTATCAGGTACTCATGTCAGAAAAAAAAATACTGAATTAGCATTGATTTTAAGCAGCAGTTGGAAGTGCCTGCTCAAACAAAACACTGTGGATGATACTCAAGCTAGCTTTGATGTTCTTGCTGTATCATTTCTCATGGGAGATAAAGTTTCATCTTTGTTCCACAAAGTGACCCTAGCTGCTTCCAAAGCACCACAAAAATGAGGAGGGGGGCAATTATGTTTCCTTATAAGCACTAATTCTTGCTGTCTTGAGGAGACACAGCAAACTCTTACAGTTCTCAC
Organism: Chaetura pelagica; assembly: GCF_000747805.2. Taxonomy (NCBI): domain Eukaryota; kingdom Metazoa; phylum Chordata; class Aves; order Apodiformes; family Apodidae; genus Chaetura; species Chaetura pelagica. Next base: position 821,673 of record NW_009952990.1, on the reverse strand, counting down.
TAGAGTGTTAGAAGTAGATACAATTTTTTTCTCTTAGAAGCTGCTTTTAGAAGACAAGTTGGAATTTTGGTGGGGCTTTTTCATTATTGTTTAATTTTGTTGTTTTTATTTCTTTGGTTTTGGTTTTGTTTTCAATTACATTGATATTCTTCTAGGATTCATCTCATAGACAGTGCTTTGAGGAACTGAAGAAGTAGAACTGAAAATAAAATTAAAACCTTTGGAAAAAACTAAACTTATCTCTTTGGCAAATGGTGGAAGTTATGGTTTCTGCCTTTTATGCCAGAGATGTGTGTTTCCCACAGATTGACATAATTTAGAAACTTCTATGAATGCACCATAACAGCAATAAACAAACAAAAAAACAAATAAATAAATATATTTTAAAATGGGGGTTGCTAATTTTTCACTGTTACCACTTCAAGGTTCTTAAGTTGTTGAATAAAAAAAAAAAAAAAAAAAAAAAAAAAAAAAAGAAAAAATAACCACCATATTTTTAGGTATAATGACTCTGTTTTCTCTATGTTAAAATGTATTTTCTGAAGTATTATATTTTACCTTGAGCTTGTATTGCAGCATGACCAAGACTGCAGGACTGCATTCCCTTGGTTGTAGCTGCTGCTACATGATACAAGGAACAGTCTCATAATGCTTTTTAGCAATATTGTGTCTTGGAAGGCTGATATTCACAGTGTCTCCACTAAAAACTGGTGTTGCAAATAAGTCACCCCCATAGCACCTGCCATAGAAGCAAATATTGAGGATATTTTGCTGTTGAAGTTAGCATGAGAATAAAGACACTTCCTCACCCAAAGACACTTTCTCCTAGATTTTTCAGGAAGGCTCATTCATCTCTGCTATCAGTTTGCCTGTTAAATAAGGAATGGAAAGAAATAATAGGTAGATTTTTCAAAACAATTTTATTTTTACTAGTTTGAGTTTCTATACTTTCTGTCTTTCATAAGCCATGTCTATTTTAGGAATGTGTATCCTTAAGAGAGGAATAAAGACTGTGTAGTACTACTGTAGGTTGATTTTGATAAGCCTTCAATTAAATCAGTGACTGTGTAGAGCAAGAGATCTACCAATATCAGAAATATCTCCTTTTTAATCTTGTCTTCCTTTGTATCCAGCATTATGTTTTGTCCTTTGCTGTCAAATTAACCTACCACTCCTCTTGCAGAAGAATTTTATGATCTGTTGAGCAAAACCAAAAGAGAAAAAATGATTCTTAATGGGTAATAAATCCTCCAGGAAAACATATTTATTAGATGCTCATGTTGCAGAACTGTGTCTGGGAAAGATCCACAAGTGGTACTTTAACTGTATTGTATTGCAAGCCAAGACAACAATCTACGTCACCTTTTTCCACTTTACATTAGAGGCGCAAAGAAGTCAATATTTAAAAGCTAAATACCACAGCAGGCTTCATATCTCTTTTTGTAATCACTTAACCAAACAAGTAATGGCCCATAAGAAAAAAAATCTATCACGATATTTACCACTTCCGCTGGGTACAATTAAATTATATAAGTTCATGAATTTTCTTATTGACTGAGACTACAAAAATAATTATTTTTTTATTTTGTTTTCTTGAGCTAGGACCATGATTATTTCCGCCCCCCCCCACTCCCTTCCACCCTGTTTGAATCTTTGTACAATCACTGTTCTGAAAATTTCAGCTTTGATTTAAAAGAAATAGAGATGGTAAGTCTCCTTGCCTCATTGGAGGTGTCCTTATATTTTCTACCCCTTTGGAATCAAGGTGCGGGTCTCTGTTCCTTTCTGGTGATCACAGAATCTTAGGGAGTTGGAAGGGACCTCAAAAGATCATCTAGTCCAACCCCCCTGCCAGAGCAGGATCACTTAGAGCACATCACACAGGAATGTGTCCAGGTGGGTTTTGAATTACTTCAGTGAAGGAAAATCCACAACACCTTTGGGCAGCCTGTTCCAGTACTCTGTCACTCTCACAGTAAAGAAGTTTTTTTATGTTTATTTGGAATGTCCTATGTTCCAGTTTGCACCAATTGCCCCTTGTCCTATCACTGGACATCACTGAAAAAAAACACCTGGTTCTATTGTCCTGACACTCGCCCTTAACATGTTTGTGAACATTTATGAGGTCACCTCTCAGTCTCCTCCAAGCTAAAGAGACCCAGCTCCCTCAGCCTTTCCTCATAAGGGAGATGTTCCACTCCCTTCATCATCTTTGTGGCTCTGTGCTGGACTCTATCAAGCACTTCCCTGTCATTCTTGAACTGAGGGGCCCAGAACTGGACACAATATTCCAGATGTGGCCTCACCAAGGCAGAATAGAGGGGGAGGAGAACCTCTCTTGACTGACTAACCACACCCTTTCTAATACACCCCAGGATGCCATTGGCCTTCTTGGCTACAAGGGCACATTGCTGGCTCATGGTCCTTCTGTCCACCAGGACCCCCAGGTCTAGCCAACCTTAGAGTGGAAAAAATATTGAATGTTTACTTAGAATAAACTATTTTCAATTTACTATGTGTCTCATAATTTCAGAGCAATAGAGACGCAGTAAGGAGCTGGGATCTATTAGAAAACCGCTATTATAGCTAATTTTAAGTAAGCTCTGGTCCATTGGTGTGTTCTGGTGTAAACTGGTCCCTTTTCTTCTCCCTCTCTGCCCGCCCGAAGCCCATCTCTAGGCCTTGATCTACCTGCCTGCTTTACAAATATGGACACACACTATCCTTTACAAAATGGATTTGTGCTGCAGATGGGACAATTGCCTTTTCTTTTCATGATGGTGAAATATGGACAAAAGGTTGATGTTTAATAATAAAGATAAATGGTATATGAAAACAGCATCCCACCTTTGACATCTTTGAAACAAAATCTTTCTCAAACTGAAAGAAAGCAAGACCCTGGTGCTCACCATTCATTTAGTTAAATTAGCAAATCCAAGGAGCTTGTGTTCAAGGGAAAAAAAAACAACAAGTCCCAGAGTGCGTGTCTTTAGTAAAAATCTAACCAATTTGCTGTTTTCTTTGTTGTGACACAAGTAGGGAGGGAACACTTCTGCTTTGCTGTTCCTGTTGTACAGGACATCGTCAGCCTGCAGGAACTCTGGATTCTGGGTTTGGATTTGCAATTGTCAAATCCTGAGTTCTGTCTCTACACTCCCTCTCTCTCCCCATTTAGTAAAGGTGGAAGATAGGCCCCAATGTCATGCAGTCCATTTGGCAAATACATACTGAGAGAGCTTCTGCTTCTCTGAGTGTGATTTTTGTGTGTATGTGTAATTATGGAAAGAAAAATTTCTTCTTTGGCAGGCAGAGAACATCCAAATAGGGTTTTGTTTTGTTGTGGGTGGGGTTTTTTTGTTTGTTTTTGGGTTTTTTTGCTTTGTTTTTTCTTAACTAGGCAGCATCCTTCTCAGAAAGTGATGTGGACAAGACCAGAACACCATAAAATGTTACAGAATAAAGGATTCTATATAGCATGGTACATTTTCTCAGAAAATAGCAGAAATGCATCTGGACTGTATTGTATTTTGCCAAGTTTGTTCAACTATATCTAAGCAGCAACAGAAAAAAGACAGGAGTATCCTGCCTTGAAAATATATTCAGGAGAAGGCAACCTGAAGTGCCTTCAGACTGCTGTATGTCAAACTGCCACTATGCCCTTGAAGAATTCTTAAACAGTTGGTTATTCCCTGACTTTTCTCTGATGACATATTTGCTGAATTAAAAGTTTTTTGAGAACTGCACAAGACAAATGTGTCTTGTGGTCTGCTTGTTAATAGAAATGTTTTGGTGAAACACTGTAAATTGTTAGCTTCAGATTTGCTGTTAGAGATTATCAAACCATTTATAGGTTAATCCTGGATTCACTCTACAGAAAAGAAGGAAGTAATAACAATGCTGCAGTATTCTTGACTAGCTTTCGAAACTGGAAGGCAGTGAGATCTGAGGCTTTAAACTTGGTTCCACAACTGACACGGCAAGCTAAGTCCATCTATCTTACAGTTTTGGATGTTAAAAGACAGATGAAATACTCTTTCTGGAAATCCACTGGATAGGGATCCATAGCAGAAATAATTTAGTGTATTTATAAATTTATAGAGGCATTCAAATTTCCTATTCCACTGGCCTTCCCACATGAAAACATGTCGCAACGCTCACTCAGGGGTTTTGTCTAACTTCAATATTAGTTTCACGTGTCAGCTGAATTTTGCCTTTGACTTAATTTGAGGCCAATTTTTTACCTGGTTTATTCTTCCCCAAGAACGTCACCATTATTTTTTCTTTCTCTAACCTTGAACCTTCTCCAAAACTTAGTACAATCGATAGGGTTTGTTTTTTTATGCCTGCTCTTAAATGAATTAATTTGAAAGAGAACTGAAGAAAGTATAAAACTGTCACAGCATTACATCAGCTTTATGTATTTATGAAGGGGCAGTAAACTTAGTATGCATGATAGGTTGTATTCAGTGGAGATCTGTATTGTAAATTAATTCAGCTACAGTTTATTAGCACCAAACAGTCACTCCTGGTCTTTACTCTGTCTTTGGGGATAGCAAGCCATGCTCAGTATTAGTGTTCTTGTTCTCCAGCATGAGTTCTTTGCGTGTAATATTATCCCTTCTGGAATTATTTAAATAACTGTGAACTTGGCTAGTATTGTAGAGGTTAAACAAAACTAGAAGTTAGATTTCAGGACAGTGACAGTTGTGTGATATCTGTTTTAACCTGGTGGGTTTTGTATTGATGAAATTTTCCTGGGCAAAACATGCTACATTTCATAAACTTTAACGTTTTAAACACACAAAAAAAAAATCATGACAATCGATAATAGAAAAATATCTAAGAGAGTTAAATATTAAAGCTATTCTGGAAACTAAACATTATGAAGATAATAGATGAAAATTGTATTTGTCTATGTGTACAAAGATAATTTTTCAAGTTTATATAGCCTTGGTAGATGTTCTGCGGGAGTGACAAAACTCACTCGGGCACTCAGTATCATTTTAGGTGTAAGCAAAGAACTTGTGTTTCAGCCTCCCTCTCTGTGCTTCTCCACTAGCTCTCTCACATCTGTAAACCATCTTATTCAAATTACTCCAACATCAAAATATTACGCTTGACCCTGCTTAACTTGACCTGAAATCAAGTAGGGTTACATATCTGTGGTTTTGCCTAGCAGGGGTTCATGCTAATTCTTTGAGTATTTTGAGAGAAGGCACATTTGTAACACCTACATTTCACCTGGAGAATTAAGTCAACTGTGCACATTGAACATTCATCTGAGCTGGAGTAATTTCTGAACCTCTGAAACTCTCAGCAGACACTTGTTCTAAAATGAAAAGGGGCTTCTTTTGTCCATGGGCCTTCTCAGCAAGGACTGCTGGATAGAATCCATTAAAAATTGAGGGTTTAATGGATTTCTATTTTAATGTGATTATTTATGTACATCTATTCTTTTTTCTATGCCCAGACTAACTATCTGCAGCAAAAGATTTCACGATCATTCAAGCAATAAAACATAGTGCTACTTCTTACTTCAAGACAACTTTGTGCTCAAAGGGTCCAGATTTCACAAAAATTGTGCAGGAGCAACAAGAGAAAGAGAGTATTTTTTTCCTGTATCTAATATTTCACATTATAAATGAAATTATTCTATAACTAATTTTGCTAAAAGAGTGTATTTTTTTCCTGTATCTAATATTTCACATTATAAATGAAATTATTCTATAACTAATTTTGCTAAAGAATAGTTACATTTGTGTCCAACAAAATCCCTATAATATGTTGTGGTTCTCGACTTACTGCTATGGAGTAAATTTGCATTTATACATTAAAAATCCCATCATTTCATCTTTTCATAATCAAGGCCACAGATGTGTCTTTGCTAGTCTGTATTAGAATGCTTTTCATAGACACAGGTGACTCTATATATAGTTCTCTTCTATCTGTTTAAGACCTTATTAGTTTTAAAATAATCTTAAACATGGCCTTCTGCAATTACTTTTATAATTCACTTTTCCAATTAACATAAAGACCCTGAAGTATGTATTTTGCTTGTTCATATACTTAATGGTTTAATAATGATAATTAATCACTTCACAATAAGATTTGCCTGTGTATTTAGAAATTACATCTGTTGAAAATATTCTAAGGGATTTAAATCTTTGTTCAGTTCACTAACCTCAGCCGAAGGTCAAGAGGAAAATGCAGTTATATGCTTCCACACATGGTGCTACTCACTGCGAGACTTGCAAAGATCTTAGTCCTGGCTGACACCATCTCACTGCATCTAAAATTAATTTAAACTCAGTCAATCCTCTAGTTCAGAATATGTATCTGTATCTAATCCATTATCTTCCTTTCATGCATGTACATGCATGTAGTTTCTGTGAGCATGAGGGAGTGAAACAGATGGCTTTAACAGCAAGATTTTCCACTGACTTCTAGTTAAGGCAATATTTTTACAGGAAAATAATCCCTCACATGATTTATTAGGTATTTCTTGAACAGGAAACCTAGTAAGTATCCAAGTCATCTTCATTCCTCCCAAAATATGTGTTATGTCATCCAAATATAACACTTTTCTGAGGAAATAACCTTTTTTTTTTTTTTTTTGTAGTTGTTGCATTAATAAGAGTGTTGCTTTTACTTTTTAAGTACTTCACTGGGAGCTCACCATGGGCATGTAAAACAGAAGTAGGTTTGTGTATTATCACCTAACTTGCATAGAACAGTGATTTAGTCTAACCAAAAAGAATTTGCCTACAGCAGGCAGTTTCATAGGAGAGGTGTTCATTGAGGATGATCCCACTCTAATGTCAGTTTTTCTTCTTCCACATGTAGTTGCTCAGAAGTGAAGAAATGACTGAGCACACATGATTTATAATCCTGGTTATATTAAGGAGCACAGTGTATTCACTGCTAACTCCTTCTAACGGCTTTATAAAGCTGCAATTCTGGCATGTGCTTTCAGTGATTTAAGAAAACAAGTCCCAGTATTCTCATCTTTGCTTTTACATGTGGTGGAGGAAGCCAATGCCATTAAGAGCCAACCATACATGTTAAAAAAGAAGCATCAGCCCTGTGGAAAGTCCTTTCCCAGTAGACTGAAGAGGCCTGGCACATACAGTTGATGGAGGCAGGTCTGGAGATTAGTGCAAGTGTTACTCTGAAGAATCACTCCTTCTGTCATGTTTCAATAATCTCCCAAAGGAAATGCAGTCAAATGTTTAACCACAGTTAATCCCTTCCCGAATTACCATTGTGCAGCTGAAGCTGTAGCAGACATTCAGTAACACCAGAGCAGTTCCCTTACTTCACTCCACAGTGAAGAAGGCTTGACATATGGTATATGGAAACCTCAGCAGATCTAAAACTTCTGTATACTTTCAAGGTGCTATTATCTGTGATGTGAAAATGTCATTTTCCTTTCCAACAGCAGCAGGAAGAATCACAACTTAATTTGTGTGTGTGTGATAAAGCATTTTAATAGTAAAGGCTAATAGAAAACACTATTTAAAGGGCAAAGTTCCACCAGGGTAACTCATCTGGAGTATTACAAGTCATACTGGTAATATCACTGTTGACAATAATATGCATAGAAGAGTTGAACACCTAAATATTGGGCTACTTCGTTAGACTGAAAGGACATTGATGTGGAATTTTTGTAGGGACCTGTGAACTCTAGCATTTGTTTTGTTTTTCTTTCTTATCTCATGTGAATTGAAATAAGAACCTGGAATAAGCACTGTTTAATTTTAATGACTTAGTTAAACAAATGCATTTTATCTTTTCATGAGGCTTATGGATTTTTTTCTCCATTATTGAGCTGTACAATACAAATATTGGTTTTGCAGATAAGGGATTCAATTAGCATTTCAAAGGGGTCAAATTCACTCCCTCTCATAGCAAGTTCTTATTAGCTTATTTGGGATGATTTGGAGCCCTGATGAAATTAGATAGCCTAACAAATTTAGGGGACATACATAAGGAAAGAGAGGGTAATGTTTTATTTTTATATAATACAAAAACCTTCTTAAAAATCATTCCAGAAGCTTTGGAAAATTTGGAGAAGAGAGTATTCGTATCAGCAGTAGTCTCTGCCCAGTGGAGGTAAGCAAATGCATTGATATCTAGAATTTTGAGATTTTAGGACAAGTTTAAAAACTAGAAAAGTATATGTATATGCTTTAACTTTTATGCTTCTAATTAAAATTAGTTTCATTTGCAATGCATTTATTTTTTTCAGGAGAGTTGAGTTTGCAAAAATGGATCTTGTTCTGTTTCAAAGATGGCATATTCAAAGATGTCTGCCAGACAATCTTTGAGTCTTGTTTGACTGTGATTATTCCTGACCATATTTTGAAAGTAGCAAAAAGTCTTGGGAGAAATGGTATTACAAGAGTTTGCATTGAAGAACTGCCATGCTTTCCAGAGGCTTGACATGCCCTGTGCAAAGGAGCAGCTGCTGTATAGCCCAACTCTGCCAATGTGGGAGCACCAAGAGAGTGAACTGATCAAGAGGCCAGTAAAGCAGGGCGCTGCTGTAGTTGTCTGCCCTGGGATAGAGATGCTGATGCAGTTGAATCTCAGTTGAGTCACAGGCATCGCACATCTTCCACTGTGCTCATCTGCCCTCAAATCCTCAGCTGGGAATACAGGCCCAGAGCACAGAGAAGCTGGCCCTCCTCACTCTGTAGCAAAACACAGGCTTGAAGCTGCCAACACTAGGACTTCTACATGTCGGAGTAGAATGAGCTTCCAGTTTTATCCACTCTATCAGAAAAATAAAGGGGATCCAAAATTGCCTGTTTAAAGTTGGCAAAGCTGCACTCTAAAAAGTGAATCCTTCCTCACAGAAAAGGCAAATCCAGCTTTTTTATTATTATTTATTAAGATCTTCTGCTTGTTTGTTTTTAAAGCTGCTTTTTATAACAAGAAGGATAGGGAGGGAAGGAGAGGGGAGCTATTTCTACAGAAGCATCTGAAAAACTGAATAAATAACATGAGTGTTAGTCCTATTCAGAGTAGCACACAGTAATAGAAGCAGTAAGAGAAGCGGCCAGAGAGCAAGCTCAGGCACTTGTGACAACTTATGCCTGTTCAGGTGGAGATTAGAAACTATAGCAGCACAGGCAGTTCTCCCAGTGCTTTCCCAGTTTATCTTCTAGTTTTTTAAATTCATATTTTTCATATAGTTAATAGATGTCTGACTTCTTCCCCACCCACTGCTGATAATGTAAATCAATATTTTGTGAAAAATCTCACACAACTCTGGTGTCCATGTCTAAAACATCACTTAATCACCTCTCGGTATTATCTGCTAAATGAGAACCACCTCCTAAGGAAAAAAACATTTAAAAAAATGTATAGTGGGAGTTTTTACTATATTTAATGATTTTCAGGGATTGTGACTTAGCTGAAAATTAGTGCAAAATATGCAAGACTGTTAGCAGGCACAAAGATTTATGTAACCATTACTTACCTTAGTCTGTGTGAGATTTGGCTTCATTTGGTTGTTGCTGTAGAGGTGACCTACTTTCTTAGGCTTGCATTTGGTTAGTAACAGCCTGGTAACCCTGTTAAAATGCAAAATATTGCAGCCTGTCTTTGATGCTGACTTCAGATTAAATTCAACTTATGTGTAGGAAGATGCAACTCTTACAGACTACAAAGCAAATGTAGTCCTACTGGTTCTTGACTGCTCTATAATAGGAGTTAATGTCCCAAGTTTGCTTCAGAAGTTCTGCCTTGAAGATAGCAGATGTGTTGCTAAAGCCATCTGGCTCTTTTTTGAATATAATTTGTATGCCTATAAATAATCACTATGCATATGGGCTGCATTTCAACCGTGTGTTCCTCAAACTAAGTAAGTTAAGATAATTTATTTCTTCTACTCTTACAAAAAGCTTGTGCCATACATTCCTGGCCTCTTTTTAATATTCTTGTGAACTATCAGAGTGAAAAAGCAACTTATGTGTGCTAAGAAGCCACAAAAGTTGATTAGACAAGGAAAACTAAAATACCCCTTTAGGCTTAAACAATCATTGACTTTTTTGTCAGTATTTTCCAGAATTTGAAGTAGAAATTTAGAGTCCCAGAGCTGATTCCAATCTCAAGTCTGCACATGTGTGACATTAAGAAGAAAAGTGTTAGAGAAGGGATGCAAACAACCTCAGTCGGAGAGATTATTCTTCTGAAATTACTTCTGCATAGTGTGCAAAAACCCAATGTGTGAACTCTTGCTCACCTTTCCATTTGGGATTCTCTTACTGATCAGCTGCATAGTTATGACTCAGATGCATAGATAATTTCCTAAGCCAGCACTAAATTTGGGTTTACTCTGAATTCAAAAAATCTCAAAAACTTATTAAAAAATATTTTAATCAATCCCCATTACTTGTGCTCTCCTTTATATAATTTGTTCATATATAGGATTGCCTCTCTGAGTATCATGAATAAAGAAATAAAAATGAATGTCATTGCATCTCAAGTGAAAGGAAACTGTTTTTGCACTTGAAAGCGTCAGCAAAATAAAGAATTCACACAATGTTTTTAGAAGGCAGTTTAAAAATGCCTGTTATTTATTGGAAAATAGCAAAAGGCATTCTGGCAAGACTACTTCTGAATGCACAAATTACTTGTGTACTGCTTAGCTCCCTATAATAAACAACTAATTCTGTTAAGAATATTTTTTTTTCCTCCTTTTAGGATGGTGAAAGATAGACCTGGCAGTGCAGCCATGCTTAGGTTGTCCCTGAGGAAGGGACAGGAGATTCTTGTTACTATAAAACAGAAATGTCTTTAGTTCTGTTGTGGGGCTCCAACTGAGCATCAATGTATTTGCATCCTTAGGTGAAATAGATGAGCAATGTTTTCATATAAAAATGTATTTGCAAAGTAGAAGCAACCATTATATCTATACATTTTGTGGAAATGTTAAGTACGATGCTTAGTATTTTAGAGGTTATTTAAATGCTTGGCTCAAGAACTTCAACTATATAGTTATTTCATTTTGCTTTGATACTGTAACTAAGAACATCTTGCAAGTAAGCTCAGATTTAGAAAGTCAAAAGAGAAGGTGTTTTTTGTTTTTTTTTTAATATAAATGTAAATATGTAAATATACACTGAAAGCTCATACATGTAATGGAAAATAATGTAGTATTCCATGTTATGTTTCACTTTCCTTATAACAAACTGATTTTGATCATTTAAGGCTGATTAAAAGCTTTCAGATCAAATGCTTAAAAACTGACACATGTTGATTCAATGGAAGTGAAACACTTCTGTGTGTGTGCATGTATAAATTTGATTTTCTGTGTAAGGTTTTTGAAAGGAAAAGATTTTAAAATGTATGGTGGCACTCTTCTGATCATGAACTTCATTTTCCCGCCATGGCCATTGGACTTCTGGTCACTCTAGAGTGCTTCTGCTGGCCAAGAAACACTTTTTGGAATGTCTCTATGGTAGTGGGATATTGATCACCTAAAGGCTCACACATGGTGCTTTTTTTAGACCTGCAATTCTGCAAGTAATTGGTTGGGATAACAGCCCTACTGATGTGGCATTAGGGCATGAGAGAGTCTTACACCTTCCTAAGGTAGCAGGTTTTCTTGTTCCTTGTAGGCTGAAAACTACGAGATGTTAAATAAGATTTTCATCAATTTTTACTAGTGAAAAGTATTTAAAAGTTCTTTTCAGTAACTGGCATGAATATGCATCAGTTGTCATGCAAGATATCTAAAATAAGGTCTTTTGGGTTGGAGGTGAAGAGAAATAATCAAAAACCTCCAGAATTTCATGAGCAAACATTAGTGTTTTCCTGTTAGAAAAGTGTTATTATTTGGAGATTTACTTAGTCTCAAAAGTCTGATATGCAGTGTGTCTTTAGCTTTGATCCAAAACAATGTTTTCTATAGCTATGCTGTCTTTAGAGCATGAGGTTCAGAAGTCACCTTGAAAAATCAAGTTTAATATAATTTGCAAATCTGGAATTCTGTCACTAGCCTTAACTTATGCTCAAGAGGCATTCAAAATATTTGGGTTTTTTGAATTTCAGAAATTCTACTTGAGTAGAATTAAATTTCTAACAACTTATGGAGAATGTAATTTACAAGTTTGCTGTAAAGCTTTGCTAGTTTCTGATTTTATATATAGATGGACATGGAAGCCATAGAAAACTGTCCTAGCATCATCTACAGTTTGGATGTGGCTCTCAAGGGTTGAGATGGGAGGTTGATCTGCTGCTCTGCACAATTGTGACCACTCAAAGAGCAGAGACAGGGATCTCTATTGAGACCGTGCATGACAGAAGTGCAAGTTACTGCTGCTTCCGGGGCTTGGAGTGTCTCAGTAAAATGGTCTTTCCTTTTGGCCTCTGTGAAGCTTTCTTCATCCCACATTATGTACTTATAAACAAGCAGTTCTGGAACAATGCATATACAGATTTATACAGATTATTTGAAAAACCTACAATCTTCAAGAATTTTAACCTGTGATTGAAATACCAGATACTGCAATTAAAGGTCTGAAGGGATTCTAAGGTTTTAACCTGTAGCTTTGGATGTTGAATCCTGATAGAGGGACAGTATTAAGTGTCACATATTCGCTCACAACATCCATCTATTTTCCTTCATGGCTTGTATTCTGTCCTTCTTACAAAGACTGATGCCTGCATCCAGGAAGCCATATGAAGGATAGGGCCTACAATTAAACTGAAATGGCTAGGCTGCTCAAAAAGGTAAAGGCAGAGGAGAGATAGGGTGTGAATGTACTTCCAGTAACCCGTATCACATGTTGATCAGTCAGTTTAAAAACAAAGAAACAAAAGTCATAAATGCATGGTAAAACTTGGTAGAAATACCTTTATCCTTAACATAAATTGCATGTCAACAAATCTACAAAAGTAGAATCCTTCCGATCAAAGTTATATACAGGAGCTTTTGAAACTTTTTCCTGTAGTCATTGTCACTTACACATACATATATAGAAATGTATATATATAGTTCTGGGTTACTAGAAAAAAGAAAATCAGACCTAAGTGAAGTTATATAAAGAAATTAAGCAGAAATACTCTGTGATGCTAAAAGCAAAGCTTGTAAAGAGGAATGAATCCATTATGCTGTTAATGGTATAGCTGATCATATTGTGTATACATTTTTGTTAAGATAAAAGAGGATAACGTGAAAGAGCTTGGTGTGTGGTGAGGGGTTATTGTTTGTTTTCTGTTTGAATTGTTTGTTTCTGAGGTCGGGGAGAGGGCAGGTATGATATTCTGGAGGTTTTTGGGAAAGTGTTAGAGTACTTTTACAATACTATTCAAACAAAAGTCAACTACGCACTTTTTCTTGATACCCTAACTTGTGAAGCCTGACCTCTGTTTGAGCGCACCACAGCCTGCCTTTGCACAACGAGTGGAGGCAGGGTGGTGATATATCTATGAAACAGCACTTTCCAGATATTCAGTGAGATTGAAAATAGCTGCTTCCTTGATACTAAATTCATGATCAAAGCTAGAATTCTCATCTCCTTCTACTTTCTTCTCATGACTATAAACTGCCTGAAAATGTTTGTTTGATTAGACATTGTGGTTTCAATTACTAAACATCTGTATAACACTTGTGTCTAACATCCTTTGAAACTTTCTTGCCTCCCTCTCAAATTCTTTGTTTTACTTGCATTGCCTTGATTTGTTGTGTTGTTGGTTCCTGTCTGGAGAAAATAGAAGTAAGATTTTTGAAAACCATCAAATGGTGGCTAGGAGTGTGACCATATTTTTAGCTATATCTCTCAACCTCCTTCTCTGTCGCTCAGAATGTAACCATGGTGAAATCAGACTATCAATATAGTACAGTATGATACTGTAAAACATCACTGAGACAATAGCTAGTGATGGTAACAGAGATAATTAACATAAATCCCAGAAAACAAGGAGTGACTCTAACAAGAACATATTTCATGTAGCTGCAGTTTTACTTTTCTCTAGCTAGGAGTGCTTTCTCCTAGTTTTCTTAGACCTCTCCAGATTGTGATCACTGAGCTACTGCTCCAGTGAAAATACAATGCTAGCTGGGTGCATGATGGAAATGTTCTTCAGGATGCTTATGTTGGATGTCAATACTGTTTAGCTGCCTCTTCCTTCCTTCTGCTTCTGTCCTCTCTATAGCTGCACATTTCCACACTTCCTCTTAGGAGATTGAATGCCAATGTGCAGAGCTGTGCTTGCTTTCTTTTTTTCAAATCAATTCACACCATAATTGTGGAGATCCATAGTATAGTACAAAAAAAAAAACCCTAAATAAATTACAGAACATATAGAATACTTGCATCTTATGCTAATTCGTATTACCTATGGTTCAAAAAAGCTGTTGCTTAAAACATAGCCCCAAGCTGCAGAAATCCAGACTTTGCACTTTTACTGTGACACGTGGCAGACTGACCATCTGAGTCTTGCTTTGGAGTAAGTTATCAATAAATTTCCTTAAAGAACTCACAATATTAATCCATATAAAAACAGCATTTCTAAGTTCAATTCAGAAGTAACGTAACTTAAACTATGCCCTTCCTCTGGTTTTCTGTGCTGTGTTACCATCTAAAATACCTCAGTAGACTAATTAGCTAGGAAATATGCAGGAAATTTAATAGAACCTTGTGACCTTGACAAGGACTTAACAACACAGAAAGTCTATAAGTTGGTGTTTGTTGCGACTTGCAGCAGCTACTGCCAGGTAAGTGGCAGAAAAATATTGCATCACCTTGAACCTTGCAGGTTGCTGCATTAATCTCTGGGGCTGTGCCTGCCCAGGCGCTTCACCTCTCGCCTGTGAGATGTGATTCCTGTGGTGGGAGAAGTGGTGCTGTTGTTTCAGAGCATATAAATTCACAGATGCCATTAGGACTGTGGCCAGTTCATGGTTTACCTCCTAAGGTTTTACATCACTGAAATGGCCATGCCATAACCTCTGTTTCATTCTCCAGTTGCAAGAACTCTGTTACTTTCTTCTTTTTATCACTTTTTCTCTTGGTTTTGATTCAGCCCTTTTATTCCTGTGACTTCCTGGTTCAGTGAACACTTAAATGGTTGTTTTCCTTGTAGAAGGAGGCCGCACACAGCTCTTCTCATGGGCCACAAGCTTATTTTTGCAAACTATAAGACACTATCTTTTGCTTGCTTAAGTTGCATAAAAAAGTCGAGAATCAGAAAGTTAGGGTAAAGGAATTAAAATTATGTGCCATCATAGTGCACTGAGTTCAGCAACTGATCTTTTTGTCCTCACAATTTGAGGAGCTTAGTAACACATTTTTATTAATCATAAGAGATCTATAAGCCAGCTTGTGAAGAGACATTAGCACAAAGACCATATGGATGATTGTGAAATATCTTGTTGAATTTTTAGGAGTGTGAATTTGTCTAGAGTTATGTCTTCCTGAATATAAAAATAATTCCTCTTCTGTTCACTGTGAAGTCTTAGTTTCTAACAACACAAAGCTTTGCAAACTTTGTTTCTAGATTTTTAATTCTCTCAAGATCAACTTTAATTATCGCTTATAGATATTTCTGTAAAGGACCTGAACATCCATAGTAATCTAAGTGCTGAATGTTTTATTTGTGGGTGGAAAAAAGGTAATAAATTAATCAGAATATAAGGTCTTTGCAACAGAGCAGGTATCTTTCTGAAGTAATTTTATCTGCAGTCCAACCATCTACCTTTCAGACTTTCTTTACAGGCACACAAATTTCACTTTTATGTACACATGCCCTTTTCACTATGTACCACTTTCAGCTGTTGATGAATTATTGATTTCTCCTGTCACAATTCTCTTGAGTTATTGTACTCGTGCTGAAAAAGGAACAAGGTTCATTTTTTATTTTATTTTTTTTTTTCTAATGCATTCCATTCTCTTTAGATTTTCTTATTTTTCTGTCAGGTTATATGTAAAAGGTGTTGAAACTACCACAAGGATAGCACATCAACCTGCACGCAAATGTGATAGTTCTTTGGAAATATGAAATAACTTTATGAAGATAGCAACAGAGTTTGGGAGTAATTGTTTCTCTCACAAGTCAGTTCTTCTTGTCACTAGGGGAGGGTAAGAATTAAATGTGTGCTAAGAAGATAATTTTCCTGGTTTTACTATGAGTTTTCAGTCAACCTTTTGAAGAACAATCACATTTTATAAACCTGCTGTAAGCTAATTGGGTGCATTTACCCTTCTTTTACAGATAGCATATCTGTAATTGAAGCAGAGAGAGTTTAAGAAAATAAACCAAGAATTAAACAAAACAAAACAAAGCAAAAAGCTAGTGCTTTAAATTTGCATTATTAAATATTGGTGGTTTGATTTACATTTCCAAGACCAAGGATTTTAGTTTAAGTAAATTTCCTTTTGCTTTTGTGGATTTATTCATCATATACAGTCATTGCCTGCTCTTGGACCAGTGCTTCTGCTCAGGAGCTCCAGACAAGGACTGAGGCAGCAGTGGCCGTGTCACTGCCAGCCACGTACCAGCACTGGGAGCACTAGGCCATCTGTGCTGCCTGCTCCTTCTGTCATCCCAGGTTTGAAGGAGGCCAGTAGTAGACTGATCAGGGAAATAGGGAAGGTCTTCCCAGTATGCAGGGGTAAGATGCATTTGTTCTTTTTTTTTTTCTTTTTATCTGTTGGAATCAGGCATAACACCTAGAGCATATAATTTAATTTAAACTCGCATTTGCAGTATCAGTATTATAGGTTGGACATTTGGTATCCAAGCACTAAATGTTTTAAGTGTTTACAACTTGCCTCAAATATTCTGCATCCTGGAGTTCCGTGGACTGTTTGCAGGCTGGGGTGAAACACAAAAAAATTACATCAGTTTGTCACTTTAAATGGAGTTGAATGTTCACTAATTCCTTTGACTGTGGAGTTTTGGTGAAAGTGATATTTTTTTTAAGAATTCCATGAACTGCTCTATGTTAATTTATATCAAAACTGGACAAAGTTTCCTAAAAGGAGTAATATAATGCAAACAACTGTAATGTGTGCTGATAAGTGCACTGAACAATGCTTACATTAGAAAACAAAGGAATGCACTGATTATTATACATGAATGAACTTTCAGCCCAGAAACCTTTTTTTTGGCAAAATTTTTAAGATCTTGTTTCCAGGTAATAGTATATGCAATGTAATATTTGCAAGTAGAATATTATTTTCCTCTGTGCTGAACTCCATAAACATCTTACCAGAGAAGTAAATTGTTTTACAATGAAATGAAGGATGTGCAGGACACTTTTAATCCAAGTCTATTGTTGTTTATGCAATCTGAAAATCAAACATTTCTTGGCATAGTAGGGGTAAAAATCCCTATTATGAGTAGATAACATATGTTTGTGTTAGTAAGTATGTACCCTTGCTTATTATCTTCAAAAGAATTTGGTTTGCTGATTAGAAACAATAGAAAAAAAGATGTGGCAAGCTTCTTTCCCTCTTAGCTGAATCAAACTCAAATTTATCATGATATAGAAAGCATTTCCATTTTTTCTTCTTAGACCACTTCTATCACTATAATGCACAGGCTAATTTGAAATAATATTTAGGTTTTTATATTTTAGGTCACATAGAAAATAGGACCTTAAGAAAAAAGAGGTTGCTAGTGCTTCCTTTGTCCCAAAACAGTAATGACTTTTAAACCTATTCTTGAAAACTTATGTGGGAAATTTTATTCCAGTACTTACATGTTTTTTCAACTAGACAGGTTTTCCTACCTTAAGTGTTTTTCCTACCTTAAATTTATCACACTTCAATTAAACTCTGTTGCTTCTTATATTGTCTGCTATAAATCTTATAAGCAGCATAAACATCCTTTTCAGTGTTAAGCCTCTTATTCAAAAAGCTTATTTAACCCCTTGTAGCCTGATATGAATTTAAAGTTGTTCTCCAATAAATTTTCTGGTCTTCTGCAAAACACCTAATAGTTCCAGGTTGGGGTGGAGTCTGATGAAGTCCAGCTTGTTACTATTTCTTTCTAATTTAAAGTGAAATCTTGAGAATTACACACTTGAGTAGATCTACACCAGAAAGCTGGCCTAGTTCCCATTTTCTGTAGACCTGTTAAGTTGTGCAAACATGTCATAGTGGTTTCATCTAGACCAAGTTCTGTATCTTGTTCAGAGAAAGGGGCAAGTAAGATACTGCTTTACTAAACTCAAGGCATGTGGTGTTTGCTGATTCTTCCCCAAGGAAAGCATATCATGTGTTGTAAAAGGAAAACGGATTGTCTTCAATGAAAGTCATTCTTGACAAATATCTGTTGGCTGTTGCTCACTTAATTTCTTAATTTGCAGATCATGTTTTTACTACTGCAGGCAATTTCTTTCTAAAGGTATATGACAAGACATAAAAACCATTTTATGTTATTGTTCAAAGATGGTTTCACATCCAGCCACAGGAACAACTTATACAATATAATCGCATTCCCGAAGTTTTATGCAAACTGAATATGCGGTTTGAAAAGGATTGTTAGCACAGACGTTGAGCCCTTTTCAGTTGATGATCCAGATGTTGTGTGTTTGGACTTTCAAGTTCCATCCTAGGTATGCTGGGTTCAGGCAGGGGGTGTTTATATTGGCCTTCTTCTGGAATCGTTTTAAACAAAGGCTATGTTTAATTTACACCCACCAGGAATCTGTCCCTCTTTAGTTGTTGACTTTTTTTTCTCCTCTGTGAAAGGCTTTCTAGAACCCTCGTTTCTGGGATGAATTGGTCAGGTTCTCTGGCCTACTTTTTATAGCAGCTGATTTATTTGTCTCTGCTGGTGGTTTCTGGGAGTGTCACCTGAATTTGATATGTTGCAAGCTATGAAAAGGGATGAATGAAAAACACAAACCCACAGCTCCTATGGGTGACAGTCCTCTTTTTTTTGTGATTTTTTTGGGAGGGAATGTTTTTTTAATTAAATAAGTTTTAAATAAAAGGGCATGGCTTATTTTGAGTAAGATTATTTGCTAAGAATGTAACATTCTTGTAACTTATTTTCATAAATATTTCTTATTCAGTCCTAAGCAGAAGGGTAGGAAGTACCTCAGACCTCCATCTTTGTTTGGACAATAGCTTGTTTATCTATCCTTCCTTCTCATAAGTTTGAAAATTATTGATGCTGTAGAGCATGTAAGCTGCAAAAAGTATTTCTTTTCAAATCAGGGCTTTTTGGAATGTTTAATTTGGATAGTATGATTTATTGCAATAGCATCTTTTGTGAAGAATTTATTTGTAAAGTTTAAGATGATATTCATAAGCAGTTGGGCCTCAGCCATAAAGATGTGGATTGTATCTAAATCAATTGCATTGGAGCAATAGTGGGACAGTACAGCTGGGAAATTAAGCATGAGCAATAAGGATGACACCCCAGCTCTTTCATTAAGACATGCAACTGAAGCAGTCTTTCACTTGCCTCCAAGAGGTGTTCTCTTGCCTCCCTCAGTGTTCTAGTGATGATGTATTTGAAATTATACAAAAAACCTTTTCAACTTTAAGTGTCGGTTTTTGCTCTGGCCAAAGAAATAATTTATTTGTGTTGGTATAACAGAGCAACAGGGAAACTCGGCAGCAATCTTTTTCCAAGCAAATGGTCAACCTCTTCAATCTAGTATCACCAAACCTAAACTACTGCCTCCTCGACTTTGCCTGAAAATGTCAGTTGTTTTGTAACATAAGGTCAAAAACTAGCATGACAAAAAATAGCAGTCCTAAGGGTCAACAAGGACTCCAGGTGTAGCAGAGCTTGAAACTGGACATGAAAGTTGATGTGAACTTTTACCAGGCTCTAGTTACAGATAAGGAAATTACCAGAATCAAGTGGAGAGTCTTATGTGTTGAAACTGGAAGTAAATTTGTGTGTGAAACTGCATGCTTTCAGACAAGATACAAATGAGCTAGAGACTTATTGATGAACTTCATAAATACGTCTAAAGCCACTTGTCCAAGGGAAGAGAATGAAAGCAGTTAGCACCAAAAAAATTAACATCTTCCTTTTCATTCTTCCTAGTTTTCTTTTACCATTCCAAATCCCACTGTCTTTAATGTGCTACAGTGGAAAACAGTGGGAGATTCTGACCCAAAATCATCATAAATGTTGATCTGGTTATGCTTTGTCAAATCAGAATAACTTTTATGACATCCAGTTATCACTTGGACTTATATCACTTATGCTATTATCACTTGGACTCCTCTCTTGCTAACACTCCTCTGTGAATAATAGATGTACGTACAGTAGGGTATTTCTCAATTGAATTGTTCTAAGGCAATGCCATTTTGTCTGATTTTGCTTCTTAACTCCTCTGACTTTAACCCTAAGTAGTCATCTTTCATCCAATCTCTTGTACCCTGAAATGTCAACTCCGGAGTTGAGTTTTGGGGAAACAGCTCCAAAACTAACAAGAAGGACACAACAAGCAGTCAGACATAAAACATGAAGGAAATTATTATATGTGCTCTTCCTCTACATCCCTTTTCTCCAAAGGCTTCTCTGCACACATGCGTTTGATGTCCTTGCAGTAGCAGCGTTAGAAGTTGTGACAATCACGGGGTCTTACAGTGACAATTTTGCAAACATCATTGTAGTATGTGATTGATTATAAGTGGTGCTGTAGTCTTTATTTTGATTACTACATGGATATTTGACCTGAAACACACTGAATATAATCTGAAGCTGATATGATTGGGATTTTTCTTTCCCTCACTGTAGGCTAGACAGGTATACACTTAGAAATTTTTATTTATTATCCCTCTCAAGAACTCTTGTACCCCACACTTGGCTGCAATTACCAAGTAGAAAATGTTGGCCTTTCTTTAAAGGAGAAACTGCTGAGTGTTGTGTAGGAGTAGCTTTGATATACTTTTTTGGTTGGTTGATTGGTTTTTGTTTGGGGTTTTTTTTGGTTTGTTACAGGAGAAAAAAAATGCGCAAGGATTCACATCCTCTCCCTGTTTTTTCATGTAGTCATTTGTGCTCAAGAATATTTGCAAAGACCAGTAGAGAGGCTTAAAAGCAAGTCTTCAAAGTTTTTCAAGTTCTTATGAGTCCACCAATACTTAAAAGACGTGTTTCAGTCCACTCCTTATGAGGTAGCATTTTGTACTGGCACAAAACATAAGCATTTTATCAGTATGTAATTTTTTTTTTGTAATCAAGGAGACCAAAAAGAGAGCAATTTTTCTTCTTATTTCTAAATTAATGTCTACCCAGAAGAATGTTAAGCCTGATTTAAAACTGAAAAGTTTACTTATAGTTTAGTTTTTAGTATGGAAGTACTGTGGGGAAGGTTTCTGTTCCTCCTTAGATGTGGTCATATTCACTTGTCCCGTACATCTTCATGCAATTTTTTTTTTAGTCTATTTATCCAATTATCATATAAATGATTATCATATTATCTGATGATCATATAAATGATTATCATATAAATTTCATTTTGAAAACTTAAATATTTTACTATAAAATAGCTGAGATTCTTTGGCTAAGAATTTCAAAGAGCCAGGGTTTTTTGCTATATATTATCATAACATCATTCCTCTTCTTTCTCCTTTCTCCAGCTGTACAAATATTCAGGCTTTGTTCAGTTAATCAGAGGGAAACCTTTTCCTTCCCTTCCTCCCCTTATAATTATTATTTTTGTCTCTGTTTCAGTTCAAATCTCATTACAATTGTACACAGGAGCAGTGGGCGCTGTGGCAGGTGCCACTTTCAAGCCTGGGAAGCAAACATGCCTAGTGAAAGGGCTTGGATGCCTCCTCTAAAGGTGTTTGTGGATCGATTCTAACAATTTCATATCTTTCCAATCCCTGTGCTACCCAGTGTTTCTCTTAGTTTGACTTAGTTGCAAAACATCCCTTCCTCAAGAGATACTGGCCCATGCAGAGGTCAAAGGCAGCCTTTATGAGAGGAATGTTTCAGACCTGCCGCATCTGTTTGATTTTTAGCAGACTTCAAATGTAACATCTCTGGAACAACTCTCAGTTTCTGGCAAGTGCCCTAACACTAGAGCTTTCTCAGAAAATGAGAACAATAGAATTTGCCAGTTTGCTTGCCAAGCTAAATTAGAATTGTTGATTTTTTTTTTTTTCCTTCCACTGTGATATATGGAATCTAAGTCTCTTTTGACAAGTGAGGTACATCTTTTAAGGGTCTAGAAAAACTGTCAAAGGCTTCAATCCACCATTGCCAGTGACTTGTTTGAAAACAAGATTTCTTAGATATTTCTATATAGTTCTTATCACTGCGTAATCAAAGCTTGTCAAAGTGAAAAGCACCCTGGCCCCACCACACGTCTCAATCAGTTTTATTTTATTCATTGCTTTCTGCTGCTGGTTCAGGATGATGGCAGCTGAAGCTGCAAGAAGCTTTGGACCCATCTGCAGCCAGTTGTTTTTTTCCCTTTGAAGGCCTACACAGGTTCAATTAGCTCGTCCCTGTTCACAGCAACTGCTCAACTCATAATTGTTTATGCATCTCATCTCTTCTTGGGGGTTGGGAATGACTATCCCTATCTGGTAAATGGGAAATTGAGGTTGTGATAGTGTTCTGTACAAGGTAGCAAGGAAAATGGGCAAGTTAAGAGAACAATCAAAGAGAAAGTATGCTTCTTAAAATACTTTTTATTTTGGCCTGTGTATAAACTACTGCTACATCCTGTCTGCCATGCTTGAAGTGTGAGCTTTGTATGTGTTGACGAGTTTCTTTGTTTCTACCTGGATATTTGTAAGTGTAAGGAAACTCACACTTAATATTGCATTTTCTCTTCATTCTCTTGCTGTCTATCTTGTATAATGAGACATAAAAATCAACAAACATCTTTCTTGTTTAATAATTACCATCATTCATTGTAAGTATGCTATGTATTTACCACTCAGATTATTTATTTTGTGTGTGGATTTGTATTCTAGAGAATTCTGATTTTTTTTAAATCAATATCCTTATTGCAATCCATGAGATTACCACACTTTTGTTCAAAATTATTGCCCAATGCATTTTCTTAATTGGAAGTGTATATATATGTTTGTGCTTATGTATATTAGCTGAAAATATTTCATGTTCACTTTCGGAGAACTAACTGTCATCCTCAAAGAGGAAAATATTTATAAGATCAGCATATTTTGGCTTTTATTCCAGTTTTGAAAATAATTTTTAAAAAATCCAACTGTAGTAGCTGTAGTACTGTATACTCTACAGCAGTGTTGTGGCATGAACAAATTTTATCAGAGTGACCACTTTCCACCTCTGTGTAGTTTCGCAGCACCTCCAACAGCACTATGCAGAGTGCCAGCACAAACTCAGTTGAGAGAGTGTTTTATCCCAAAGTGCATTTTTGTTGCATAATCGTTGCAGATGTTTTTGTCACTGTTAGTAATACACCTAGCTAATTCCAAGCAAAATATTTTTATTTTCTTTTTTCTAACTTTAATTTATCATGATTCTGGGTAGTTAGGCATACTCATTCCATTCATACTCTTGTATTTATTGAGAACCACATACCCACAAATTATAAATAGGGGATGGGACACAAAAGGGTAAAGAAACTAAAAGTACAGCTTGCAATGTATGGAGAAGAATACAAAGCCATTTCCTAGGGAGCAAATGAAGAAGCTTTAGAAAGCTTTAATGCTGTCTAACTCCTGTTTTCCAGAATAATACACTTGATACAACACAAGGAAATGCATTCTTACTGGAATAGTTTAGGTCATCTTCTGAAAAACGTGTGTCAGATGAAGTAGCAACAAAGGCTCTGCATTAGTTTCTCAGCTGGGTAAATATAGTAAAAACTTTTCTAGCAAAGTGAAATAGGCACACGACCTGTGAACAATTTATTTATTTATTTTTTTTCCCTGAGCTAAATTAACAAAAAATAAGTTATCATTTCTTCATTGAAGGCAAATAGTTCTTAGACCAGAAAAACAACTGAAGTACATGATTAACCCCTGGCAACACCAGTTTAATCTACTCTCTTCTGAAGGGTTGTATTTAAAACAGAGTTGGCTGAATAAAGTGTATAAAGCTATTGGTCATGTTTCAAAATACTGTTCAAGAGAAACAAACCAGATAGTGTTATCAGAAGAATCAATTCTATTTTGAGTCTAAAATACACTTCTCAGGTTCCTTTGTGATATACAAAGAGCAAGTAGTTCTGGATTTCATCTGAGAGAGAAAAATGAAAGGAACATATAAATTCCTATAGATTACATTATTTTTTTCAATGGAATAATTTTAAGGGTCTTACACTTACATGTCATCAGACTTAGGGCACTTAATAAGACAAAGTATTTCTCGAGTACACTGAGAGGCTTGTTTCAAGGCTACAAAGGAAAAAAAGGAAGTGGTGGGTTATAATGATCAGATTGAAAATGCTAGCCTAAGTTTATATGTAATTGACATCTTTCAAGTGTGTAAGGTTATAAAATCCTAAGGATGTTTCTTGAGTTTGCATTGATTAGTGCAAATATTTCAATGCTCAAAAATTCCCTAAAAAATCAGGTTTTTTCCTCAATCTTTCCACTGTCAGAAGATTTAACAGGCTCTCTGAAAGATTATTGTCCACCAGCCAATAACTGAATCTGCTATTAAGACAATTACATGTTTCCCATACATGGGACAGTCATTGTTATTTGAGACACTCTTATATTACTTGTTTTAATTTTTAAAAAATACTAATTCTTATTTCTTTTTAGGATTCCATTTTAGAATCCACACCTTTCTCTGTTATAAGATTCAGAAGTACATATGAGAAGCATATACTTTACATATGTAGGACATACACCCTTTAGTTTTTCTTGTTCCTATTCAGAAAATCACATCTTGTCCCTTCTCTGTGCTGTGCTATGTTTCAATTGGATTTCACAGTAACTGCCACTAAATTTGTCAGTCTACTAATCAAGCTGATTACTCACCGGAAATGAAAATGGCTAGATTTGAGAATGAGGTAGATGGTTCTTAGCATAAAACTAGAAGCATAATACAAAAGTGTAAGTAAAAGTTTAGATTACAGCTTGGAAGCTCTAATGATGGCATAGAGACATGGACCATGCCATCTGCCTTTGTGCCCCTTAACATGAGCATCACTATTGTGAAGCAGCTCCAGTCACTGAAAAGCAAAATGTAATGCTTAGCAGAAGTTGAGACTAAATTTGAAGTGCTGCTAAGTGGCGTTTTCCTTCAAATATGCACACATTTAGAAAGAGCAGCTAACAATTACTTGTAACAAATGTCTATTTACAGTAATCCACCCCCCTCCTTTTTTTTTTTTTTTTTTTTTTTTTTTTTTTTTTTACAAATTTAGTGCCTTTTACTAGATGTGAAAAGGATTTAACAATGTAATGGTACAAAAATTATATTCATATGCCAAGGTAATAAAAATATTTGTTGTACCTTGTCTTCACACAAATAAAAAGGGTGTGGTAATAAAAAGGCTGATTCATGGAGATACCACAGAGAAGAGGGAAAAAAAAGAAAAAAGATCTTGAGCCTTTTTAGCCTACTGACATCCTGCACAGCTCAAAGGTATACAACTCCAATCTCTGATATAAAAGACTGAGGATGGATAAGAAGATCAAACAGGCATAACATCAAAGCACAGCTGAAGCAGGAGCAGCTAATTGCTGCACATTCCATACACGTTGTAATTAGCTGCACCAGCAGTGTCAGCAGCAGTGGGTCTCCCTGCCAGCATCATCACACTTCGGTGATGCAACCCATCACAAAACCAAGTTAGAGCTGGGGGAGAGGAGAGCACAGGACAACGTTCTTGCTGGAAGCTGTGGTTCTTGGGGAATTATTCATGCTTCCTAAACAATTCTAGTTTGTTATTTTGGCACATCCACAGTAGGCTTTAAATGTTGAATGCAAACCTGTGTCTGTAGCTGCTGCTTTTACAGAATCATAGAATCATCATCATTGGAAAGGACCTCTGAGGTCACTGAGTCCAACTATCAATACAAAAAACACACACCCACATACACGCCTACAAAAAGCACCCACAAAAAAACTCTCACAACCTTGGCCAATAGAGCATGCCCTGAAGTGCCACATCTACATGTTTCTTGAATACCTCCAAGGATGGTGACTCAACCACCTCCCTGGGCAGGCTGTTTCAGTGCCTGACCACTCAGTGTCTTTCTTATAGCAAGGGACCCAGAACTGCACACAATACTTGAGGTGCAGCCTCACCAGTGCTGAGCATAGGAGCACGATTACTTCCCTACTCCTGCTGGCCACACTATTCCTGATGCAAGCCAGGATGCTAATGGCCTTCTTGGCCACCTGGGCACACTGCTGGCTCATGTTCAGTCATCTGTTAACAAGCACCCCCAAGTTCTTTTCTGCTGTGCAGCTTTCCAGCCACTCATCCCCAGGCCTGTATCATCACATGGGGTTGTGACCAGAATGCAGGACGTGGCACTTGGCCTTATTGAACCTCAGACAACTTGCTTTGCTTTGGCCCATGGCCTTGATCCCCTGGCTGCCCTGCACTTGCTGTATGACCTCACTCAAGATGAACATCTCCACGATCTCTTCCAGTACTGAGATTAGGCTGATAGGCCTGTAGTTCCCCATATCCTCCTTCCAGCCCTTTTTGTAAATGGGCATCACATCCTTCCATCATGTGGGACCTCCCCTGTTGACCAGGATTGTTGATAAATGATGGTGAGAGGCTTAGAAAGCTCTCCTGCCAGCTCCCTCAGTACTCTAGGGTGGAACCCATCAGGCCACATAGACCTGTGTGTGTCTAGGTGCAGAAGCAGTTCATTAACTACTTCCTCCTGGATGACAGGGTGTTTGTTCTTCTTGCCATCCTTATCTTCCACCTCAGGAGGCTGAACATCCTGAGGGTAGCTCATCTGAGTATTAAAGATGGAGGAAAAGAATTCATTAAGTATCTCAGCTTTTTCCTTGCCTTGGTTGCAATGTTGCCCCTGCATCCCGTAAGGGATGGAGATTCTCCCTGGCTCTTTTTGTCTTGTTGATTAATTTCTGAAAACTTTTTCAGTTGTCCCTTATGTCAGCGGCAAAGCTGAGTTCCAGCTGGGCTTTTGCCTTCCTAATTTTCTTTCTGTATGACATAGCAAGATCTCTGTACTTCTTTTGTTTTGCAAACTTCAGAGTGGTATTTCCATATGATAGTTGCAGTTGAAAAAGGTATTTTTTCAGGGCTTTCTTGCCACAACCTTTATGTTTTGCAATGCTAAATATTGCTCTATGCCACCCAGGAAAAAATGCTTGTTTAGCCATCTGTATGGATATTTATCAATGTAATTTAGATTGACCCTTGCGGAAACCTTCTGGAAATGTGCAGTGTTTCCAAGACTGATATTTCACTTTGCCCACTAACAGGAGTAGACAGTGAGAGCAATATTTGCTACCACAACTTTTGAAAACAGGTATCCGGAAGTATTCCTTGCATGCCATTTGCAGTGTATCCAAAGAGAGCATCCCAGGATGTCCCCTCAAGCATCCTTCCTAGCAGCAGTTGAGCCCTGTGTGTACATTGTGGTAGGCCAGGGCAAGTGCTGGAGGTGTTTGAGGGGTGACTTCTGCTGAAGTCCCTGCAGAAGACCCTAGCAACTCCCCCACCCAGGACCTCCCTGCAGGGCTGGTGGCAAGAATTTGCAAAAGTTCATTTCCACTTCTGAGAGTGGCCAGGGCATCATCACCCTGCCCAACACTTCACAGTGCCCTGCACCATTCAGAAGTTTGAATGCCTTGCAAGAACAGTACAGCAGCAGTGCTTAATCTGGAGGTTTTCAAGCAGACTGTGGGCACATGTTCCTCTAATCAGCAAAAAATAGAAATAGTTTAAAAAAACAAGAGTGTAACTAGCTCCTACCTGTTGCAGCTTCAGGCACCTGAAGCCAGTTCTACGAACAAATGAAACAGCCCTGCCCTTCTCCCCTACATCTTAAGATTTTCATCCCTGCAATCTCCATTGTGTTTCTGCAGTTATTAGCAGCAGCATTTAGGATCCAGCCTGTAGGAGGGAAGTGGTTTCCCAGTTACTGCTTGTGTAATTAAGCCACTAGTTCAAGGATTACTGCAGTAAATGTTGAAGACAGGATCAGACTCAAGCAAATGTGATGTGTGTATGTAGGAATTTGAAGGCCTTTTGCTGATCAGTATCTGTGGCCAGTTGGTCAGGCAAAATCAATTATATGCTGTAGTGTCATCTGCACTACCTTGAGCATAGTCAATGCATGCCAGAAATTCAAATAACTGATACAGGCAGAACACTATTTCACAAACCAAAATGACTTTTTGTTGAGAAATGGAAAGCTGAGTATTTGGTGTGTTTAGATAACAAAGCACCAGTTCAAATCCATCATCCTTATAGCAACATGCTCCTTTTGGCAGAAAGCTCAGTTACACTGCAAGTATTTATGTATATTTTAATGTTATTCTTGGACTACAGATATCAGTTCTGCTCCTGTAGGTGGATAATCTCTTGAATCCTCAAAATTAATCCTATGGCAACAGCTGAGAGCACCACAGTGCATCAAGATTGCTATCACTCCGAACAGCTTGTTTGTGTGACCCTTGACTTTTCCAAATATGTCATCACTATGGCTAGCCACATCCCTCTTAAACATTATAGAGTCTGTATAGAATCTGTACCTCTTAGGATTAGCTGCTCAAATCAAT
This sequence comes from Chaetura pelagica, assembly GCF_000747805.2. Classification (NCBI taxonomy): domain Eukaryota; kingdom Metazoa; phylum Chordata; class Aves; order Apodiformes; family Apodidae; genus Chaetura; species Chaetura pelagica. The sequence goes on along the minus strand of NW_009952990.1, from coordinate 793,014 downwards.
CCTATATCACTTTACAGCAGCTCTCCAGTATTTCTTTCTGTCACTGTAACAACCATTCTCTAACCCTTTGTTATTGTTATAAGCATTTAACTTCTTTTATTTCTTCACAATTAGAGGCAAGATACGCATATGTGTTAAGACATATAATGATTTGACGCTAAAGATAGGGTGTTATTTTGAATACATGCTATAACAACGACTTTATATATTTTGTAGAGCAGTACATCTTTGCTGACTCAAAAATGGGCTAGTATCCTCCTTGAAAGAATTTGCTAAAATGTATTTTAGACTATTACTCAGAAGCTAGAGGGCAATGGAACAGAGATGTGCTTAAACTATATTGTTTAGTCATTTGTGTTAAGTCATTATGACTTCACAGTTATAATATTTTTGTTTTTTAACAGTAAGAGAGGTTTTTAATATATGTCTCAGTGAAATGTATTAGAATTTCAAAAGTAATGGGACTAATACGACAAATAGATTTAAACAGTGCTCTGCTAGACACCTCCAAAATATGGGATTTCGGCAGCACCTTTCATTTCACAGAATAGAAGTACTAAGACACAAGTATATTGTACCAAAGGCAAGAGCAGACCCTGGCACTTTTGAGCGTCAACAATGTACTTTATTTACAAGACTGTCCTGCTTCAATAGCAGTATGTTCATTATTGTCTTCTCTACAAGTATTCAGAACTACTTGGTTGCTCCTCATACATTGTTCTTGACTCAGTACACATTTCAACACTCTTTGTG